>NC_041392.1:412854394-412865341 GCF_002162155.2 Triticum dicoccoides
CTAACCCACTAACACCCCACTCCCCCCTGCACGATCCCCTCGATCCCCCACCTCTCCCTCGCGCCCCCGATCAAGATCGGGCACGGCATCGCCGCCCACCGCCGAACCCCGACACCGCACGGCGCTGCGCCGCCGTCGTCGGCGCCCGCCTCCTCAACCCTTCCTCCCGAC
This sequence comes from Triticum dicoccoides, assembly GCF_002162155.2. Taxonomy (NCBI): domain Eukaryota; kingdom Viridiplantae; phylum Streptophyta; class Magnoliopsida; order Poales; family Poaceae; genus Triticum; species Triticum dicoccoides. Next base: position 412,854,566 of record NC_041392.1, read on the forward strand.
CGGTCTCCTGGCGCCTCTGCTTCCTCCCGATGCCAACAATCGCCATGGTTGCCCCGACGTCGCCGCCTTCGCCTCACCGCTCGACCCCGGACGAACCGCCGACGCCGCTGCCGGATCGCCCCTCGCCGGACCTTCCCGCCGGACTGCTCATCCTCGACTCTCCTCCGTCGGACCCCCACGGGCCTCGCCGCTCCCGTTTCTCGACGCCGCCCGTGAGGACCCCTCCTCTCCCCCTTTCCCTCTGTCACGACGCGGTTCGCGACGCCCCGGCCTCCTCTGCTGCGCGCACGCGCGCTCACCGCGCCCACGCGCCATTCGACCGGCCTCTCCTGCTCGCCCCATTCCCCCGCACGCCCGCGCCCCGCGCATGGCCGCCGCTCTCTGCTCCCGCTCGCCCGCTAGCGCACTGCGGTCACCACGCACGCACGCGCACCTCGCCGTTCCATGCCCGCGCCCCTAGCGGCCTCGCGTCCGCCGCTCTGTAGCCCCGCGCGGGCTTGCTTGCCCCGTGCGCTCTGCCCGCATCCCGCCTCCACGTGCGGCCTCGCCGCACCGCCCATGCTGCAGCGGCTGCAGCTGCTGGTCTGCTGCTGGCGCCGCTCACCGTTGCCTCGCACCGCCGTGCTGGGCTCGCCCCCCCGACTCCGTTCCGCTCCACTCGGCGGGCGGAGCCCTCTGCTCCGCCCGTTAGCCCGCGCGCCCGTGTCCACTAGGACCCCCTGGCCCTTTGACGAGTGGGGCCACCCCGGAATATTAAAAAAAGAAATAAATTATAAGTAAATAAAAATGTTAATTAATTAATTAACTTAATTAATCGTATTTAATTAAACTAATTAAACATTAGGTACCTAATTACCTAATTAAACTAATTAATAGGTTAATTAGGTTATTGTACCTATGACATGCGGGACCCACACGTCAGTGACCCAGTCAACACCCCTGTTGACTGCTGACGTCATGCTGACCTGAGCATGCACTGTTCTGGATAATTTTGAATTAAAATAATTAAATAAATGCTAAAAATAATTTAAATCTTTTAAAACCAATATAAAATAAACCATAGCTCGGATGGAAAAACTTTGTACATGGAAGTTGCTCAGAACGACGAGACGAATCCGGATACGCAGCCCGTTCGTCCGCCACGCATCCCTAGCATAGCAAACACACAACTTTTCCCCTCCGATTCATCTGCCCGAAACGCGAAACACCGGGGATATTTTCCCGGATGTTTCCCCCCTTCACCGGTATCACCTCATACCGCGTTAGGGCACACCTAGCACCGCTCGTTGTTATGTCATGCATCATTATGCATCTGTGTGCATTGTATTCATTGTTTCTTCCCCCTCTTCTCTTCGGTAGACTACGAGACTGACGCCGTTGCTGGTGCCCCGATCGACTATGCTGTTGACGACCCCTACTTACTAGAGCAACCAGGCAAGCCCCCCCTTGATCACCAGATATCGCCTACTCTCCTCTATACTGCTTGCATTAGAGTAGTGTAGCATGTTACTCCTTTCCATTAATCCTATTCTGATGCATAGCCTGCCGTTGTTACTACAGCTGTTGATACCTTACCTGCAATCCTAAATGCTTAGTATAGGATGCTAGTTTATCATCAGTGGCCCTACATTCTTGTTGGTCTGCCATGCTATACTATCGGGCCGTGATCACGTCGGGTGTTGATCACGGGTAAATACTATACATACATTCTATACATGTTGTGACTAAAGTCGGGTCGGGTCGTTGAGTACCCACAAATGATTCCGATGTTGGGGCCTGAAGGGGCAGGTGGTTCCACCCAGGTAGTGGTGGGCCTGGGTTCCCGACGGCCCACGACTGTTACTTTGAGGCGGAGCGACAGGGCAGGTTGAGACCACCTAGGAGAGAGGTGGGCTTGGCCCTGGTCTGCGTCCACGGTTATGTCAAAATAACACGCTTAACGAGATCTTGGTATTTGATATGAGTCTGGCCACTGGCCTATACGCACTAACCAACTACGCGGGAACAGTTATGGGCACTCGACGTCATGGTATCAGCCGAAGCCTTTGTGACGTCAGCAACTGAGCGGTGCGCGCCGCATTGGACCGCGTAACGCAACTTCCTTTGTAATGGAGGTTGCTAGGTCTGCTCTCCGGCCGCCCACACAATGTGCAGGTGTGCAATGGGCGATGGGCCCAGACCCTTGCGCTATAGGATTTAGACCGGCGTGCTGACCTCTCTGTTGTGCCTAGATAGGGCTGCGACGTGTTGATCTTTCGAGGCCGGACATGACCCAGGAAAGTGTATCCGGACAAAGGGGATCGAGCGTGTTGGAAAATGTGGTGCACCCCTGCAGGGAAGTTTATCTATTTGAATAGCCGTGATCTTCAGTAACAGGACGACTTGGAGTTGTACATTGACCTTACGACAACTAGAACCAGATACTTAATAAAAAACATCCTTCCAAGTGCCAAATACAACCGGTGATCGCTCTCTCATAGGGCGACGAGGGGAGGATCATCGGTTAGGATTATGTTATGCGATGCTACTTGGTGAACTTACCATCTACTCTCTTCTTCTGCTGCAAGATGGAGGTTACCAGAAACATAGTCTTCGATAGGACTAGCTATCCCCCTCTTATTCCGGCTTTCTGCATTTCAGTCCACATATGTTACCCCTTTTGCCATTTGATACCAATGCATACATATGTAGTGTAGCTCCTTACTTGCGAGTACTTTGGATGAGTACTCACGGTTGCTTTGCTCCCCCTTTTCCCTCTTTTTATACTCGATTGCTGCGACCACGCGATGGAGTCCAGGAGCCAGACGCCACCGTCACTCCTACTACACCGACGGTGCCTACTACTACGTGGAGGCCGCAGACAACGACCAGGAGTAGTTTAGGAGGATTCCAAGCAGGAGGACTGCGCCTCTTTCGATCTGTATCCCAATTTGTGCTAGCCTTCTTAAGGCAAACTTGTTTAACTTATATCTGTACTCATATATTGCTGCTTCCGCTGACTCTTGTGTTTTTGAGCTTATGTATTCGAGCTCTCAAGGCCCCTGGATTTTAATATAAAACTTGTATTATTTTAATTTGTGTTTAGAGTTGTGTTGTGATATCTTTTCGTGAGTTCTTGATCTTGATCTTACACATTTGCGTGTATGATTAGTGTACGGTCAAATTGGGGGCGTCACACTGCTCTAGTGCGCTAGTCTTATGAGGCTTAGCACGACGACTTCCTGACTACCTATTATAAAAAATTGCCTGGCTCTAGGCTCTAGTGAGGGAGTGGCGATGACAGCAACGCGTTTTCGGCACGCTTTTGTAGTCGTCGCTAGTGGTCCACAGACATGATTGTAATTTTTATTATCTCCGGTATTTTTTTTACTATCATAATTGAAGATAAGTAGATTGATAGTTTCTCACGCAAAAAAATATATATTAAAAATACAACCTAAACTGCACCTGCCGTTAGCCGCGTCAGTTATTCGCTTGCCTGCCTCGAGCACAAATTTCTCACAAATGTTGTGCAGTTCTCGGCGCGTACTTGACCGGCATGTTAATGCACGCGTAACACAATGGTTATTGGTTACATTACTACCTTTTGTACGTGGTGCACATGTGTGATGCAACAGCTCTCATGTGCAATGATTAGTGAATTCACTTTGGCCATAAGCGTGATGCAGCAAAGCGCCATGGAAATAATTAGTGAAGCTTGAAAGCCAACTCGCAATAATATTGTATCCGCAATCCCTTGATGGCGCCATCTCACCTTCCTTGTTGGATTCGGTTTCTTCTCAGTCCCTATTAAGGTCTTGAGATTCGTGTGGCGTCGGCACTAGCACTGGCTGCACTGTCCGCGCTAGCTAGCTGCCCTCACATAGACATGCCCATACTTTTTCTGAACAGCTAATTTTCTATTAATAAAAGAAGCAAAATACAATATGTACAGCTAATCTAATGAGAGAAAGAAAGAGGAAAAAAAAAGCTAAAATCAAAACTCCTGTCCCATTCCTGTTTTGGAGAAACATCTAAATCAATGTTGAAAATCAGAGCTCTCAAGTACTCATCCTATGACCATACTTTGAGCCGGGCGGAATTCGGGCTGGGCTTAATATGAACAATGTTTCTTGTTTAATTTAATTATATTAAGGCATTTAATTAAATATATTGATATACTTTTTTATCAACGATGAGTAATATGAATCAAAGGAAGTAACTAATTTCTTAGAAAAATATAGTTGCTGTCTTTTTTGAGACACATATAGTTGTTATCTTGTTTGGGCGTTTTATAGGCTTCGGAAGCCCAACCATGATATCGGGCTTTCAGGCAAGGGCCGTTGAGCCAGGTTTCCCATGCTCAAGCCAAGCTTGCTATGCATACATTTCTTTTTTATGTGTCTGGGTTGAGGAATAAGGCGTTTGTTTGATTGCTTGTCATGAATTGCCACCTCATCAGATTGAGAAGCTTTAGAGCATGGTCAACAATATAGCCAACTGCTGGCTATAGCATGTTATCATGTTATCTATATGACTCATGCATGGTTAATAGTATAGCCAGTTGTTCAGTGGCGGATCTAGAATCACAGGCTTGGGGTGCTACATTTCATAATTTACACTAAACATCATCATAATCTCAACAAATAGTCTGAAAATAACGACAACTTGATAGGTTAAGTATATATTAAATTTTATTTTATAATTTTGAAGGGGGTGCTATGGCACCCACGGCACACCCACTAGATCCGCCCTGCAGCTGTTAGCTATATGAGCATGCCATGTCATTAAGAGTTAACATTATTAATTACACATACAATAGGGCCGACTGTAAGGTTAGCTATAAGGTTACAACTTTTTTTTCACTTTCTCTCTATCTTTTTTCTCTCACTAAACGTTTTCACATAGGAGCACGCTTAGAGGCGGACTCTTGCATAAGAACATGAGCAAGTACAATAATGGGCTTATAGCACGCTTACATGGCACTTTTGCTTATGTTGAGGAGAGAGATATGAAAATATAAAGGAAGTGGATTTTCATGCAAGAGCCTAGCTATATACGCATTTCTAAACAAATACAATAAATGTGAAGAAAGAGATAGAGAGAAGATGGAAACACACAAATGTAATAGCCAACCTTATAGCCCACATTATTGTATGAGTGTCTATAGATGACATGGCAGTTCTATATAGCCATCAACTATCTATATTATTAACCATGCTCTAATAGTACAACCATCTGCTGGTTGTATGATGTTGCCACATCATGTATAGCCAAGATTATAGCCGGCAAATACAATAGTTGAATATAAATATGTACTGCTTTATTGATATATGGCCCACCACACTCTTTCATAAAGTCCCTACGAGCATGTGCTGCACCTGACTCTTAACTAGTAGCCCACTTCTCTTCTCTCACCACATCTCTTTTTTCCATCTCAGCAAAACATAATATTTAAAGTCTTAGAGCCCGCCTACATCATTTTATTGTACTTGCTCTAAGAGCCCACTCCTTCATTTTTTCCATATCTCTCTCTAAATTGCCAAAGTGCCATGTAAGCCGGCTTATAGCCCACTATTGTACTTGCTCTCACCTTACACTATCACAAAGCTTCCTGAAGCCCGTGCTACAGCGGCCATAAATCTACAACCTGCTTTTCTTCTCTCTCTCTCTTTCAACTCAGCAAACACATAATATTTAAATCCATATAACCACTTACATCATCTTATTATACTTGCTCTTACAGACTTTCGTCGGAACAAATAACTCTCATGTAAGTATCACATGAGTGATACAACATCTTCACAAAGATGTGAGGTGCCCACATGCTCTTGAGGCACCCGCGCGGTTGAATTTCTGATCCAACGGGTATGGACGGGCCTTCAGAAAGTTTGGAGAAAATCCCCTCATGAGTATTATAATTACGCACACATATACGTGGCTACGCACATAACCATTGGATCTCTGAGGTGCCTAGGAGCATGTGACCACTCGTTATTTTCCGAGGTGCGTACTAGTAACACCCAATTTATTCATCTGAAACTTTAGACCTTGGACGGATCTAGCTGGCTAGCTAGCTACATACTAGCGGGTAGTGCGCGGCGGCACGCCGCGCCACATGGATTAATTAGATATTTAGTTTTTTTTGTAATATTTGGTAAGTTGACCCAAGACTTCTTTTGTGGCAAGGTAGTTCATACAAGAACATGCTACATCTAGTTGGTACATAGGTAGGAAATTGTGACAAAGTATTTCATACAAGAAATCCATCTAGTTGGTACATACATTTGAGATTTACGACACATAGTAATATAGTAGATATTGGACGCAAAATTGAGAAGCTCTAGCTCTCTTCTTAGAACTAAGATGTTGATCATCCGGCTGGGTTTGGGTGATGGGGCTGGGAGGCCGGGAGTGCGAGATTCAGGGGACTCATGATAATGAGGCCTTTTATGAGTGATACTTGGCGCAGAATTGGGAAGCTCTTGTTCTCTTCTTAGAACTGAGATGTTGATGGTCCGGCTGGGTTTGGGTGATGGGGCTGGAAGGCCGGGAGTGTGAGATTCGGGGGAATCATGATAGGGAAGCCTTATATGATTTATTTAGCGGCAAAGCGGCGCACGATCTGATACAATCTGATGGGATCCTTCGAGAAAGACAAATCTAGAAAACACCATGCAAAATATCTGAAAATCATCACCGTCTAGAAGGCCAGGCTAAAGCAGCAACTGACATGAAAGTATAAATGTTTTTGGAGGAAAGGTAACTGTAAGCAATACATTTGGCCACAACTTACATTTTTGGAGAAAAGGTGATGGACCTTGCTTATATTATAACCATTTCACCAAGTTCCTTGTGTCGCAGCAATAACTAAGTACACAAATCTGAAACAGATACTGGAAAACCAGATTGCCTGATGAGTCCTCTGAAAATCATGTAGCAAGTCCTTCCTTCTCACAATATAGCACTAATAATCATGCTCAGATATTTCTCTACAAGAGAAATGGGTATAGATGGAGTTAATTTTGTGCAGTATTTATCTGTAGATGCATCATTTTCCTATAAGCTCCTAATTTAGTTCTTGAAAAGAGTAAGAGGAGCACAAAGGAGGATTGGTTTTTCTTTCTTTTGTCTTAGATAATTTTACAAGAAAAATGAGAACACAAGGGAGAAGGAATTGGCTTTTCACACATTGTGTGCGCTACGCCACGTCGCACCTTGTTGTATATTTATGTGTACTTACTTGTTTGATTCGTAAATTTAATGTTGTTTCACACATTTAGTGGTAGGGTTGAAGAAATTTGATAGATAAAACATTTTTGGGGTAATAAAGAGCATGCCCATTTGATATAGACAATGGTGTATCACGCGAACAGAAAATTAAATGAGAAAAAAGAGACACACTACTAATAAACTAAGCTAAACATGTTACATAGATATACAAAGTTAGTGTGGCTTAGACTTGACGATTCTACACTTCTCTGGTGTTATTGAGTTGTTCATTCCTGCACAATTGCGGGAAATGCGAAGCGGCAGAATTTATGAGAAGTTGTCACAAATCTTGGTTAAAATTCTTGTCCGTCTTGTAAACTCTTTCTGGAGGGAAAGAGCATGTTGATGCGGCATTGCTTGGTATAACTTCACTCCTAGGCTGACTGAATAGTGGCAGCTGGGGCATTTTCTTTTTGAGTAGAATGTTATTTTTCTTATTAGATTCTTCTTGTTACAGATATCAAATTATTGTTTTCCATTTCATTCAGAAGTAGAGAATGATATATCTACATATCCATTAATTCATATTTGCACTTCTTCAATCTCAGTTTGCCGCGATAGTAAAACGGTTGCCGCGAAGCCGTTGCTGTCATACTTTGGTTCCTAAGTATGGTCTTTAAAAATAACAGAATTTCATACTCATGCATAAATCTATGTGTTATGTTTAATTGATGATTATGAATTAGGGCTTGAATTTCAACACCTTGAACAAAGCGTACAAATTATCAATGCGTACAAAGCAACAAAAGGTGTAGGATATGTATGAAGGTAAGAATCCTCGTTTAAAGATCCCAGCCGAACAATAATTTTAACAACCCAATATTTATCTTCTGGGCACCATGCCAACATCATTCAGAAGTTCATCATCTTTATTTTCCTCTATGAAGCAGCGATACGGCAACATGGATGCGGCGATAGGGGTACGACGATATGGGATACAACAATTCAGCAATACGGCGATACGGCAAGTATAGATAAAAAATTAATAAAATACCATGTTATAAAGACAAAGAATAAATACATGCATTAGATGAGATCAAAATACTGCCCCATATGCTGCATCCAATGTTCTTTTCATCAAGTTCTCGTCTCCTTGATGACTCAATGATCATCAATTTACTCAATCCTCCCACGACTTGCAAAACACATCTGCTAGTATTAGAATTTGAAATATACAGAATATTAAGCATGAAAAGTTGGACAAATTAAATAAGTTAGCTTGTACCTTTTCTAACCGAATGATATATATTTGGTGCTTCCCAGCCTCTTAACTGAAGATTGACCCGCAGATGCCATGTCTATTTCTCCCTGGCAGCAACTTCAACAGGTCAGCAGCAAGGAAACTGCATTCTTTAGCAAATTATAGTTGCGTACAGCAAAGGCCATGGCCCGGTGCCCAGCAGCAGCTAGCAAGCACGCACACGAGCACACCACAAGTACGTACACACAGACACACACAACAACAGGCACGCACGCCGCACGCGGAAGCAAGAGCACACACAGCCAACACACAAGCAAACGCGGGAGGACCGGACGCGAGGATAGCAGGGAATGGAGAAGGTGGACGGGATACCTTGATGGCGGCGTCGGAGACTCCAAGCACCAGCGAGACAAATCCATGGGGCGGTTCCAAACGCTAGCGAGCGAATCCAGGTAGTGGCGGCAGTGGCAGCAACTCCGCAGCGTACTCGTACGGTCACTGGCGAATCCTACATCAAATCTGCTGCACAACAAATTGTGTGAGAGAGTAATGGCTGACCAAATCGCCGAGCAGCCAAAAAAGAACCACGACACGCGTGCGGAGCGGCACCATAAAACACCAGATGAAGAACGAAAGAAATCACGGCTAGCCGAACAGCCAAGACCAGCCACACGTAGAGAGAGAGTCGGGCTGTAGGCTGGCGACCCGAACGACGACGGACGGCCGTGCACCCTACCAGCAGACTCCCGCCGGGGCCGTGGGTGTTACCGTCCATCAGCGACCTGTACCACCTCGCCGGCGCCCTCCCGCACCGTAACAGAGACCAAACGAACAGGAAGGACACAACAAGAGGGACATGAACGAACACCAGACAATGAAGTACTTATAGGCGGCCAGAAAAAGAGAAGAAAATAAAACGAAACCCACGAGAAAAGACCAGAAAGCAACGTGTCAATTGATGGCATAGGCAGTCAACGATACATGAAGCCAACGTGGGCACATGCATGAGCCATGCAAAGGCACGTGGAACAACACCAGGCCACATACCTCTAGAACGTCCACGTGAATTCAACCATGCCAACACACAGTGAACCAAACTTTTTTAAAGGACAAGGGGAATCTTCCAGGAGACCGCACAACACACGCGTCATGTCAACAATAAACAAAACATGACTGCAGGAAAAATAAACTCAATGACACCCTAGGAGACTATCACACACACGTGTCAATCAAAGAAACACGGTAAAAAAAAATCCGAAAAAACAGGAAAAATCAAACCCTTACGGGCCTAGTCTTCTTTGTATTTGGCATGTGTCTCATACTTCCATACTCCACGCTCTTATTCCCCTACCCCTATATATAATGCTTCTTCGTTTTGAGACCCAATCTCCCACATTGTTGTAGCCTTGCGTTGAAACCAAAATTTGTTTCATCCAAACCATCTAATGTCCTTATTGTCACAATCACCAACCATTTTTGTTCTCCCCACACTCCTCCTATGTACTTATTTGCAAGCAATTATATAACTGTATGTTGTTATCCTTTTATCATTGGAATGATAGGCAAGTTTTTCCTATTCACGGAAAAGAAAACAGTACGCTGTTATTAGAAAGTGAGGCTTCATGGTTTCTATTATCCGACACATGACCACGTCCCCCCTTTCCCACAATGTCAGGGTTAGCCCGGGTAAGCCTGAAAGGAATACCCAAACTGTATGCCTAAAACTAAATAAGGTTGGTCGACATCTAAGTCGGTCGAGATTTCCTTATGTCGAAGTCGATTATAAAATATTTAACTTTAGTTTAGAAAAATTGCAACTTGCATTTTTTCACTAGGTTGGAGTATATTTTTTGTTTTACAAAACTAAAGTTTGAAGTTTAAGAAATCAATATAGATATAAGAAAAATCCATGTTAAACAAACTCCTATACTGCAAAACAAAGATCATTTGCAACACAATGATACCAAAACTTGGTATATGTAGTGTGGTTATTGTCAACGAAGACCGAATTGTAAAATAACATTGTAAACTTTCTTCTATACATCTCAGAACAAAAAAATGGCATTTACATTTCTATACCTAACTCGAAGTCACTACTCAAAATTACCATTAATTCTTAAGTGTACTAATTAAATCTACGCTTTTTCTGTCAAATCTCATTATAGAAATGCCCTACCATATCGTTTCCATTCAGTCATAGGGCTTTGGCCGTCTACGAGACGGTTCCACAAAAAATTTGTTGCGACTCAAATTGTTCAAAGTGCGATGAAATTCCGTCGAATCAAAATAGCACAGCACACCACGGTTTCTTGAGGACCGCATCC
>NC_041392.1:412865603-412867574 GCF_002162155.2 Triticum dicoccoides
TCGAGGGCAAAACCCTAGCCACTCGCCGATTCCCCGCCGCCCCTCCTCCTCCCCTGTCGTCGCCAGCAGCCGCCGCCGGGCTTGCCCATGCGGCGGCAGGCGGCGGCGGGGCATCCCCGCACGCCTGCCTCGGCCTCTGGAGACCCCCTCCCCGCATCAGATGCCACCGCCCGCTTCCTGTCTAGTCGCCCCCTCCCGATCCGGTGCGGGGGCCTCCTAGGACGGCTCCGCCCATCAGATCAGGCCGGCTCGGCCTTTGATCGGGGCACTCCTCCGATCTGGCGGCTGGTGGGCCGGGGTTCGCCGGATCCGCCCAGATCTGGCAAGCGTGGTCCTGCCTCGTCCTGCCCCGCTTGGGTCGCGGTGTGGTGCTCCTCGGTGGCGGTGGTGTGGGTCTGTCTCCATGTTTCGACGGGATGTGTGCTGTGGGTGGATGCCGGGGCAGCGGCCTTGGGTGGTGTGGACGGCGTTGCCTCTGCAGGTGACGACCGTGGGTGCTGGTGGTCCGCGACTTCGGCCGCGCGGGCGGCGAGGTCTCGGTGGACGTCTACTATAGTGGGTCGGGGTGCCCCATCACTCGGCGTGCCTGCTTCGATGAAGTCGAACGCCTTCTCCGGCTGCGTGCACTCCTCTGGCCAGCTTTGGCCGAGTGGATGAGAGGGGGGCGGGACCGGGGGAAACCCTTTATCCGTCAGCGGAGGCCACGACAATGGCAGCGCTTTTGCTAGGCGTCGGTTCCCTTCTTGGAGGCCTTGTCGAGGTCCTCTCCCATCTTTCATTGTGCTCTTCTTTTGGGCGAAAGCTCTAGTTCCCCTTGTGGGCGACGACGTCGTACCCTCGTCGTGCTCTTTCTTGAAGGCGTCGCCTCGGGTTCCCGGAAGCACGGTGGGCGCTTTGCGGAGCGCGTGAGGTGTTTGGCGGCGGCAATGTGTGCAACGCTTCATCTATTCTACCGCCGGCCTTCATCTTGTGGTACCGCTCCTTCGGCTTGGAGATGGACTGGCATAGGTGGTGGTCGTCGTTTGGCGTCATGGTGGCGTCGATGGCGGAGGAGCCTGACAAGGTTGGTACCTCAATCTACTCTGAAGATGGACCAGTGGAAGATGGTGGCGACGACACATGTGAGTGCATCAGACTGGATTGTGCCCTGGACCCGGTATGTGGCTCGGTCGGGGCTTCCAGTTTTAGATGTTAGGCTTAGGTGAGAGGTACGGGTATATGGCCCAGCTTGCACCCCTTCATCGTTTGGATAGAAGTAGTGGCATTTGTTGCCAAGATGACGGATTCAGACATATTGTTGTACTGCTTTGTAAGGTCCTCGAGAATAATTAATAAAATGGCCGCATGCATCTCCCATATGCAGAGGTCGGGGGTCATCCTCCTTTTCTAAAAAAAAACACCACGGTTTCTTGAAAGACAAGATACTCCACGTTCATAAAGCTCGGTTTCAAGAAGGACAAAAATGAAGGAATAAAAAAACACTTCACAGAGCTGAGCAACCAAAACAGTACTGTACATTTTTTACAAACAACAAGAAATCTCTCCAACTACCAATTTCATTTGGTCACTTAACTGCAGCGTACCACAGCCTGCCCAAGAACGTGCAACTGTGGGCGCACATCCTGAATCATCGCTGGTGGACACTCGCGGTAAGTAGAGCAGCAAGCGCAACGATTCCCATTGACATTCCAAACCTCGCAGAGACATGGGACATGCAAGATGGGCGGAGTATACTCTTTGAGTAAAAGAAACGATGTTTGATCATGGACACCCACGTGGTGAGGCACGGGAATCTCGGTCATAATTCGCTATTTCGCTAGCACCGCGGGGCGATATCTAAGTACAACTCCAATGTACTAGATCATCAAATCAACGATCTGAACAATTTTGGTCATTCAACGATGGTCATTAACCCCAATAATCCTACATCTATGTAATGATCTACTTAACCTTACGTAGTCTTCTTTAATC
>NC_041392.1:412867861-412870311 GCF_002162155.2 Triticum dicoccoides
CTTTGGTAGACGGACGAGACTTGCCTGCTCCCCCGACGTGTGCCCATCCGTGCTCCCGCGTACGTGGCTTGATTTGATTGGAAGAAAATAAGGTCCGCCTCCATCCTCTTAAAATCAGGGGGGAGATGATTAGATTAGAAAGAAAAAAGAAAAAAAGACAACCGTATGATGAAGTGGCAGCACGGATGGGAGCATGGGGAGGGAGCAGGCAAGCCGTATCCTTGGTGGACCTGCCTTTCGCCTTCATTCATGGCGGCACGACGGATCGAGAAGTTCACTCCGACTTTAAAGCTGGCCGGGCTCCTTCTCCGTAAAACCCTACCCGCACAATTCTCATCCATCAGCCGCCCGACACCACCACATCTCTGGCCGGCGTGATGGTTAAGTAGTCTGACACTAAGAAATGGTCGTCGGCGCCCGACTCCGGATCCAGGAGCAGCTCCCTAAACTGTGCTGGTTCCCGTACGGATGGGGTGCCGCTCACACACGAGAAGATGCGAACGTTTGCCGAAGAGCAGGTGAAGGAGGAGACCACCCTCATTGCCGAGGAGGAAGAATAAGATCACCGTTATGCGCTAGAGGCCGTGCAATAGGATCCTGCCCTCAATGAGTATCTGGATTAGAATCACCAAACATACTTCATTGTGCGGTATATCCAGCATGGCTACATGTTGATCCCGTTTGAGAAAGATGAGAGACCATGCTCACGCAGCTCATATAAACGACCACATGCTCCAGATCAGGTGAAGACACTCGGATGGTGACATGTGCTGATGGCCTTGGAGGCCATCCCTACCAGGTCACTGTCCAGTAGCTAGTAGGTTAACTTTTGAATGCTTTAGTTTAATGAAATATGTGAAAAATGCAAGGAATGTTGTCAGATTTAAATGAAAATCATTCGATTTGTATGGAAATTGTTCGATTTGCTCGAATTCCGTTTGAAATGTAAGCGCATGCTTGATGTAAATGGATTCGACGGCCGGCTTCAGTGTCGCTGACACTTTCGGACGCATCCGGAGACGAATCGCGCGAACTAGGGTCCGCGTTGGAGATGCCGTTTGGTGGGAGGAGGACGGCGACGACGGTGCAAACGCCGAAACGCGCACATTGCCGGCCGGCACGCGCGGTTGTTCCATTAGCATCGGGAAACGCGCGACGACGACGCGGCAGACCCATGTGATCTCCTCCCACCGGCCGGTAAGACTAGTATAGTATAATCCGGATTAATGGACTTTCCTCGCATCTCCACTCATGTCGGCCTCTCTGTGCTTCGCTTTGGGTGGGGCGGCCATTCCGGCTGGCTCTGCTCTGGTCTACTCCTTACCACTCTTTAGCACAAATAAATATACTACTCGAGCAGTAGTGATTGCGGATTAAGGTAGGATTCGGGCCAGCGCGTCATATGCATGTGCCGGTCCTCTCCTACCTGGCGGACTGGACCGACCATTACTGCCTCTGCGGCTGTCTTTGTGTGTGCACACACGGCGCCGTCGCCGTCGCCGTGCGAGAAAATCTAGTAGCCTAGCTGGGAATGTGCATTGGCCTATGCAGCTCTACCAGACCACCGGCGAGTCTGTGACGTCGTACCAGTGGCGAGGTACGTACTAGCACATGTTGCCGCCGCTGGCTGTGGCCTGTGGACGCGGTGACTCTCGGCTTTATGTCCAGCGGAGGTGGCAGCCAGGGGGTACGCCGAGCTGGATTTCGCTCGCGCGACACGGCAACGCGCACACAAAAGTACACGCCTGCTGGCACGCCGCAAACACCCATACCAGTTCATGTGTGTACAAAAAAATACTAGTAGAAAATAGAAAAGGGCAGCTGCATGACCCTCGACTTTTGCTAGACTGGTGGGTAGTCTCCACCGACGCGACGACGGCACGTTTTTCTGCTGCTTGTCACCGTGGGCATTTCCCATTTGGGCTTTGTCGAAAGAAACTACTTTACCCCGTGAGAGCTTCATGAGTCTGCGAAAGAAACCGGTCTACTTAGTTTCGATTTAACTAACTTGCAAGCCATACTTACCTGACCCAAAGTCGTGTAAAACGCTGCTTTCACCACCACAGTGAGCTGAGTCGACGTGCCAAGTTATCAAGACTTGCCGAAAGGAACCATTCTAGGCTTCTGGCTGTGTTGCGTTATTAGGTTTGTTCAAGCATAGTGTTCCTAGTCCCGACGTAGTCAGCTGTGAAACAAACTAGTCGAGTTATAGATGTGAGTGAAAACGGGTTATTAACAAACTAGTCATTGAGATGCCATTTGAGTTTTGTTCAATGTTATGTAAGGGGTAAGGGTACCAATATTGCTGAGTACATGAAATGGTGCATGAAGAATGGTAGGGGAGGGCAAGACCTGCAATATGTAAGGTTGCTGATCAGTGGCGGAGCTTGGGCTGATTTTGTGGAGGGGCAAATGAGCTGGAGGGGCAAGAAACATGACTTTAGACTGAT
>NC_041392.1:412870509-413030075 GCF_002162155.2 Triticum dicoccoides
AGCTCCGCCACTGTTGCTGATGATAATCTTATGCTATAGAAGTGTGTGGTTTAAAAGGAGCATGCAATTACTAGGATCAAGGAAGAAAGAAAGGTCATGATTGTGAATCACAAGAAGCATATTAAATCAAGGTCAAGAAAGAAGACGGTTTTAGTATTTCTTTTGTGTTCTTTTGCAATCAGGTATGCTCTGGTTGCATTGATGAAAAGGGACTGCGTGTGAGTGTAGTTTTTGATCACTCGTATGAAGATTAAGCTTTGTGTATAAGCAGAATGAAATTTTTAGCCCTTTGTAATAATGTTGGGAAAATAATATTAATAGTTTGTGATAACCCACAAGTATAGGAGATCACAACAATTTTCGAGGATAGAGTATTCAACCTAAATTTATGGATTCGACACAACGGAAACCAAAGAATATTTGCAAGTATTAGCAACTAAGTTGTCAATTCAATCACACCTGGAGATTAATTATCTGCAGCAAGTTGATCAGTAGCACAGTAATATGATAGCTTTAATAGTAGTGGTAGCAGCAACAGTAACGGTAACAGTGATAGTAATATTTTTATAGCAGTGACAATAGTAACAACAGCAGCAGTAACTTAGCAAGATCAATATGTAGGAAAATCATAGGCATTTGATCTGACGATTTGTTGGATGATATTAATCATGTGACAGTTACAACCTAGGGTGATACGGCACTAGCTTCAGTTCATAAATATAATGTAGGCATGTATACCGTAAATGGTCATACGTGCTTATGGAAAGAACTTGCATGACATCTTTTGTTCTACCCTACCGTGGCAGCGGGGTCCTATTGGAAACTAAGGGATATTAAGGCCTCATTTTAATAGAGAACCAGAACAAAGCATTAACACACGGTGAATACATGAACTCCTCGAACTATGGTCATCACCGGGAAGTGTCCCGACTATTGTCACTCCGGGGTTACCGGATCATAACACGTAGTAGGTGACTATAACTTGTAAGATTGGATCTAGAACATAGATATAATGGTGATAACGTAAACGGTTCAGATCTGAAATCATGGCACCTGGACCCAATGTGTCAAGCATTAAGCATAGTAAAGTCATAACAACATCAATCTCAGAACATAATGGATAGTAGGGATCAAGCCCTAACAAAACTAACTCGATTACATGACGAATCTCATCCAACTCCTTACCGACCAGCGAGTCTATGAAGGAATTACTCACTCCCGATGGAGAGTATCATGGAATTGGTGATGGAGGAGGGTTGGTGATGACAAGGAACAAAGATTCCCCTCTCCAGAGCCCCAAACAGACTCCATATCTGGCCTCCCGATGAAGAACGGGAGGTGGCGGCGGCTCCGTATCGCGAAACGAGATAATTCTTCCTCATTGTTTTTTTCTGCAAACATGTGATTTTATAGTGTCGGTTTCAGGGGGTACGGGGCCACCAAGTGGGGACAACCCACCTGGGCGCACTTGGAGGGGGGCGCCCTAGTGGATTGTGCCCACCCAGGTGGCCCCCTCCAGTGGTTCTTGGCTCCAGAAATTCTCTTTTATTGAATAAAAATCCTCGCAAAGTTTCATTCCAATCCGAGAATTTTTATTTCCACACAAAAACAACACCATGGTAGTTCTGCTGAAAACAACGTTAGTCTGGGTTAGTTTCATTCAAATCATGCAAATTAGAGTTAAAACAAGAGGAAAAACGTTAGGAAAAGTAGATACGACGGAGACGTATCAACTCCCTCGAGCTTAAACCTTTGCTTGTCCTCAAGCAATTCAGTTGATAAACTGAAAGTGAAAAAGAAAAACTTTGACGAACTCTTTTGCTCTTGTTTATGAAGGAAATATGCCCTACAGGAAATAATAAAGTTATTATTTATTTCCTTATATCATGATAAATGTTTCTTATTCATGCTAGAATTGTATTATCCGGAAACATAATACTTGTGTGAATACATAGACAAACTAAACGTCACTAGTGTGCCTCTACTTGACTAGCTCGTTAATCAAAGATGGTTATGTTTCCTAACCATAGACATGTGTTGTCATTTGATTAACGGGATCACATCATTAGGAGAATGATGTGATTGACATGACCCATTCCATTAGCTTAGCACCCGATCGTTTAGTATGTTGCTATTGCTTTCTTCATGACTTATACATGTTCCTATGACTATGAGATTATGCAACTGCCGTTTGCCGGAGGAACACTTTGTGTCCTACCAAATGTCACAATGTAACTGGGTGATTATAAAGGAGCTCTACAGGTGTCTCCAAAGGTACATGTTGGGTTGGCGTATTTTGAGATTAGGATTTGTCACTCCGATTGTCGGAGAGGTATCTCTGGGCCCTCTCGGTAATGCACATCACATAAGCCTTGCAAGCATTGCAACTAATGAGTTAGTTGCGAGATGATGTATTACGAAACGAGTAAAGAGACTTGCCAGTAACGAGATTGAACTAGGTATTGAGATACCGATGATTGAATCTCGGGCAAGTAACATACCGATGACAAAGGGAACAAAGTATGTTGTTATGCAGTCTGACCGATAAAAGATCTTCGTAGAATATGTGGGAGCCAATATGAGCATCCAGGTTCCGCTATTGGTTATTGACCGGAGACATGTCTCGGTCATGTCTACATTGTTCTCGAACCCGTAGGGTCCGCACGCTTAACGTTACGATGACAGTTTCATTATGAGTTTATATATTTTGATGTACCGAAGTTTGTTCGGAGTCCCGGATGTGATCACGGACATGACGAAGAGTCTCGAAATGGTCGAGACATAAAGATTGATACATTGGACGGCTATATTCGGACACCGGAAGTGTTCCAGGTGATTTCGGAGAAAACCGGAGTGCCGGAGGGTTACCGGAACCCCCCGGGAGAAGTAATGGGCTTTATGGGCCCTAGTGGAGAGAGAGAGGGGCGGCCAGGGTGGGCCGCGTGCCTCCTCCCCCTCTGGTCTGAATTGGACTAGAAGAGGGGGGGGGCGCCCCACTTTCCTTCTCCCTCTCCCCCTTCCTTTCCCCCTCCTAGTAGGAGTAGGAAAGAGGGGAGTCCTACTCCTACTAGGAGGAGGACTCCACCTCCTTGGCGCGCCCCAAGGGCCTACCGGCCTCCCCCCTTGCTCCTTTATATACGGGGGCAGGGGGGCACCTCTAGACACACAAGTTGATCTTCAAGATCGTTCTCTTAGCCGTATGCGGTGCCCCCCTCCACCATAGTCCTCGATAATATTGTAGTGGTGCTTAGGCGAAGCCCTGCGATAGTAGAACATCAAGATCATCACCACGCCGTCGTGCTGACGGAACTCTTCCCCGACACTTTGCTGGATCGGAGTCCGGGGATCGTCATCGAGCTGAACGTGTGCTAGAACTCGGAGGTGCCGTAATTTCGGTGCTTGATCAGTCGGGCCGTGAAGACATACGACTACATCAACTGCGTTGTCATAACGCTTCCGATGTCGGTCTACGAGGGTACGTACACTACACTCTCCCCTCTCGTTGCTATGCATCACCATGATCTTGCGTGTGCGTAGGAAAATTTTGAAATTACTACGTTCCCCAACAGTGGCATCCGAGCTTGGTTTTATGCGTTGATGTTGTGCACGAGTAGAACACAAGTGAGTTGTGGGCGATATAAGTCATATTGCTTACCAACATGTCATACTTTGGTTCGGCGGTATTGTTGGATGAAGCGGCCCGGACCGCCATTACGCATACGCTTACGCGAGACTGGTTCTACCGACGTGCTTTGCACACAGGTGGCTGGCGGGTGTCAGTTTCTCCAACTTTAGTTGAACCGATTGTGGCTACGCCCGGTCCTTGCGAAGGTTAAAACAACACCAACTTGACAAACTATCGTTGTGGTTTTTGAATGTGTAGGTAAGATTGGTTCTTGCTTAAAGCCCGTAGCAGCCACGTAAAACTTGCAACAAACAAAGTAGAGGACGTCTAACTTGTTTTTGCAAGGCATGTTGTGATGTGATATGGTCAAGACATGATGCTAAATTTTATTGTATGAGATGATCATGTTTTGTAACCGAGTTATCGGCAATTGGCAGGAGCCATATGGTTGTCGCTTTATTGTATGCAATGCAATCGCCCTGTAATGCTTTACTTCAACACTAAGCGGTAGCGGTAGTCGTAGAAGCATAAGATTGGCGAGACGACAATGATGCTACGATGGAGATCAAGGTGTCACGCCGGTGACGATGGTGATCATGACGGTGCTTCGAAGATGGAGATCGCAAGCACAAGATGATGATGGCCATATCATATCACTTATATTGATTGCATGTGATGTTTATCGTTTATGCATCTTATCTTGCTTTGATTGACAGTAGCATTTTAAGATGATCTCTCACTAATTATCAAGAAGTGTTCTCCCTGAGTATGCACCGTTGCGAAAGTTCTTCGTGCTGAGACACCACGTGATGATCGGGTGTGATAGGCTCTACGTTCAAA
The DNA here is from genome assembly GCF_002162155.2 of Triticum dicoccoides. Taxonomy (NCBI): domain Eukaryota; kingdom Viridiplantae; phylum Streptophyta; class Magnoliopsida; order Poales; family Poaceae; genus Triticum; species Triticum dicoccoides. The sequence goes on from NC_041392.1 coordinate 412,874,975, forward strand.
TACAACGGGTGCAAAACAGTTGCACACGCGGAATACTCAGGTTATACTTGACGAGCCAAGCATATACAGATATGTCCTCGGAACACGGAGACCGAAAGGTCGAGCGTGAATCATATAGTAGATATGATCAACATAGTGATGTTCACCAATGAAACTACTCCATCTCACGTGATGATCGGACATGGTTTAGTTGATTTGGATCACGTGATCACTTAGAGGATTAGAGGGATGTCTATCTAAGTGGGAGTTCTTTTGTAATATGATTAATTAAACTTAAATTTATCATGAACTTAGTACCTGATAGTATCTTGCTTGTTTATGTTTGATTGTAGATAGATGGCCCGTGTTGTTGTTCCGTTGAATTTTAATGCGTTCCTTGAGAAAGCAAAGTTGAAAGATGATGGTAGCAATTACACGGACTGGGTCCGTAACTTGAGGATTATCCTCATTGCTGCACAGAAGAATTATGTCCTGGAAGCACCGCTGGGTGCCGAGCCTGCTGCTGGAGCAACACCAGATGTTATGAACGTCTGGCAGAGCAAAGCTGATGACTACTCAATAGTTCAGTGTGCCATGCTTTACGGCTTAGAATCGGGACTTCAACAATGTTTTGAACGTCATGGAGCATATGAGATGTTCCAGGAGTTGAAGTTAATATTTCAAGCAAATGCCCGGATTGAGAGATATGAAGTCTCCAATAAGTTCTATAGCTGCAAGATGGAGGAGAACAGTTCTGTCAGTGAGCATATACTCAAAATGTCTGGGTATAATAATCACTTGATTCAATTGGGAGTTAATCTTCCAGATGATTGCGTCATTGACAGAATTCTCCAATAACTTCCACCTAGCTAGAAGAGCTTCGTGATGGACTATAATATGCAAGGGATGGTTAAGACAATTCCCGAGCTCTTCGTAATGCTGAAAGCTGCGGAGGTAGAAATCAAGAAGGAGCATCAAGTGTTGATGGTCAACAAGACCACTAGTTTCAAGAAAAGGGGCAAAGGGAAGAAGAAGGGGAACTTCAAAAAGAACAGCAAGCAAGTTGCTGCTCAAGAGAAGAAACCCAAATCTAGACCTAAGCCTGAAACTGAGTGCTTCTACTGCAAGCATACTGGTCACTGGAAGCGGAACTGCCCCAAGTATTTGGCGGATAAGAAGGATGGCAAGGTGAACAAAGGTATATATGATATACATGTTATTGATGTGTACCTTACTAATGCTCGCAGCAGCACCTGGGTATTTGATACTGGTTCTGTTGCTAATATTTGCAACTCGAAACAGGGACTACGGATTAAGCGAAGATTGGCTAAGGATGAGGTGACGATGCGCGTGGGAAATGGTTCCAAAGTCGATGTGATCGCGGTTGGCACGCTACCTCTACATCTACCTTCGGGATTAGTATTAGACCTAAATAATTGTTATTTGGTGCCAGCATTGAGCATGAACATTATATCTGGATCTTGTTTGATGCGAGATGGTTATTCATTTAAATCAGAGAATAATGGTTGTTCTATTTATATGAGTAATATCTTTTATGGTAATGCACCCTTGAAGAGTGGTCTATTCTTATTAAATCTCGATAGTAGTGACACACATATTCATAATGTTGAAGCCAAAAGATGCAGAGTTGATAATGATAGTGCAACTTATTTGTGGCACTGCCGTTTAGGTCATATCGGTGTAAAGCGCATGAAGAAACTCCATACTGATGGACTTATGGAACCACTTGATTATGAATCACTTGGTACTTGCGAACCGTGCCTTATGGGCAAGATGACCAAAACACCGTTCTCCGGTACTATGGAGAGAGCAATAGATTTGTTGGAAATCATACATACAGATGTATGTGGTCCGATGAATGTTGAGGCTCGTGGCGGATATCGTTATTTTCTCACCTTCACAGATGACTTAAGTAGATATGGGTATATCTACTTAATGAAACATAAGTCTGAAACATTTGAACAGTTCAAAGAATTTCAGAGTGAAGTTGAAAATCATCGTAACAAGAAAATAAAATTCCTCGATCTGATCGTGGAGGAGAATATTTGAGTTACGAGTTTGGTGTATATTTGAAACAATGCGGAATAGTTTCACAACTCACGCCACCCGGAACACCACAACGTAATGGTGTGTCCGAACGTCATAATCGTACTTTACTAGATATGGTGCGATCTATGATGTCTCTTACTGATTTACCGCTATCGTTTTGGGGTTATGCTTTAGAGACGGCCACATTCATGTTAAATTGGGCACCATCAAAATCCGTTGAGACGACGCCTTATGAAATGTGGTTTGGCAAGAAACCAAAGTTGTCGTTTCTGAAAGTTTGGGGCTGCGATGCTTATGTGAAAAAGCTTCAACCTGATAAGCTCGAACCCAAATCAGAGAAATGTGTCTTCATAGGATATCCAAAAGAAACTATTGGATACACCTTCTATCACAGATCCGAAGGCAAGACTTTTGTTGCTAAATTCGGAAACTTTCTAGAGAAAGAGTTTCTCTCGAAAGAAGTGAGTGGGAGGAAAGTAGAAGTTGATGAGGTAACTGTATCTGCTCCCTTATTGGAAAGTAGTACATCACAGAAACCGGTTTCTGTGACACCTACACCAATTAGTGAGGAAGCTAATGATGATGATCATGAAACTTCAGAACAAGTTACTACTGAACCTCGTAGATCAACCAGAGTAAGATCCGCACCAGAGTGGTACAGTAATCCTGTTCTGGAAGTCATGCTACTCAATCATGATGAACCTATGAACTATGAAGAAGCGATGGTGAGCCCAAATTCCACAAAATGGCTTGAAGCCATGAAATCTGAGATGGGATCCATGTATGAGAACAAAGTATGGACTTTGGTTGACTTGCCCAAAGATCGGCAAGCAATTGAGAATAAATGGATCTTCAAGAAGAAGACTGACGCTGACGGTAATGTTACTGTCTACAAAGCTCGACTTGTCGCAAAAGGTTTTCGACAAGTTCAAGGGTTTGACTACGATGAGACCTTCTCACCCGTAGCGATGCTTAAGTCTGTCCGAATCATGTTAGCAATTGTCGCATTTTATGATTATGAAATTTGGCAGATGGATGTCAAAACTGCATTCCTGAATGGATTTCTGGAAGAAGAGTTGTATACGATGCACCCGGAAGGTTTTGTCAATCCAAAGGGAGCTAACAAAGTGTGTAAGCTCCAGCGATCCATTTATGGACTGGTGCAAGCCTCTCGGAGTTGGAATAAATGCTTTGATAATGTGATCAAAGCATTTGGTTTTGTACAGACTTTTGGAGAAGCCTGTATTTACAAGAAAGTGAGTGGGAGCTCTGTAGCATTTCTGATATTATATGTAGATGACATATTACTAATCGGAAATGATATAGAATTTCTGGATAGCATAAAGGGATACTTGAATAAGAGTTTTTCAATGAAAGACCTCGGTGAAGCTGCTTACATATTGGGCATTAAGATCTATAGAGATAGATCAAGACGCTTAATTGGACTTTCACAAAGCACATACCTTGACAAAATTTTGAAGAAGTTCAAAATGGATCAAGCAAAGAAAGGATTCTTACCTGTGTTACAAGGTGTGAAATTGAGTAATACTCAATGCCCGACCACTGCAGAAGATAGAGAGAAAATGAAAGATGTTCCCTATGCTTCAGCCATAGGCTCTATCATGTATGCAATGCCGTGTACCAGACCTGATGTATGTCTTGCTATAAGTCTAGTAGGGAGGTACCAAAGTAATCCAGGAGTGGATCACTGGACAGCGGTCAAGAACATCCTAAAATACCTGAAAAGGACTAAGGATATGTTTCTCGTATATGGAGGTGACAAAAAGCTCATCGTAAATGGTTACGTTGATGCAAGCTTTGACACTGATCCGGACGATTCTAAATCGCAAACCGGATATGTGTTTACATTAAACGGTGGACCTGTCAGTTAGTGCAGTTCTAAACAAAGCGTTGTGGCGGGATCTACATGTGAAGCAGAGTACATAGCTGCTTCGGAAGCAGCAAACGAAGGAGTCTGGATGAAGGAGTTCATATCCGATCTACGGGTCATACCTAGTGCATCGGGTCCAATGAAAATCTTTTGTGACAATATTGGTGCAATTGCCTTGGCAAAGGAATCCAGATTTCACAAGAGAACCAAACACATCAAGAGACGCTTCAATTCCATCCGGGATCTAGTCCAGGTGGGAGACATAGAGATTTGCAAGATACATACAGATCTGAATGTAGCAGACCCGTTGACTAAGCCTCTTCCACGAGCAAAACATGATCAGCACCAAAGCTCCATGGGTGTTAGAATCATTACTGTGTAAATCCAGATTATTGACTCTAGTGCAAGCGGGAGAATGAAGGAAATATTCCCTAGAGGCAACAATAAAGTTATTATTTATTTCCTTATATCATGATAAATGTTTATTATTCATGCTAGAATTGTATTATCCGGAAACATAATTTGTGTGAATACATAGACAAACTAAAAGTCACTAGTGTGCCTCTACTTGACTAGCTCGTTAATCAAAGATGGTTATGTTTCCTAACCATAGACATGTGTTGTCATTTGATTAATGAGATCACATCATTAGGAGAATGATGTGATTGACATGACCCATTCCATTAGCTTAGCACCCGATCGTTTAGTATGTTGCTATTGCTTTCTTCATGACTTATAGATGTTACTATGACTATGAGATTATGCAACTCCCGTTTGCCGAAGGAACACTTTGTGTCCTACCAAACGTCACAAGTAACTGGGTGATTATAAAGGAGCTCTACAGGTGTCTCCAAAGGTACATGTTGGGTTGGCGTATTTCGAGATTAGGATTTGTCACTCCGATTGTCGGAGAGGTATCTCTGGGCCCTCTCGGTAATGCACATCATATAAGCCTTGCAAGCATTGCAACTAATGAGTTAGTTGCGAGATGATGTATTACAAAACGAGTAAAGAGACTTGCCGGTAACGAGATTGAACTAGGTATTGAGATACCGACGATCGAATCTCGGGCAAGTAACATACCGATGACAAAGGGAACAAAGTATGTTGTTATGCGGTCTGACCGATAAAAGATCTTCCTAGAATATGTGGGAGCCAATATGAGCATCCAGGTTCCTCTATTGGTTATTGACCGGAGACATGTCTCGGTCATGTCTACATTGTTCTCGAACCCGTAGGGTTCGCACGCTTAATGTTATGATGAAAGTTTCATTATGAGTTTATATATTTTGATGTACCAAAGTTTGTTCGGAGTCCCGCATGTGATCACGGACATGACGAGGAGTCTCAAAATGGTCGAGACATAAAGATTGATATATTGGACAGCTATATTCGGACACCGGAAGTGTTCCGGGTGATTTCGGAGAAAACCGGAGTGCCGGAGGGTTACCGGAACCCCCCCGGGAGAAGTAATGGGCTTTATGGGCCCTAGTGGAGAGAGAGAGGGGCGGCCAGGGTGGGCCGCGCGCCCCCTCCCCCTCTGGTCCGAATTGGACTAGGAGAGGGGGGGGGGGGCGCCCCCCTTTCCTTCTCCCTCTCCCCCTTCCTTTCCCCCTCCTAGTAGGAGTAGGAAAGAGGGAGTCCTACTCCTACTAGGAGGAGGACTCCTCCTCCTTGGCGCGCCCCAAGGGCCTGCCGGCCTCCCCCCTTGCTCCTTTATATACGGGGGCAGGGGGGAACCTCTAGACACACAAGTTGATCTTCAAGATCATTCTCTTAGCCGTGTGCGGTGCCCCCCTCCACCATAGTCCTCGATAATATTGTAGTGGTGCTTAGGCGAAGCCCTGCGACAGTAGAACATCAAGATCGTCACCATGCCGTCGTGCTGACGGAACTCTTCCCCAACACTTTGCTGGATCGGAGTCCGGGGATCGTCATCGAGCTGAACGTGTGCTAGAACTCGGAGGTGCCGTAGTTTCGGTGCTTGATCGGTCGGGCCGTGAAGACGTACGACTACATCAACTGCGTTGTCATAACGCTTCCGCTGTCGGTCTACGAGGGTACGTAGACTACACTCTCCCCTCTCGTTGCTATGCATCACCATGATCTTGCGTGTGCCTAGGAAAATTTTGAAATTACTATGTTCCCCAACAGTTTATATAAATAAGCTTAAACAACACCCAAGTTTCCAACCAAGATTATAACTAACCATATCGACAATAACTCTTTAAAATTATATTAACTCATATCAATGACATAAACATCCAGCGAGCAATGATAAGATATCTCAAACAACAACACGTTATGAAAACAACCATGATATAATATGACAACAGTGGTATCTCGCTAGCCCTTTCCGAGACACAAATGCAGAGCACCTCCAAAGTTCAAGCAGTGACTAAACATTTTAATTCATGGTCGAAAAGATCCAGTCATGCTAACACCCAACATTCACTACACACAATGCGTGAGCATGACAACAGTGCTCTCAGATCTGGCGCTTATGAGAGAAGGCGATGAGTCAACATAAAAGTAAATAGATAGTCCCTTCGTAGAGGGAAGCAGGGATTTGCAGAGGTGCGAGAGCTTAGGTTTTTAAAATAGAGGTGAATGAAATTTTGAGAGATGCACGCTTCATATTTACTTCGCGACCATCAGTTATCAATATATTCCATGCTGAACACATTAGTAGCGGTTCCCAAGCGATAAAGTAAAGGTTATTACTCCATAGGAGTTTTTGTTTGATTATTTGTAAGCTCTTTTCTTTTTGCAGTTTGGGACTGGGAATCCCTATTACCGTCCCTCTCGTGCAAGGACAAGTGAATAAACATTCGTCATGAGAATAACCCGTTTAGCATGGAAGATATTGACTACCTCTTGTTACTCTGTGAACAATCTAGACACACAAAAAAGAATATTTATTTGAAGTTTTTAGAGGTGGCACATGAAAATTTACTTAGGACGACAGGGTAATAGCGCATATAGGTAGGTATGCTGGACTCATTTGGAATAACTTGGGTTTTAGGATTTTGATGCACAAGCAGTATTCTCACTTAGTACAGGAAAATGCTGGCAATTAGGTTAGGAAGCGGCCAGCTAGAGAGCAACAATGGTCATGATCATACATTATGCATAATAGGCATTGGATATCAGCATGAGTAGGATATGGACACCATGAACATAAATATCATAGATGCTATGTTGGTTTTGATTCAACTACATGCATGAACATGTGCCAAGTCAAGCCACTCGAACATTCAGAGGAGGATACGATATCATCATACTACATCACAATCATTTTAATGCAATGTTGGCATCCAAGATAAATCATTATCCACTCCTAGCTACTTATGCATGGCATGAGAAACTATAATATCTAATTGTCATTGCAAACATGTTTGATCATAATAGGCTGAATCATGGATACTAGGTTAAACATATTTACTAAAATAGAACAAGTCGAGTTCATACCCGTTTTTCTCCACCACTGCCAGTTCATCGAATATCGTCATTATTGCCTTTCACTTGCAAGACCGAACGATATGAAAATAATAATAGTGCAAGAGTGCCGTGGACTAAGCTAGAATCTGCAAACATTTTATTCAAAAGGAGAAGACAAGGTAATATGAGCTCTTTGTTAGATCAACAATAATGCATATGAGAGCTACTCAACATTTTCATCGTGGTCTTCTCCACGGTAAGACTCAATAGAAATAAAAAGAAATTCAGAGAAACACATTGAAATGTTTTTGGAGTTTTTGGTTTTTCTTAAATGAGCAAATGAAAGGGAAAAACAAAAACGAGAAAGACTATTTACACAGGAAAGCTCCAAACAAGTAATAGAAGAATAAGGAAATCTTTTTGAGTTTTCTTTTTAGACACTACAACTAACTACACTAGAAAGAAAAATCAAAAAGAAGCAGGAAATATTTTTGTATTTTCTCAAAGTTTTTCAAACACACAAGAAGAAAGCGAGAAAATAAATTTAGCATGGATAATACAATGAAAGAGTGTGGACACCGACAGCTGAAATGAAATGTGTGAACATGAATATAATGTCGGTGGAAATACGTACTCCCCCAAGCTTAGGCTTTTGGCCTAACTTGGTAATCACCACTTGAAGAAGCCAGGGGGTCCTATGTTGAAGTGATGGGGAGCGGGTACCTAAGGGTCCCACTCCTGAGGTTGTTCCGGTAGGCGGCAATGTCCTCAGACATAATCCTGTATCCGCCCCTCGCAATAGGATCAAACAAAGCAGGTGCAGGCAATGGAATAATATCACGAGTGTCCACACTAAAAACCAGGTTATAAGGAACGTGAATGTCAGTGTTCTCGCTATCAATAAAGTAGTGGTGTGCCATAGCCGCACGATCTAAGTAAACCTTGGGCAAAGGGTAATCATGCTGGAGTATCTGAATGTTAAAGTGAGTCGCCAAGCGAGTAGTGTAAATACCACCATGTATTTTGCGCTTGGATCTATTAATGTGGAGGCGACGTGCCATAATAGCTCCCAAGCTATAAGTGTTGTCGTCGTAAAGTGCACGACGTAAAATAACAAAGTCTGGAGCACTGAGTGCACCTACCTTCTCTCTAGCAAGCAAATACTTCGTAATGAATAGAGCAAAATAATGTACAGTCGGAAAGTGTAAGCTAGTGGCGTTGACACCTGACACCCCTCTCTCATCCCCCATAGCCAGAGTGCGTTAAAAACCATCAAACTCCACAGGCCTAGGCTCTACTAAATCCCCGTCAGAATGGATCTTGCATATGTCACAAAATTCAGTGAGTGGTATCTGACGGGTTTCAGCATATAAATTAAACTGCACCACAGGAGGATTATTCTTTCTCAAGAAATTAAAACTTTGCACAAAGGAATTTGTGAGGAGATGATACTGTTCACATTCAGCTACGATGAAGTCGGTGAGGCTGACATTAGCAGCATATTATGCAAACTCCTGAAGGATTCCGGTCCCTTCCATGAACGGGTTATGCGGCCATTCGCACGGCCGCACCTCCGTCATTCTTCGGGTATGGAGATCACTGTCAGATGACTCCCCAATAATTCCCTTGGAGCTCTTCTTGGAAGCAAACTTCCTAAAGATACTCATCTTTTCCCTATGAAAAAATTCTAAAAAATTTAGTCGACCTATTTTTTCTCAACAAAACTTCACAAGATTGAAAGCAACTACTCATAAGGATGCATAGAGGCCATATCAAGCATTCAAACTACTTAGAACTCTAAGAATTCAACATGCAAGCTCATCTATAGCAGGACCAAGAGTAGTTAATTATTCAAAATACATACCACTAAAGCAAAAACTAATTGGACAAAAGGAGGAGTCACATACCATGCAACAATCCCCCAAAACAGTTTCGGAAATGGAGCTTCGAGCAAAGAGATCAAAATTCGCGGGTTTGAGAGTAAGAACACGAGAGAGAGAGAGAGAGAGAGAGAGAGAGAGAGAGATTTTTTGAGGTAGGTGATGATGTGGGACGAAGAGATAAGTGAGAGGGGCCACATGGGGACCACAACCCACTAGGGCACGCCTGAGGGTCCTGGCGCGCCCAGGTGGGTTGTGCCCACCTAGTGCACCTCCCTCTGATGTTATTTGCACCAAAATTTCTTAAATAATCAGAAAAAATCGTATTAAATTTTCAGAGCATTCTAAGAACTTTTATTTTTGGGTCATTTTTTATTTCATAGGAAATTCAAAAAATACACAAAACATGGCATTTTATTTTATTTAACTAATAAAAACAAAAAACAAAATGTAGGGACAGAAAGTAGTGCTCACTAAATTCATCAACTTCATACCTCTAAAAATGATCAATTAATAAGGCTGATCAAGTCTTATTGATAACCACTTTTGATTAGCATGAAATCGAAGAACTTTCGTAAATCACTAAGTTACCTCAACGGGGATATGAATGTCCCCAACAATAAGCATTTAATATTTCTTTTTAACAGTAGGTAGAGGTAGTTGAAAACTTCCAATAGTGATTGTTGGAGATTTTTCAATAACATTAATACCATTCCTTGGAATTGTTTCTTCAGAAAGTGCACCGTATGCCCATTACCATTGCTATGAAAAGTGACCTTGCTTTTATTGCAATCAATAACAGCCCCTGCAGTATTCAAAAATGGTCTACCAAGGATAATCGATATGTTGTCATCCTCGGGCATCTCAAGTATAACAAAGTCAGTCAAAATAGTAACATTAGCAACAACAACGGGCACATCCTCACAAATACCGATAGGTATGACAGTTGATTTGTCAGCCATTTGCAAAGATATTTCAGTAGGTGTGAGTTTATTCAAATCAAGTCTTTTATATAAAGAGAAAGGCATTAACACTAACATCAGCTCCCAAATCACATAAAGCAGTTTTCACATAATTTCTTTTGATGGAGCAAGGTATAGTTGGTATTCCCGGATATCCAAGTTTTTACGTACTCCATGTTTAAAAGTATAATTAGCAAGCTTGGTGGAGATTTCAGCTTCCAGTATTTTTCTCTTATTGGTGATGATTGTCGGTGTACAAAAGTAGGGGCCCTTTTGTACCCCTTTACTTGTGCACAGGCAGTCGTAGCCACACTTGTGGCCGGGCTCGGCGGGGCTAAGGAAGCAAAGATACAAAGTTGCCGAGACAGCACCCAAGCCAGAAGCATAAAGAGCGAAGGGACAAGATGGGATTCCCCCGGCAAGAGCCTTGCCGGGGCAACTTGCCTAACACCAGCAAGACCACCACCCTTAAGCCTGAGAGTTTTGACGCCATCGACAAGCGTCAAGACCGAGGCTCGGGAGCGCCTGCATGGTGGCATGCAGATCTTTGTGGAGACTGAAGGCCTGCAAGACTAGATGAGGACCGAAAGACAAAGGCCCCCCGGCAAGGCCCTTGCGGGGGACGCCCACAAGACCCCGACAAGACTCCTGCCGGGGACATTTGCGGGGCCACAACTAGGCCCGCACTTACCAAGGTTTCACTGCCCCATGGCCGTTCCGACGCAGAAGCTAGCCAGCCAACTAGGCACACACCTACGTGGCAGCATGCAGCTTCTAGGCCAACCAGGCAAGCACCTGCGTGGTCGCATGCAGATCTTCGAGAAGACCCTGCCACCGCACCAACGCAGTAGCCAGGCAGCCACTGTGGCGCTGCATGCCTCGTCAGCTTGGACGCGTATCGAAGTGAGGCGAGGCGGCGACAGACGAGACGAGCTTCCTTGCCATCCCCGATAAAACAAGAGGGCACGTCGGCAGCGCATTAAATGTGTTTTGTCCCACGATGCCAGGGATAGACTTGTACACTGTAGGCACTTTCCACCTCCCGTGTGCCGCTGTGGCAGCCCCTTTGACATATAAAAGGAGGCCCAAGGCATATTGAGGAGGGATTCAGACTCTTTGGACTAGGCATACACCGCAGCTAGTTCAAGATCTCAAGAACACCAAATATACACCAAAGCAGGACTAGGGTATTACGCATCATTTGCGGCCCGAACCTGGATAAAATTCCCCCCGCGTTGATCTTCTAAACCCGCTCTTTCCACAGCCCTGCGCCCTGTCAACCGTAGTAGGGATTCCCTGTGATCCCATAGGTGTCATTTCCCCGACATCTTTGGCGCTCCAGGTAGGGGGCGCAAACTGCGAAATTCAGTTTTTGAAGCCAACGCACCAACTTCATCATTGCCATGGACCCCAAGAAGAAGGGGATCACAACAATCGGGTCGTCCGGAGCCGGCCCGTCCGCGCCAGGACGGGCGGGCGATGGGGTGGCCACGGGTGGTGCCGGAGGAGTGGCCCGTGAGCATCCCCGACACTCTGGTAATCGGAGCCAGGCAAGCGGCGTCGTTCGGGTCCAAGACGATGAGCCGCACGCCGCTGGGTCCGGTGGTGGGGCCGTGCTACCCACGAGTGGCGCGATAGCCTCTATGACGCTCCAGCCGGCGCCCGTGCCGTGGCCTTCCCAGGCCGCGCGTGATGAGAAACACCGCGACGTCGGTGTCCCTCGGGGCCGCCACGAGAAGAGCCCTTTGCGTCATTCTCAAGACGCGCCAGGCCGGCGTGCACACCCGGATGCCGGCAGAAGCGGCGCGTGACCGCGTGACCGTGATAGAGCTCCTTCTAACATGGTTAGAAGTCGAGGGGCGTCACAATCCATGCAGCTTTCGCCACCTCCCACGCCAGTAGAAGCGTTGGCGCGCGTGCAACTACTCCTCGAATTTCCTCCTGCGGCGGAGAAGCTCGATGAGTGGAGAGCCACCATTCAGAGCCTCATCAGCGCCAACTAGGATGAACCGCGACTAGCGGGACCCTCGTGCCGGTACTCTATAGATTCGGCGCATGCCGATGGTGGGAGGACCAGAGGCACTGCAACCACGGTACACTCTCCTCCCCCACGCCAGCAATAACAGCCACTGCTCGTCGGGCCGACGCCCGTGACAACGTTTCCCACAAGTCGTCCGACCCACGAGCCCGCCGTGACCAATGTCAAGTTCTTCGGGAGCGAGCCCAGGAGGATGCTTGGACCACCACCGAGCGGCGCCAGGAAGCGTGCTATCAGTCAGATAGGCGTGCGGGGCCCACTATGGACCACCCAGCACCGGGGGTTCCGGCGACCTACCCTACGAGGTGGGTTGTCCGGCCTTTACCCGTGAGCTGCGGTAGTTTCAGTGGCCCTCCCACTGCACGTTCAAGCCTGATGTTAGGGAGAAAGTGTGTAACACCCACGATGCGGCTATATCTCCCATGTGTCGGAGCACGACTTAGAGGCATAACCGCATTGTAGGCATGTCGCAAGAGGGGTAATCTTTACACATCCCATGTACTGAATAAGAAAGAGATAAAGAGTTGGCTTACAATCGCCACTTCACACAATACATGAAGATAGCACTACATCATCCAGAATACAATCAAGGTCCGACTACGGAACCAAAATAAAAGAAGACCACCCCAAATGCTAGATTCCCGATCGCCCCGACTGGGCTCCACTACTGATCAACTGGAAACAAAACAACACAACGAACAAGATCTTCCTCGAGCTCTCCTTGAGCTGGGTTGCATCACCTGCAACTGGTTTCATCGGCACATGCAACTGGTTTTGGAAGTAATCTGTGAGTCACGGGGACTCAGCAATCTCACACCCTCGCGATCAAGACTATTTAAGCTTATGGGTAGGAAAAGGTAGTGAGGTGGAGCTGCATCAAGCACTAGCATATATGGTGGCTAACTTACGCAAATGAGAGCGAGAAGAGAAGTAAAGCACGGTCGTGAACTAGAAGTAATCAAGAAGTGATCCTGAAACTACTTACATTCAAGCATAACACAAGAACCGTGTTCACTTCCCGGACCCGGCGTAGAAGGGACCATCACGGCTACACACGCGGTTGATGCATTTTAAATAAGTTAAGTGTCAAGTTCTCTACAACCGGACATTAAAAAATTCCCATCTGCCCATAACCACGGGCACAACTTTCGAAATTTCATAACCCTGCAGGGGTGTCCCAACTTAGCCCATCACAAGCTCTCACGGTCAACGAAGGATATTCCTTCTCCCAGGAAGACCCGATCAGACTCGGAATCTCGGTTACAAGCCATTTCGACAATGGTAAAACAAGACCAGCAAGACCGCCCGATGCGCCGACATCCTGATAGGAGCTGCACATATCTCGTTCTCAGGGCAACACCAGATGAGTGCTCCGTACAACTAAAACCAGCCCTCAAGTTTCCCTGAGGTGGCGCTGCAAAGGACTCTAGTTCGGACCAACACTTAGACAAGCACTGGCCCGGGGGGTTAAAATAAGATGACCCTCGGGTTAATTACTCCCAAGGGAAAAATATAGGTTGTTAGTGCAAATGTAAACCAAGGTTGGGCCTTGATGGAGGAGTTTTATTCAAATCGAACTGTCAAGGGGTTTCCATTATAACCCAACCGCGTAAGGAACGCAAAATCAAGGAACATACTACCGGTATGACGGAAACTAGGGCGGCAAGAGTGGAACAAAACACCAGGCATAAGGCCGAGCCTTCCACCCTTTACCAAGTATATAGATGCATTAATTAAATAAGAGATATTGTGATATCCCAACAATAACCATGTTCCAGCAAGGAACAAACTCCATCTTCACCTGCAACTAGCAACGCTATAAGAGGGGCTAAGCAAAAGCGGTAACATAGCCAAACAATGGTTTGCTAGGACAAGGTGGGTTAGAGGCTTGACATGGCAATATGGGAGGCATGATAAAGCATGTGGTAGTTATCACAGCATAGGCATAGCAATAGAGCGAGCAACTAGCAAGCAAAGATAGAAGTGATTTCGAGGGTATGGTCATCTTGCCTGCAAAGTTCTCCGAGTTGACGTAAGCTTGATCCTCGTAAGTGTACTCAACGGGTTCTCGATCATGTACCCTCTCTCAGCTCTACCCAAGGCAAGAACACAAGCAAAGGACCAACAATCAATCACGGTGCAATGTGCAAGCAACATGATGCAAAACATGGCATGATATGCGAGATGTGATATGCAATGCATATGCGAGCTCCGGAAGGAAAATATTGAACCAGGCCTCAACTTGGCAATCCAAGAGTGCCACTGGAAAGATGAGATGTTTTCGGTCGAAATCGATATAAAGATCACCGGAATCGGATGCACGGTTTGCAAGTGGTAAGCAAAACAATAATGGCACAAATCTGCGATTAACAGCCCGATGCCATCTAGAATGCAACAAGAAACTAAGCTACTGCACTCCAACATAGCAACAAAGCACATGGCAGTGATCTACTCAAGATGCTTGACAAAAGATGAACACTGATCTACGGCTAAATCACACAAGAGCAGGTTCAAACAAGCATGGCAAAAGAGCAAAAGATAACAACATCACAGACTTGGTGAAAATACTAACATGTCAGGATTTAACATCAGGAAGCAAAGTTTAGAGCAAACAAACAACATGCTACAGGATCAGATCATAGAAAACAAAGGCATGGCATGAATCTACTCAAAGAATATAACAAAAGTCCCTTACTAACCATAAGCCAAAAAGGATCAGAACATATGATGGCACCCATGTAAACATAGCAAGTTCCGTTAATAGATTCAGACTTAGCAGAAAAACTGGACATGGCATAAACAGAGTTATGAAGGCATGTTTGCAAGCTCGATGCACTCAACACAAGGCATTGCATGACAAACTAAGCATACTACCAGTAAGAAGACATGATCAATAAGCGATCCATGGCAAGAATAATCTCATAGCATGCATGGATCAACTACAACAACCTTGGCAAAATTGATTAACATGTAAACAATCTGCCTAGAACATTTTGTAGCAAAAGTAGAGCAAGACTGAGTCATGCTAGGGTACTCCATAAATGCAAACAAGGGCATGGATGGACAGAGCATAACAATATCTTAAAATCATCCTTACTGAACATACTCAAAAGAAGCATGGATCACTCTGTAGCAACATGAATACATGGCATAAAAATAACAACACACAAAGACTTGGTGAAATTCTAAGTCTCTGAAATCAGCGATATTACGAGAGATACTTTGCATGTTTGTGCTAGTCACCACATTGATCACAAAAATACATGGCATACAACCCTGTAAAGATGGCATGACATATAACAAAACACATGCAGACCTCATGCTCATATGAAGCACACAACAATAATGGCAAAAAAGACAAATGCTCATAAACTGATAAGAATCAGCACCTAACATTCTATAGCACTCTTGCAACAGCAATTAGGGCATCAAGATGGACTCAAACAAGCATGGTGCAATGGAACAAAATGAAGAGGACATCATGATGAACATTTTGATATATCATGCATGCAAAACGGAGCTACGGATGAGGAGATATGGCATGATGAACATAGCATAAAAATGTCACAGATCTAGGGACTTGGAGAAAATCAACCTCCGGAAAGAAGTCAACGTGGGTGGAGATATCCCGGGATGGGGTGGATCCGGTTCGCGAGACGGTGGCGTTTGGTTCTCGGGGTTGGTGGATCTCATCCACCTTCCCCGGATCCGGCGAGGGTGCGGCCTCCGGCGAGGATCCGGCGGCTCCGGTGGCGAGGTTCGCCGGCGGGAAGGACGGCGCACGGCGCACAGGACGGCGAGGAGCGGAGAGCTGCGGCAAGGAGCAGGCATGCGGCGGCGGTCCGCGAGGCGCGCGGCGGCGGGGAAACCGACGATGAGGCACGGTAGAGAAGCGACGACACTGCGGTGGGGAGTCAGTGGCGAAGCTTCGGCGAGGTTCCGGTGGCCGAAGCACTCCGGCGATGGCCGGGTCCGGCGAGGCGCACGGACGCGCGAGGAGGCGGCGAACGGGCCAGGCGGCGGCGGTGCGTGGGCTCGTGCGGGCCAGATCTGGGCCCCGCGGGGTAGCGGCCCTGCTGAGGTGGCGGACACTGATTGGATGGAGTGACTTGGCGGCAGCGGTGGACATGTCCAGTGATGAGATGGACATGTTCGGCGGCGCGAGGCGGAAGAGGACTAGGTTTATCTGCGCAAAAATTCAGGGAGGCACACATATATATAGGTAGAGGGAGCTAGGAGAGTCCAAATGAGGTGCGGTTTTCGGCCACACGATCGTGATCGAACGACCGAGAGGATGGAGGGGGGTTGGATGGGTTTTGGGCCACTTTGGAGGGGTGTTGTGCTGCAACACACACGAGGCCTTTACGGTTCCCCGGTTAACCGTTGGAGTATCAAACGAACTCCAAATGGCACAAAACTTGACAGGCGATCTACAGGTAGTGAACCAAGGCCGCTTGGCAATTCTCGGTCCAATACTAGAACGTTTAACACCCGCTGACGAAAAGAGGCAAAACGGAGCGCCAGAAGACATTGGAGTGTCGGATCGCGAAACGGACAATGGGGAAAATGCTCGGATGCATGAGACGAACACGTATGCAAATGCGATGCACATGATGACATGATATGAAATGCATGACACACAAACAAATGACAAGGCAACAATAGCGAATAACTGGAGGACACCTGGCGCAACGGTCTCGGGGCGTTACAACACTCCACCACTACGAGAGGATCTCGTCCCGAGATCTAGAATGGCACCAGAGGGAAACGGAAGAGGAGATAAGAGGTAAAACTAAGTTGCTTCTTTGAAAAACGAGTGAAACCAAAGAACCTTGCGAGGTTGAGCAAATTTAAAGAAAGAAAGCAACGGAGATGAACGAAGTTGAAAGCACTCCGTTAGGAAAAAGGAACAAGGAAGAACAAATTCGGGCAGCACACCGGTTGAAAAGTGATGCAACACTTGATAAGATGAAAAGAACTTGAGCAGAGGACACAACACTCCGGTTAAATGGATAAGCAAAAGAAAGAAACATGATCTTGACAAAACTAGATGATGGGTCGAAGAGAGCAACATCACAATGCCTCCGGAAGAAATGAGAGAATGGAAATGAATGAACGGAGGAGAAAACAACATATTCTACCTCAAATGAGCTTGAAAAGCATCTTTAGGAGAAGGGTTGAATGGAGTTGTTGGAAAACCAACAACGAAAAGAACGAGGTTGTAGTGGGCTTATGGAGAACATCTCAAAATTATGAGGTGAAATTCTGCCACTAACGGAAACAATAGATTGGATTGATATCAACAAGGAGACGAGAAACTATTTCACCGGGAGGATAAATGAAGAACTTGGGTCATTTATAAGCACCATAAATAGCAACATTCCCAATGGAAGGCTTTCAGTGAAATCTAAACCAAGATACTCCAACGAAGAGATTGATGGATTGAGAAGACCTCATGCTCAAAGAAATTGATGGGTTTAACTATCTCATTCCTAACAACTTGCGAATCATGAAACACGAAAGAAATTGTCAAAATGACATAACACCACCTGAAAAGATAAGGTAGAAGGAATTGCACTCCGGATTGCAAGATGAAGAATACTTGAGCTCCTTAGAAAAGAATCTCGATGAAAACTTCGAGAAGGAATTAAATCCTTTATGAAACATCATGTAGATCCTCCATGAAGAACTCCGGTAATCAAAAGGATGACAAAAAAAGAGAAGTTGCGAATATAAGGTGAAGCCTTGGAATGATTAAATGGAGCTTTGCGACGAGATAATGCGGAAAACTTAAAACTCCGGAAAAGAAAAGATGAAAACAATTGAAATAGAGAATTTGATGAACCTACGGAATAAGGAATTAATCACTTGGATGAAAACAAGAATAAGAATTACATTATGCTTATCCTTCAAGAATTAAATTGATGACAAACAATGGATTGCATACCACTTATTCTCGTACAAAGGATTAAGATAGATATAGCGCAAACTTGGGAAAATCTTCAATGAACCGCCGGTATGATTGGAAAGAACAAATGAATTGATAAGGTAACGAAGGAAGAGAGATCTTGAATGAACCGCCGTAAGAATTGAAAATGAACGAATAAAAGGTGAAGAAACACCAGGAAGGATTAGTAGATAAACGAAGATGCTTGAGAGAATTTAGATACATGAGAACGACGAGTTGACGAGCTGATTAGAGAACACTTGAACGATGCACCGGTAAGATTTGGAGAACGAGAGCTGAAAGCTAAATATGAATAATCCCGAAATGATGGCCTTTGGAGAATCAAACTGAAAAGACTCCTGAATTGCTCCGGATGGGTGAAAGAATTCTCATAATCGAAAACAATTATGAGAGGATGGATCAAGCTAGAACCATGCATCTTCAAGAGAACGGAGCAAGATTTAAGAGAAACTCTTCTTCGGTCTTCAAATGTTGATAACGACGATGAGAAGCACCACCAAGAATTGTTGAGATACTCCGGGATGCCGAATTTAAAGGTTGAACCAATGGCGAAAAGACTTTGAAAGATATTGGATAAATACATATTACTGATGATAACTCATTCTTATGTCAAACTATGAAAGATTTGAGAATAGCTCCGGTAAAATTAGAAGAGTCAGGTAAGATCCTGGGAAAAGACCTATGGGTTAGGGACCACTCAAAAGAAACACCGTTGAAATGATTTAAAAGAGAGATTGCACCGGTTGAATTAAATGACTTGACTGAGATAACATCCTCGAAAGAGCTTGAATGAAAAACAGAGTGGAAACACGAATCTTCTGAGCTATCTTCGGCACTCCGGAACAAACGTATAGCGGGAGGTGAATGATTAAGAGGTGCACCGGCATGGGAAGATATTTGAAATAAGGAAAGGAATGATCAACACCAAAGTATGAATTGAATCCACCGGAGGAGAAAAAGAATGAACAATGATGAACTTGTAGAACATCTTCATGAGAATCACCGGTAAGAACTTTGAAGGAAAAGAATGAAGAAACTTCACATCAATAAAATGGATACTTGATTAAGAAATCCGAGTCCTTAAAGAAAAAGGGTGAGAGGGTGGAAAAAACAAAGGCAGCTAGGGACGAATGAAATGAACGCCGTTGAGAAGAACTGAGATTGGATCTTGCAAATGTTAAAATGATCGGATCCACTTGAAGAGAAACACGCCGTTAGAGAAGAAATTGAGATGACAATCTCGATGATCAAGAAGGATTAGTATTCCCGTAGAAATATGAGAACACCACTTAGGAAAGGTATGGAATCAACACTTGCCATTGAAGCAACTCGAATACCACAATCAAAACAAAACAAAGGATTGGCTTGCAAAATAAGCCGGAACAAACATACGATAGAGATTTCGTCCGAAGTTTTCGTGGTGGGGCCCACACGGGCTTGATCTTATAGCACCATCATGTACAAGGCAGTGCACATGACATACAAAGCGTCCCTGAGTCAGCATAGCCAAGGACTCTTTAAGACACAACAAGACCACTGTAAAACCAACAGTGGATAGGCGGACCACTAGATGTCGAACCCCAATTTCATATCATACATCTGTCGAAAAGATATCCTAGGAGCTACTTGAATTCCCACTTATAAAATCCCAAAACTTTCTGGTTATGCAATCAGGTGTTGGGGATACAGGGGAAGCATAATATCTCACCCAAATCAGCAAATCCTACATCCAACTGTATCCATCCTTCAACACATAACCAAGAAACCTCCGGGAATCATTTACCTCAACCTTCGAAAAGAATCTGTTATACGAGTTGTGGCAATACTCCCGAACTCCCGCCCCAGTACTGGGTGGTGTCAAGGTTATCTCACCAACAACTACATAAAAGGGATTTTCGATGTCGGCGAAACTCAGGTATTCCAGAACTGCAACGATAAAATTGTGATGACAACACCTTGGAGCTCAACTCCTCGGGACACTGCCACAACCCCTAAATGTCACGAGGCACCAAGAACAATGTTCTTGTCACAACACCATCAGAACGATTCCAAGATACCCGTGTGATCCTCAATTTTTTTTTCGTGAAATTTGAGGAGAGAAGAGTCAAAACTCTACGTCAGGAGGCCTCACCAGACTGACGAAGGGACTGAGGAGTAAAAAGAATCCTACTCTCCGATATATATAATCCTATAAGACTCAAAACATTTTTCTAGACTCAACAACGCCAGCGATTCGATCAAGCAGGGGGATGCTAAGTCGGGGAAGGCTCTGATACCAACTTGTAACACCTACGATGCGGCTATATCTCCCACGTGTTAAAGCATGACTTAGAGGCATAACCGCATTGTAGGCATGTCGCAAGAGAGGTAATCTTTACACATCCCATGTACTGAATAAGAAAGAGATAAAGAGTTGGCTTACAATCGCCACTTCACACAATACATGAATATAGCACTACATCATCCAGAATACAATCAAGGTCCAACTACGGAACCAAAATAAAAGAAGACCACCCCAAATGCTAGATCCCCGATCGCCCCGACTAGGCTCCACTACTGATCAATTGGAAACGAAACAACACAACGAACAAGATCTTCCTCGAGCTCCTCCTTGAGCTGGGTTGCGTCACCTACAGCTGGTTTCATCGGCACCTGCAACTGGTTTTGGAAGTAATATGTGAGTCATGGGGACTCAGCAATCTCAAACCCTCGTGATCAAGACTATTTAAGCTTATGGGTAGGAAAAGGTAGCGAGGTGGAGCTGCAGCAAGCACTAGCATATATGGTGGCTAACTTACGCAAATGAGAGCGAGAAGAGAAGCAAAGCACAGTCGTGAACTAGAAGTGATCAAGAAGTGATCCTGAAACTACTTACGTTCAAGCATAACACAAGAACCATGTTCACTTCCCGGACCCCGCCGAGAAGGGACCATCACGGCTACACACGCGGTTGATGCATTTTAAAAAGTTAAGTGTCAAGTTCTCTACAATCGGACATTAACAAATTCCCATCTGCCCATAACCGCGGGCACGACTTTCGAAAGTTCATAACCCTGCAGGGGTGTCCCAACTTAGCCCATCACAAGCTCTCATGGTCAACGAAGGATATTCCTTCTCCCAGGAAGACCCGATCAGACTCGGAATCCCTGTTACAAGACATTTCTACAACGGTAAAACAAGACCAGCAAGACCGCCCGATGCGCCGGCATCCTGATAGGAGCTGCACATATCTCGTTCTCAGGGCAACACCGAATGAGCGCTCCGTACAACTAAAGCGAGCCCTCAAGTTTCCCCGAGTGGCGCTGCAAAGGACTCTAGTTCGGACCAACACTTAGATAGGAACTGGCCCGGGGGGGTTAAAATAAGATGACCCTCGGGTTAATTACTCCCAAGGGAAAAATATAGGTTGTTAGTGAAAATCTAAAACCAAGGTTGGGCCTTGCTGGAGGAGTTTTATTCAAAGCGAACTGTCAAGGGGTTCCCATTATATCCCAACCGCGTAAGGAACGCAAAATCAAGGAACATAACACCGGTATGACGGAAACTAGGGCGGCAAGAGTGGAACAAAACACCAGGCATAAGGCCGAGCCTTCCACCCTTTACCAAGTATATAGATGCATTAATTAAATAAGAGATATTGTGATATCCCAACAATAACCATGTTCCAACAAGGAACAAACTCCAAATTCACCTGCAACTAGCAACGCTATAAGAGGGGCTAAGCAAAAGCGATAACATAGCCAAACAACAGTTTGCTAGGACAAGGTGGGTTAGAGGCTTTACATGACAATATGGGAGACATGATAAAGCATGTGGTAGTTATCGCAGCATATGCATAGCAATAGAGCGAGCAACTAGCAAGCAAAGATAGAAGTGATTTCGAGGGTATGACCATCTTGCCTGCAAAGTTCCCCGAGTTGACGTAAGCTTGATCCTCGTAAGCATACTCAACGGGTTCTCGATCACGTACCCATCTCCCGGCTCTACCAGGCAAGAACACAAGCAAAGGACCAACAATCAATCACGGTGCAATGCGCAAGCAACATGATGCAAAACATGGCATGATATGCGGGATGTGATATGCAATGCATATGCGAGCTCCGGAAGGAAAATATTGAACCAGGCCTCAACTTGGCAATCCAAGAGTGCCGCTGGAAAGATGAGATGATTTTGGTCGAAATCGATATAAAGATCACCGGAATCGGATACACGGTTTGCAACTGGCAAGCAAAACAATAATGGCACAAATCTGCGATTAACAACACGATGCCATCTAGAATGCAACAAGAAACTAAGCTACTGCACTCCAACATAGCAACAAAGCACATGGCAGTGATCTACTCAAGATGCTTGACAAAAGATGAACACTGAGCTACGGCTAAATCACACAAGAGCAGGTTCAAAAAAACACGGCAAAAGAGCAAAAGATAACAACATCACAGACTTAGTGAAAATACTAACATGTCAGGATTTAACATCAGGAAGCAAAGTTTAGAGCAAGCAAACAACATGCTACAGGATCAGATCGTAGCAAACAAAGACATGTCATGAATCTACTCAAAGCATATAACAGAAGTCCCTTACTGACCATAAGCCAAAAAGGATCAGAAGATATGATGGCACCCATGTAAACATAGCAAGTTCTGTTACACAGATTCAGACTTTGTAGAAAAACTAGACATGGCATAAAAAGAGTTACGAAGGCATGTTTGCGAGCTCGATGCCCTCAACACAAGGCATTGCATGACAAACTAAGCATACTAGCAGCAAGAAGACATGATCAATAAGCTATCCATGGCAAGAACAATCTCATAGCATGCATGGATCAACTACAACAACCTTGTCAAAATTGATTAACACATAAACAATCTGCGAGGAACATTTTGTAGTAAAAGTAGAGCAAGATTGAGTCATGCTAGGGTACCCCATAAATGCAAACAACGGCATGGGTGGATAGAGAATAACAATATCTCAAAATCATCCTTACTGAACATACTCTAAAGAAGCATGGATCACTCTGTAGCAACATGAATACATGGCATAAAAATAACAGCACACAAAGACTTAGTGAAATTCTAAGTCTCTGAAATCAGCGATATTACGAGAGCTACTTTGCATGCTTGTGCTAGTCACCACATTGATAACAAAAATACATGGCATACAACCCTATAAAGATGGCATGGCATATAACAAAACACATGCAGACCTCATGCTCATATAAAGCACACAACAATCATGGCAAAAAAGACAAATGCTCATAAACTGATAAGAATCAGCACCTAACATTCTATAGCACTCTTGCAACAGCAATTAGGGCATCAAGATGGACTCAAACAAGCATGGTGCAATGGAACAAAAAGAAGAGGACATCATGATGAACATTTTGATATATCATGCATGCAAAATAGAGCTACGGATGAGGAGATATGGCATGATGAACATAGCATAAAAATGTCACAGATCTGGGGACTTAGAGAAAATAAACCTCCAGAAAGAAGTCAACGCGGGATGGGGATATCCCGGGACGGGGTGGATCCAGTTCGCGAGACAGTGGCGTTTGGTTCTCGGGGTTGGTGGATCTCATCCACCTTCCCCGGATCCGGCGAGGATCCGGCGGCTCCGGTGGCGAGGTTTGCCGGCGGGAAGGACGGCGCACGACGCACATGACAGTGAGGAGCGGCGAGCTGCGGCCAGGAGCAGGCGTACGGCGGCGGTTTGCGAGGCGCGCGGCGGCGGGGAAACCGACGATGAGGCGCGGCAGAGAAGCGACGACGCTGCGGTGGGGAGTCGGCGGCGAAGATCCTACGAGGTTCCAGTGGCCGAAGCACTCCGGCGATGGCCAGGTCCGGCGAGGCGCGCGGACGCGCGAGGCGGCGGCGGTGCGCGGGCTCGTGCGGGCCAGATCTGGGCCCCGCGGGCCGCGGCGCGGTGGGGAGGCCGGCGATGACAGGTCTTGCGCCCTGATTGCGCAGGGCGGCGGCGCTGCTGAGGTGGCGGACGCTGATTGGCTGGAGTGACGTGGCGGCAGCGGTGGACATGTCCGGTGGCGAGATGGACATGTTCGGCTGTGCGAGGAGGAAGAGGACTAGGGTTTATCTGCGCGAAATTTCGGGGAGGCACACATATATATAGGTAGAGGGAGCTAGGAGAGTCCAAATGAGGTGCGGTTTTAGGCAACGCGATCGTGATCGAATGACTGAGAGGATGGAGGGGGGTTGGATGGGTTTTGGGACACTTTGGAGGGGTGTTGGGCTGCAACACACACGAGGCCTTTACGGTTCCCCGGCTAACAGTTGGAGTATCAAACAAACTCCAAATGGCACGAAACTTGACAGGCGGTCTACCGGTAATGAACCAAGGCCGCTTGGCCAATCTCGGTCCAATACGAGAATGTTTAACACCCACTCACGAAAAGAGGCAAAAGGGAGCGCCGGAAGACATAGGAGTGTCGGATCGCGAAACGGACAACGGGGAAAATGCTCGGATGCATGAGACGAACATGTATGCAAATGCGATGCACATGATGACATGATATGAAATGCATGACACACAAACAAATGACAAGGCAACAACAACGAGTAACTGGAAGACACCTAGCGCAACGGTCTCGGGGCGTTACAAAGTGCAACGACAAGACTCACCCGTCGGAGTTCCTCAGCATCTACACTATCACGATGCAAGGCGCTGGGGCTCGCGACGACAAGGTGCTTCCCAATTACTTTCGGTTGGATCTTAAGCCCAATGTCATGTCATGGTTGATGCACCTGCCAGTGGATTCCATCTCTTCTTGGTCAGATATGTGCCACGTGTTTGTCGGCGCCTTTACCGGAGGCCACCAAGCTCCTGGCCAGGCAAGTGATTTGCAAGTAATCCCCCAGAAGGATGGCGAGAACCTGCACAAGTACATCCAAAGGTTCAGCCGTGTGCAGTACAACATCCCAGATGTTCACCCCGCCGCCGTCATCAGTGCATTTTATCAGAACGTTTGCAACTACAAGATGCGCGAAGAGCTCGCGATGAACAAGATCAAGGATGTGGACAAGCTTTTATGTTCTGGCTGATAGATGTGCTCAGGCTGAAGAAGGAAGGAAGTACCCCGGCAAGGACGCCGGTGCAGAAACCGACTCCACAGATGAAGATGCCGCCTCCCCAGCAAAGAAGGGCAGACACCGCAATAGAAAGCATAAGGGCAAGACCGTACTTACCGTTGAGGGGTCCGGCGACCCCGTCGCCGCCAAGAAGGCCAAGGCTAACAACCCTGGCAAGGAAGTTGCTGGGTGTGCCGCTTGCTGGGCCTTGGCAGTTGCCGACAAGCCAGGAGGCTCCGACTAGCAGTATTACAAGATCCATCGCACCAAGGGCCACGACCTCCAGAACTGCCGACATGTTGAGCTGCTTGCAGAGAAACAGAAAGCCGAATATGAGAGGAAGGACAAGGAGAAGGGCCAGGATGGTGCTGAGGGGTCCGGCAAGAAGCGTGGCGGCCAAGGAGGTCACCACGGCAAGGATAATCAACAAGAGAGGCCCGCTCGGGCCCGTGACAAGGAGGAATATGATGATCATGGTGAGGACGACGAGTCCGGTGAGCACGAGTTCCAGAAAGCTATGGAGGCCATGTGCATCGACGGTGGCGCCTCGTTGCATACCTCTCACCGCCAGCTGAAGCAGTAGGCGCGTGAGGTCACTGCGGCAGAGCCATCATTCGATGCCCAGAAGCCACTAAAGTGGTCCAGCACACCTATCATATTTAACACCGAGGATCACCCTGATCGCACAACTACGGCTGGGTGTTTGCCGTTGTTGGTTTCACCAACAATACGCAACCTCAAGGTGACTAAGGTGCTAGTTGATGGTGGGGCTGGTTCGAACTTGATCTCGCCCACTCTGATCGAGAGGCTGCAAATCCCCGATGGAGATCTCGAGGAGACGGGCACGTGCTACCTCTTGAGCACTATGTTTGTTTTCCCTTGAAGAGGAAAGGGTGATGCAGCAAAGTAGCGTAAGTATTTCCCTCAGTTTTTGAGAACCAAGGTATCAATCCAGTAGGAGGCCACGCACGAGTCCCTCGCACCTACACAAACAAATAAAATCCTCGCAACCAATGCAATAAAGGGGTTGTCAATCCCTCCACGGTCACTTACGAAAGTGAGATCTGATAGATATGATAACATAATATTTTTGGTATTTTTATGATAAAGATGCAAAGTAAATAATGCAAAATAAAAACGGCGCAAGAAATTGCTTGTTGACAGGAGATTAATATGATGGAGAATAGACCCGGGGGCCATAGGTTTCACTAGCAACAAATCATCAAATATCTAAGGCACAGTTTATGGAGAAGCCTTGATATGGAGGATCACAGACCTACTCTGGTGTCATGGAAAACTGTACGTAGACCAAAAAACCAGGGAGGGCTTGGGGTTATGGATATCTTCACACAAAAAAAGACCCTGCTTATGAAAAACCTCCACAAGTTTTACAACAGACATGATATCCCTTGGGTACACCTCATCTGGGAGTCCTACTACAGTAATGGGCACTTACCAGGAGGCAACATGGTGGGGTATTTTTGGTGGAAGTCTAATCTGGCACTCATTGATCAATACAAGGCTATTGCAAGATGCAATATAGGGGATGGTAAAAGTGCCCTCTTTTGGGATGATTGCTGGCATGATTTTGTATTAAAGCAGAAGTTTGATCATCTATACTCTTTTGCTCGAGACGCGGCCATAAATGTCCACCAAGTGATTCACACTGAGTATCTGCAAGACTTGTTCCATTTGCCCCTGACAACCCAAGCTCATGAGGAATTTCTGGAAATGGAGCATATCTGCTTCATGCTGAAGACTTCAGAACACTTGGATCTTAGAGATACATGGAGTTATATTTGGGGTAATAAGTTTTACTCATCCATTAAGGCATACAATGTGCTAATTGGTTTTAAACAAACCCCACCTCATTTTTCTTGGATATGGAAGAGCTCATGCCAACCAAAGCACAAGGTGTTCTTTTGGATGCAGCTACATGATAGAGTCAATACAAGGAACTTACTGAGAAGAAAGAATTTTGAGCTGGAAGAATACAACTGTGCAGTCAAAATTTTCCACAAGAAGAGACTCTACACCATCTTTTCTGGAGTTTCCCCTATGCAGCACAGTGTTGGGATTTTATTTGCCCTAGCAGAACACACAACTTGTCAGTCTTAGAAGCTTTTCAAGATCTCACAGACAAATTGAGCAAGCCCTTCTTCATGGAGATCATCATTGTGGGATCCTGGGCTATTTGGATTTCCAGAAATAATAAATTTTTTTAGCACATTACTCCCTCTTTCCAGGGTTGGAAGTTTATCTTCTTGGAGGAGCTGAAGCTCTTAAGATACAGGATGAAGAAGAAGTATGCCCATCAGTTCTCTGCTTGGTTGGAGACCATGTTGTAATTTAGCTCTTGTTTTATAGATTAGTGTTTTTTATTCTGGCTTACCTCAAGCCTTTGTAATGGACCTTTATTAATTTTAATAAAAGTTGCAGTGGGGTGTTTACCCTACTGTTTATAGTAAAAAAATAGGTTTCACTAGTGGCTTCTCTCGAGAGCATAAGTATTACGGTGGGTAAACAAATTACTGTTGAGCAATTGAAAGAATTGAGCATAGTTATGAGAATATCTAGGTATGATCATGTATATAGGCATCACGTCCGAGACAAGTAGACTGACTCCTGCCTGCATCTACTACTATTACTCCACACATCGACCGCTATCCAGCATGCATCTAGAGTATTAAGTTCAAAAGAACAAAGTAATGCTTTAAGTAAGATGACATGATGTAGAGGGATAAACTCATGCAATATGATATAAACCCCATCTTGTTATCCTCGATGGCAACAATACAATACTTGCCTTGCTGCCCCTACTGTCACTGGGAAAGGACACCGCAAGATTGAACCCAAAGCTAAGCACTTCTCCCATTGCAAGAAAGATCAATCTAGTAGGCCAAACCAAACTGATAATTCGAAGAGACTTGCAAAGATAACCAATCATACATAAAAGAATTCAGAGAAGATTCAAATATTGTTCATAGATAAACTTGATCATAAACCCACAATTCATCAGTCTCAACAAACACACCGCAAAAGAAGATTACATCAAATATATCTCCATGGGAATCGTGGAGAACTTTGTATTGAGATCCAAAAAGAGAGAAGAAGCCATCTAGCTAATAACTATGGACCCGAAGGTCTGAGGTAAACTACTCACACATCATCGGAGAGGCTATGGTGTTGATGTAGAAGCCCTCCGTGATCGATGCCCCCTCTGGCGGAGCTCCGGAAAAGGCCCCAAGATGGGATCTCACAGGTACAGAAGGTTGCGGCGGTGGAATTAGGTTTTTGGCTCCGTATCTGGTAGTTCGGGGGTACGTAGGTATATATAGGAGGAAGAAGTACGTCGGTGGAGCAACGTGGGCCCCATGAGGGTGGAGGGATCGCCTGGGGGGGTAGGCTCGCCCCCTACCTCGTGGCTTCCTGGTTGATGTCTTGAAGTAGGGTCCAACTCCTCTGGATCACGTTCGTTCCGAAAATCACGTTCCCAAAGGTTTCATTTCGTTTGGACTCTGTTTGATATTCTTTTTCTGCGAAACTCTGAAATAGGCAAAAACAACAATTCTAGGCTGGGCCTCCAGTTAATAGGTTAGTCGCAAAAATAATATAAAAGTGTATAACAAAGCCCATTAATCATCCAAAATAGAATATAATATAGCATGAAGCAATCAAAAATTATAGATACGTTGGAGACGTATCAAGCATCCCCAACCTTAATTCCCGCTCGTCCTCAAGTAGGTAAACGATAAAAACAGAATTTTTGATGCGGAATGCTACTTGGTATAATTTCTTTAATGTAACCCTCTTAATTGTGGTATGAATATTCAGATCCGAAATATTCAAGATAAAAGTTTAATATTGACATAAAAGCAATAATACTTCAAGCATACTAACTAAGCAATTATGTCTTCTCAAAATAACATGGCCAAAGAAAGTTCATCCCTACAAAATCATATAGTTTAGTCATGCTCCAGTTTCGTCACACAAGAATGCTCTCATCATGCACAACCCCGATGACAATCCAAGCAATTGTTTCATACTTTAGTAATCTCAAACTTTTTCAACCTTCATGCAATACACGAGCGTGAGCCATGGATATAGCACTATGGGTGGAATAGAATATAATGATGGGGGTTATGTGGAGAAGACAAAAAGGAAAATGTCTCACATCAACGCGGCTAATCAACAGGCTATGGAGATGCCCATCGATTGATGTTAATGCAAGGAGTAGGGATTGCCGTGCAACAGATGCACTAGAGCTATAAATGCATGAAAGCTCAACAAAAGAAACTAAGTGGGTGTGCATCCAACTTGCTTGCTCACGAAGACCTAGGGCATTTGATGAAGCCCATTGTTGGAATATAAAAGCCAAGTTCTATAATGAAAAATTCCCACTAGTATATGAAAGTGACAAAACAAGAGACTCTCTATCATGAAAATCATGGTGCTACTTTGAAGCATAAGTGTGAAAAAAAGATAGTAGCATTGTCCCTTTTTATTTATTTTTTTATTTTTTGGGCCTTCTTTTTTTTGGACTTTCTCTTTTTTTGGGACAATACTCTATGAATGATGATCATCACACTTCTATTTATTTACAACTCAATGATTACAACTCGATACTAGAATAAAGTATGACTCTATATGAATGCCTCCGAAGGTATACCGGGATATCAATGAATTAAGAGTGACATGTATGAAAAATTATGAATGGTGGCTTTGCCACAAATACGATGTCAACTACATGATTATGCAAAGCAATATGACAATGATGAACATGTCCTGATAAACGGAACGGTGGAAAGTTGCATGGCAATATATCTCGGAATGGCTATGGAAATGCCATAATAGGTAGATATGGTGGCTGTTTTGAGGAAGATATAAGGAGGTTTATGTGTGAAAGAGCGTATCATATCACGGGGTTTGGATGCACCGGCGAAGTTTGTACCAACTCTCAATGTGAGAAAGGGCAATGCACGGTACCGAAGAGGCTAGCAATGATGGAAGGGTAAGAGTGCGTATAATCCATGGACTCAACATTAGTCATAAGAGCTCATATACTTATTGCAAAAATCTACAAGTCATCAAAAACCAAGCACTACATGCATGCTCCTAGGGGGATAGATTGGTAGGAAAAGACCATCGCTCGTCCCCGACCGCCACTCATAAGGAAGACAATCAAAGAACACATCATGTTTTAAATTTTTTACATAACGTTTACCATACGTGCATGCTACGGGGCTTGCAAACTTCAACACAAGCATTTCACAATTTCACAACTACTCAACTAGCACAACTTTAATATCACTACCTCCATATCTCAAAACAATCATCAAACATCAAACTTCTCTTAGTATTCAACACACTCATAAGAAAGTTTTTTATTATTCTCGAGTACTTAGCATATTAGGATTAATTTCCCAATTTAAGCAAATTACCATGCTGTTTAAGACTCTCAAAATAATATAAGTGAAGCATGAGAGAATAATAGTTTCTATAAAACAAATCCACCACCGTGCTCTAAAAGATATAAGTGAAGCACTAGAGCAAAAAACTATATAGATCAAAAGATATAAGTGAAGCACATAGAGTATTCTAATAAATTCCGAATCAGGCGTGTTTCTCTCAAAAGGTGTGTACAGAAAATATGATTGTGGTAAACTAACAAATAAAGACTCAAATAATACAAGACGCTCCAAGCAAAACACATACATGTGGTGAATAAAAATATAGCTCCAAGTAAAGTTACCGATGGAAGTAGACGAAAGAGGGGATGCCTTCCGGGGCATCCCCAAGCTTTGGCTTTTAGGTGTCCTTAGATTATCTTGGGGTGCCATGGGCATCCCCAATCTTAGGCTCTTGCCACTCCTTGTTCCATAATCCATCAAATCTTCTACCCAAAACTTGAAAACTTCACAAACAAAACTTAAAGTAGAAAATCTCGTGAGCTCCGTTAGCGAAAAAAACAAAACACCACTTCAAGGTACTGTAATTAACTCATTCTTTATTTATATTGGTGTTAAACCTACTGTATTACAACTTCTCTGTGGTTTATAAACTCTTTTACTAGCCATAGATTCATCAAAATAAGCAAACAACACACGAAAAATAGAATCTGTCAAAAACAGAACAGTCTGTAGTAATCTGTAGCTAACGCAAGTTCTGGAACCCCCAAAATTCTAAAATAAATTGCTGGACATGAGTAATTTATCTATTAATCATCTGCAAAAATAATTAACTAAATATCACCTTCCAAATAAAAATCGCAGCAGTTCTCGTGAGCGCTAAAGTTTCTGTTTTTTACAGCAAGATCAAAAAGACTTTCCCCAAGTCTTCCCAACGGTTCTACTTGGCACAAACACTAATTAAACACAAAAAACACAACCAAAACAGAGGCTATATAAATTATTTATTACTAAACAGGAGAAAAAATTAACGAATAAAAATAAAATTGGGTTGCCTCCCAACAAGCGCTATCGTTTAACGCCCCTAGCTAGGCATAAAAGCGAAGATAGATCTAGGTATCTTTAGTTGGTAATTCTTTAATGAGACATATATCACCCTTAGGAGTTTCTTTCTTTTTATTAATTATCAAACTTCTAGGCACAAAATCTAAAAAATCATTTGTAGCAAATGGTTCCTTAATGATAGGAAAAAGATTGGGATGAATACTTATAGATTTGAGATCCGCAGTTTCCTTGCTAGAGGATTCACCCTTATTTTTAGGAACATACATAAGCTTGGCAATTTTAGTTGGAGGACTTGGAGTATTCTTTACGGAAGAAAAGCCGTTCCCAAGTTGGTAAAGATACCCTCAAGTTTACCGATTCTAGTGGAATCCTGATTTATTCTTTCATTAACTATGGGTTCCTTCTCCTTAATATTTTTCAAAGTGACTCCTACTTTAGATCCATATTGAGTAATTTGGTTGTGGATCTTTTTATCCAAATTTTCAATTAACTCTACGGTAGCAATTTTATTTTCAGTAATTTCAAGTCTTTTCATTACATGCTCGAAAGTTAGCATAGTTCCATTAACCAAAAGAGGGGGTGAGCCAAACAAATCTATCATAGAATTATAAGAATCAAAAGTATGGATACCCAAGAAATTCCCTTCGGTAATGGTATCAAGGATATATCTGTACCAAGGAGTAGCGCCTACGTAAAAATTACAGAGAAGAACGGAAGTAGATTGCTTCCTGGTAGATCAATTTTGAGCATTGCAAATTCTATACCAAGCGTCTTTTAGATTTTCTCCTTCCCTTTGCTTAAAATTAAGAACTTCATTTTCGGGAGACAACGGAGAAGATAGGGGACTAGCCATAACGACAAGTAATGGATCCAACACACTAGCAAAAAAGAAACGGGCAAAAAGAGGCAAATAGGGAAAGAGAAGGAGGACGGAGAGAGAGGGCAAATAAAATGGCAAGGGTGAAGTGGGGGAGAGGAAAACGAGAGGCAAATGGCAAATAATGTAATGCGGGAGATAAGGGTTTGTGATGGGTACTTGGTATGTTGACTTTTGCGTAGACTCCCCGGCAACGACGCCGAAAATCCTTCTTGCTACCTCTTGAGCACTGCGTTGGTTTTCCCTTGTAGAGGAAAGGGTGATGCAGCAAAGTAGCATAAGTATTTCCCTCAGTTTTTGACAACGAGGGTATCAATCCAGTAGGAGGCCACGCACGAGTCCCTCACACCTACAAAAACAAATAAAATCCTCGCAACCAACACAATAAAGGAGTTGTCAATCCCTTCATGGTCACTTACGAAAGTGAGATCTGATAGATATGATAAGATAATATTTTTGGTATTTTTATGCTAAAGATGCAAAGTAAATAAAGCAAAATAAAAACGTCGCAAGAAATAGCTTGTTGACGGGAGATTAATATGATGGAGAATAGACCCGGGGCCATAGGTTTCACTAGTGGCTTCTCTCGAGAGCATAAGTATTACGGTGGGTAAACAAATTACTATTGAGCAATTGACAGAATTGAGCATAGTTATGAGAATATCTAGGTATGATCATGTATATAGGCATCACGTCCGAGACAAGTAGACCGACTCCTGCCTGCATCTACTACTATTACTCCACACATCGACCGCTATCCAGCATGCATCTAGAGTATTAAGTTCAAAAGAACAGAGTAACGCTTTAAGTAAGATGACATGATGTAGAGGGATAAACTCATGCAATATGATATAAACCCCATCTTGTTATCCTCGATGGCAACAATACAATACGTGCCTTGCTGCCCCTACTATCACTGGGAAAGGACACCGCAAGATTGAACCCAAAGCTAAGCACTTCTCCCATTGCAAGAAAGATCAATCTAGTAGGCCAAACCAAACTGATAATTCGAAGAGACTTGCAAAGATAACCAATCATACATAAAAGAATTCAGAGAAGATTCAAATATTGTTCATAGATAAACTTGATCATAAACCCACAATTCATCGGTCTCAACAAACACACCGCAAAAGAAGATTACATCGAATAGATCTCCATGAGAATCGTGGAGAACTTTGTATTGAGATCCAAAAAGAGAGAAGAAGCCATCTAGCTAATAACTATGGACCCGAAGGTCTGAGGTAAACTACTCACACATCATTGGAGAGGCTATGGTGTTGATGTAGAAGCCCTCCGTGATCGATGCCCCCTCCGGCGGAGCTCCGGAAAAGGCCCCAAGATGGGATCTCACGGGTACAGAAGGTTGCGGCGGTGGAATTAGGTTTTTGGCTCCGTATCTGGTAGTTTGGGGGTACGTACGTATATATAGGAGGAAGAAGTACGTCGGTGGAGCAACGTGGGCCCCACGAGGGTGGAGGGCGCGCCTGGGGGGGGGGGCAGGCGCGCCCCCTTACCTCATGCCTTCCTGGTTGATGTCTTGACGTAGGGTCCAAGTCCTCTGGATCACGTTCGTTTCGAAAATCACGTTCCTGAAGGTTTCATTCCGTTTGGACTCCGTTTGATATTCTTTTTCTGCGAAACTCTAAAATAGGCAAAAAACAGCAATTCTGGGCTGGGCCTCCCGTTAATAGGTTAGTCCCAAAAATAATTTAAAAGTGTATAACAAAGCCCATTAATCATCCAAAACAGAATATAATATAGCATGAAGCAATAAAAAATTATAGATACGTTGGAGACGTATCAACACGTTTCAGGGAGTGAACCCGGTGAGGAGTCAGCCGAAGGGTAAGGTCACGTTGCTTGTTACATTTGGGGGTGAGCTGAACTACAAGACGGAGAAGATCGTTTTTGATGTCGCCAAGATCCCCTGCACTACAATGGGATCCTTGGTCGCCCAACGCTGGCCAAGTTCATGACATCATCACATTACGCCTACAACACATTGAAGATTCCCGTGCCACTGAGCATCATCACCG
Organism: Triticum dicoccoides; assembly: GCF_002162155.2. NCBI lineage: Eukaryota > Viridiplantae > Streptophyta > Magnoliopsida > Poales > Poaceae > Triticum > Triticum dicoccoides. The sequence continues at coordinate 412,909,678 of NC_041392.1, forward strand.
TCCCTTCTGACAAGAAAGACGCACTCATCTTCGCCGATCAACTCTACCGGGAGGCGGTTGCAGCAACTGCCGCCAAGGCACTTGCTCCTGCCGCTGTAGCCCCGAGAGGGAAGAAGGCCGGCAAGACCTCTTACGGTAAGAATTCTCCCGGCAAGGCCTCCCGCACCCACTCCGGCAAGCGCGCCTCTTCGGAGTGCAGCTCTCCCATCGAGGACGTGCCAGAGAGTTCCACCGGCAAGAGCAAGAAATCCAAGGCAGCACCACCAGAGACCAAGAAGGTGTCCGTCAAGGAGGACGGCATGGGCGGGGATTTTACTATAAGCTCCACCCTTGACAGCAAATAGGAAAGCGCGCTCGTCGCCTTCCTGCGAGCGAATGTCGACGTGTTTGCATGGCAAGCATTCGACATCCCCGACGTTCCCAGGGAGGTGATCGAGCACCATCTTGCTATCTGTCCTCATGCGCGGCCCGTCAAGTAGAAGGTCAGGAAGCAAGCATTGGAGCGGCAAGAGTTCATCATCGAAGAGATCAAGAAGTTAGAGGCGACATATTTGGTCAGAGGAGTGCTCCACCCCACGTGGTTGGCCAATCCGGTGGTGGCGGGTAAGGCAAATGGGAAGTGGAGGCTGTGTATTGATTACACAGACATTAATAAGGCTTGTCCAAAGGATCCCATCCCTCTGCCACGCATCAACCAGATTGTGGACTCCACTGCCAGGTGTGACCTGCTGTCATTCCTCGACACCTACTCAGGATACCATCATATCTTCATGATGAAGGAGGACGAAGAAAAGACCGCGTTCATCACCCCATGTGGTACGTACTGTTTTGTACGAATGCCTTTCGGGTTGAAAAGTGCTGGTTCAACATTTGCTCGAGCGGTCCAAATTGGTTTTGAGCCCCAGCTGCATAGAAATATGGAAGCTTACATGGATGATATAGTAGTCAAAACCAAAGACAAGGCTACGCTCGTGCAAGATTTGGACGAAACATTTGCCAACCTACGCAAGATCAACCTCAAGCTCAACCCAGAGAAGTGTGTGTTTGGCGTTCCATCCGGCAAACTTCTCGGGTTCTTTGTGTCTCAATGTGGAATCGAAGCAAATACCGACAAGATCAAAGCAATTGAGCAGATTGAGGTGCCAAGATGAGTCAAAGAAGTTTGAAGGCTTGACGGCTGTGTCGCTGCTCTAAGTAGGTTCATCTCCAAATCTGCTGAGCGCGCCCTCTGTCGGGGATATACCCAGCAGTATGATCCGGCCAGAGTTATAACTCGGATGGAACTTGGTAAACCGGCTGACAGTTAAGACTGACAGTTAAAACAGGCAGTTAACCCAGATGGTAAACCAGTAGGTCGATAAACCGACTGATAGTTAAGACAGACAGTTAAAATAGGCAGTTAACCCAGACGGTAAACCGGCAGGTTGATAAACTGGCTGACAATTAAGTCAGGAGTTAAGTCAGATGATAGCCCGGCAGGAGTTAAGTCAGATGATAACCCGGCGGGAGTTAAGTGAGGTGATAACTCAGCAGAAAATCATAAACCGGCAGACCATCATAAACTAGCACCAGTCATAACCCGACAGACCATCATAATCCGGCACCAGTCATAAACAAGCAGACAGTGATAACTGGGTTGCCAGGGGTTATGAAGCCCGAGACGTTATGGAGCCCAAGATGTTAACAAGCCCATGAAGAGAAGTCATAATAGTTAAGTCTTAAGTCCGAGTTGGACTCTACATGTAACCCGCCCCTTCAACTTATATAAGGAGGGGCAGGGCTCCCCAAAGAGGGACAAGTAAGAAGAAACAATCTTAAGGGTTTGGGATAACTAGGAGAGCCAGTTTACGACGACTTCCTCATGATCATAATGAGATCTAGCCACAAACAACATGTAGGGCTATTACCGGAGGATGTTTCCCGGGGCCCGAAGCTGTCTAAATCCTCGTCTTGTGTTACGTCTCTCGATTCCGCTCAACCCCTCTCAAGCTACCACATAGATGCGTTGGCCTCACGACTAAGTCCTCACACTAGGACATCTGCCGTGATATTTCCATGACAGTTGGCGCCCACCGTGGGGCCCACACACGATGGTGTTGAGTTCTTTAAGGGAGCCCTTCAGGGATCAAGAAAGTCATGGCAAGATTGGATGAAGAAGCACTCACGTGGAGTAATCGCAGGATAACCCGACGTGGGATAACCCGACGTGGGATAACTCGCACTTGATCGGATCGACATGGAGCAATCACGTAGTAAGCCGACAAATTTACCGTTTATGATCCGGATTATGATTAGCTTTGGAACAACATATACGAGGTTGATATCCGGAGAAGCTAGGAATTGCGTTGGTTTGCGCCAGCAAGTCACCGAGCCCGACCTCACGGAAAAAGAAATCTAGTTACCACGAGTCTTACGCACCACGATCTGTTCTGCTGCAACCCCATCGATCCAACACTTTCCACATGCATGGCAGTTATTATACCTGTGAAGAAAATCAGGCTCGAATACTACTACTGGACTACCAGGAGCAAACCTACTACTGGGAATATTAAATTGCTGGTTCCCTTCAGTACGTGGTATCACAAGTATCAAATCCCGATGGAGGTCCCAGCCCGTGTGTGCTTCAGAGATCAAAGTCAACCAAAATTGCTCTAACTGTGCCGGACCGGTTTACCTTGGTTTCAAGTCGACTGTTTCTACCACAAGTCGCCGTCGCCGTGGCCTCAACGTGCCATCACCTTTGCCTCGGCATCGTGCTGCTTTCACCATAGACCGTTTGGCCGGCTAAACCGCCGATCTCTGCACTAAGTCGCCACGGCGTTGTGGCTGTTGCCAGTGAGAGCCGTTTCTTTACGAGCCATCGGCCGGCTCTCGGCTACAGGTGCACTCAACCTCCGACGTTCTACCTCTGTGTCAGACCGCTATCGCCGCATTACCGAGTCGCTACTAATCCGCCTTTGTCATGATCTGAAGCCTCAGAAGCCGGCCTGTACCATTGCTGAATCGCAGCCCCGGAGAGTTTCCTTAAACCGCCCCGCTTCACCTTTGCCTGATACATTTGTGACAATCTGCCTTGACCCGCCAGTGCATCTCCGACCCGCCATCGGTCGAACAGCTACGCCGGTCCTGCTTCTGAACCGCCCGCGCCATGAGTCGCCGTTGCCGTGGCCCCGCATCCGAGCCGCCGAAACCCACCGCGACAGGCTGCTGCACTTCAACGCCGGCCGACTGCCGTAGCTTTGCCTCGCCGGGGGTGTCCTTGACCTGGTCTTTACTCGGGCTCACCCACCTCTTGAGTCGCTAATGCCGGTTCACACGCGACCCCTAGCCTATCTTTGCTTCTGCTGTTCAAGACATCACCACAGTTTTAATCAGTCGAATCATCGGTGCCCCTCTGTTGCGGTCTCCACCTATGCCGCGGTCCAGCACCTCCGTCTCAGCTTTTGCCTCTGCTCGGCTTCACTAAGAGCCACCATCCGTGAACCGCCGCCCTCATCAACCCATCCGCATCAGTCATCGTAATCCGGCTCATCCGCGTTCAAACCGCCACATCCGCGCTCAAGCCCAGTTCAAACCCAGCTGCTCCGCGCGTGCATTGGCTGGGTCCAATCGCTGCCAAGTTGTCGCTTTAGACCGCCACTATGTGTCAGCCGTCGCACCGAGATTTCCCTCGACAGCCGCCGCCGTCCGAGGGCCGTTGCTGGCTCGTCCTTCCTCTTGACCATGCGGCATAGTCACCTTCATTGGTGCGGCCTCAAGTCGCCGTTCGCCTTCAATTACCTCTGGGTCGTCGCGCCCCCATGGCTGAATTGGCCGTTAAGCTCTGACTCACCACTACCTTGAGAAAATACTTCCGAAGATGCACCCGCAGGCGTTCATCTATTACTAAACCGTGGGTTGAGCCGGTTTAATTGCCACTGAGCCACCGTACTTTCGATTCACCAGCCTAGGCCCTGCCATCGCCTGCTGCTACACCTGTGAGCCGGGACGCCCATGCAAAGCCGGCTTCATCCCCACAGCCACGAGTCGCCATCTTCAGAACCGCCGTCTCCGACCCCGTTGTTTCAATCAACCCGCCATCATAGAAATGGGAGAGCCGCCGCCCGTATCAACCCACCGGCAATCCTTGCGCTGGCTCCGTCCTGCCTCAACTGCCCTCGCAACCCTGAGTCGTTGCCAAAGAGTCACCTGTTCAAGCCGCCTGCTCTTAACCCATTGGAGGGAATTGCAAAAATTTGACGAAACAGCCGCGACTTAAGTTTGAAGACCGTAGAAGGAAATTTGCAAACAGCAGGCATGGCATCTCGTTTTTGGGGACAGGGAGACAGTGATGACTATCAAACTGAGAACTGCTACTATTGAAGGACAAGCGCGATGATGAGATGAGAGTTACTGCCGACCAGATGCGACGGTTGTATCTGTTGTTGAAGTGGTCAATCACAATGAGGTTGTTGGTCAAGTCAGAAAATTGTTTACAAGATTTTCTACTGATCCGACTACTGTAGAGCAGCTCGTTGAGGCAAATCCGGCTAGTTGTACTGGTTCAGAGGATAATTGGATCTTCGAGTATGAGCATCGGTATAGGGACCTGCTACATCCATCCGAGTTAGAAAAGATAAAGTACTACTGGCAGATCATCATAGCAAAAGAAAAAGGGGGAAATAGCCCACGACCCGGAAAGCGCTGCGGGCGGTTTACTACAGGAAGCTTGCGCCAAAGGGAGAGGAGGGTCAAACTGGATACATGATTTGACTTCCCTACCCGTTCATGAAAGCAAATTCAATTAGTATTGCACGGTATTACTACAGGAACAAAGTAATGAGTCATCATCGCAATGAGTCATCATCTGCTGGTCCACCCGGATTACACCTAACAATATCTAGCGCCAGCGTTTGTGTTCATCCGATAAAAAATACCAGGAAAAATTGTTCCATGTTCATGGCAGAGACGCTGAGATCATCGGTCATCCAAATACATCAGGACAATTATTCACCACCGAAGTGGAGTTATCTCATGGATATGGAGTGCACAGCATCGTCATTTTGCACTACATTTATCCGTGCTACCATGCTCAACGGAAGTGCTTACGCTACTGCCCTTGCGGTTTGGTCTACATCAACACACCGGGCCGCACCTATCTGCAGGAGCTGTCTATTGAGTATGAGCAATTCACTGCTTGGGTAGCCCGGTTTCTTCCAACAAATTGGAGGCAAATTATCATCAGCCGCTGTCGGTGCCGGATGGTTCAATGGACATGTGCACAAATCACCGCCACTATAGCTTGGTTAACTTTAAATAGCCAGTTGGAAGGAACCATTGGCCGAGTTGCTGGCACGACTCATACGGGATCATTTATAACCCGCCGCAGTTACCTCAGCCTTCTATGGATTTACATCGCGTTATCAACATCAATGATATATACCTTCTTCTATGGTCAAGTACGGAGAATCTCAAGACAACTCCTTGAGTCATCTTAAGACTCGGGGGCTACGATGATATGACTCAGCAAAGTCTTGCCAGTTTCAGCAAGTTCAAGTGCCCCAGGATCTTGAAGGGAACGATAAACCCGGTCCCAGAGGCTACTGTTATATTGATGAAAATTTAAAGGCCGTCAGAAAATTTTTGGCTTAAAAAGAAGGTTTTTGGTTTATAATCTGGCTCAAGGGAAAGCTGTCTCTCGAAAAGCTTTGAAGCTCTCAGTATCCGGTTTAAGAATTCCCGGTTCAAAAGAATAATCTCTCGCAAGTTCGAGTTCTCAGGAAAAATTAAGGGGACCAAAGAGAGTCTATTGCAAAAGCACAGCTCAAACATAGGTGCCCCTTGAGCACAACTCATAGTATCATTTGGGGGCTTGGTCATATTCGAACCATAGTTACACCTCTTGATCCGGCTATCAAGCCAATATTATCATAAGAGCACGGCTCTGGCTACTTCGGTAATCTGGCTATCAAGCCAATATTATCATAAGGGGCCAAAGAGAGTTTGCTGCGCAGCACAGCTCAAACATGGGTATCCCTTGAGTGCAGCTCACAATGTCACTTGGGGGCTATGTTCGAACCATAGTCACACCTATTGATAGGCTTAAGGCCACTAGGGAAATCACTTGGGGGCTCTGGTCATATCCGAACCATAGCTTATACCCTCTTGATAAGCATAAGGGCACCAGGGAAATCACTTGGGGGCTTGGTCGTATCCGAACCATAGCTACACCTCTTGATAGGCATAAGGCCACCAAGGAAATCACTTGGGGGCTTTGGGTTCGAACCATAGTTACGCCTCTTGATGGGCATAAGGGCACTAGGGAAATCACTTGGGGGCTTGGTCGTATTCGAACCATAGCTACACCTCTTGATCGGCGCAATGCCATAATTATGACTACATGGGGGCTTTGGTCGTATCCGAACCATAGCTTAAACCCTCTTGATCGTACATATACATCATCATATATTACATCATACATCATCATTACATCATCATAGCATGTATCATATGTGCATGGATATACTGGCTTATATGGCAGGAATCGGTTTTCAAACCAGGTTATACTTATTCAAATATTTAATAGCCAACACGGCTGGATTTTTTATTATGGTTATCAATAACCAATATTATGACTGAGGTTTTCAAAGTCGCTTTAGTGCAATTACTATTATTTTATCAATGGATATGATTTATTCTACAATGGAAGGAATAGTCCCGAGTCATTGCAGGCTTACGACCTGGCGCTTGGGGGCTACATTATTCAAGTTGGGATTACATCAAATACACAAGTCTCATGTCGCTGCAAGCATGCACCATGCCACTTGGGGGCTAATGCAAAGTCATTGTTTGCTCAGTTATTGAAGACCCGACTCATCACATCGTAATGAGTCGGCCCTTGGGGGCTACCAATTGCTCCTATCAACAATTCAAGGTACACAAATTTTCATCTATTATTGAAGGATCCACTGCTCAGTTGGTAAAGCACAAAGCTCTCCACCTTGTGGACATGGGTTCAAGTCCTGTGATGGGGGTTACATCGTCTAATGTTATTCTCAATGAAGTATATATAAAGTCCCAGCTCAATATTATCTTACTGAGCCGGCCCTTGGGGGCTACACGTTGTTGTTCAAGTCTACATGATCATATCTATAAAGTCCCTTCTCCTTATTGCATAATGACCCGGCCCTTCGGGGCTACATTGATTGATGTTTTTTATGAGTATCAAGCAATTACAAGTCCCAGGTTGCTGCAAGCATGACAACCCGACACTTGGGGGCTACATATGTGGAATATTTAGTTTTGACTAGTAACTGAGATGAACAATTTGGATTTCTTCAAAGCTTGTGACATTCATATTGAAGCAAATCTTTAGATGTTACTACGTTGCCTTCTTAAGACTTGGGGGCTACAAGTGATAGGCATATAAGAGGTATATTTTCAAAACTGATGTTAACAAACGGTTATGATTCGGTGCCATCAATATTCATAAATCGGCAATTTTGGGAATGATAAACCGACAAGTTCTACATTCTTGAACCGGCTGAAGATCAGATGAGTATTTTAAGGACCAATATTTCTGTTAAGCATTAGGAGCTGAGTCAAATGAATTATTCTTCACAATATTTCTCTGTGACAAACCAATGTCAGCAAATTGATTATGAAGCTGGCCTATTGACCCGGATTTTCTAGAAGGAGGAAATGGCAAGGACTTAAGGATGATCAGGATCAGTTTAACATGGATAAATCCAAATTAAACTGGGGGCTAATGTCAGGGATATACCCCGCAGTATGATCCGGCCAGAGTTATAACTCGGCTGTGACTTGGTAAATCGGCCGACAGTTAAGACAGATAGTTAAAACAGGCAGTTAACCCAGACGGTAAACCAGCAGGTTGATAAACCAGCTAACAGTTAAGACAGGCGGTTAAAACATGCAGTTAACCCAGACGGTAAACCGACAGGTTGATAAACCGGCTGACAGTTAAGTCAGGAGTTAAGTCAGATGATAAGCCGGTAGGAGTTAAGTCAGATGATACTCGGCAGGAGTTAAGTCAGGTGATAACTCAACAGACAATCATAAACCGACAGACCATCATAAACCGGCACCAGTCATAACCCGACAGACCATCATAAACCGGCACCAGTCATAAACAGGCAGACAATGATAACTGGGTTGCCAGGGGTTATGAAGCCCGAGATGTTATGAAGCCCGAGACGTTATGAAGCCCAAGATGTTAAGAAGCCCATGAAGAGAAGTCATAATAATTAAGTCTTAAGTACGAGTTGGACTCCACATGTAACCCGCCCCTTCAACTTATATAAGGAGGGGCAGGGCTCCCCAAAGAGGGACAAGTAAGAAGAAACAATCTTAAGGGTTGGGGATAACTAGGAGAGCCGGTTTACGGCGACTTCCTCATTATCATAATGAGATTTAGCCACAAACAGCATGGAGGGCTATTACCGGATGATGTTTCCCGGGGCCCAAAGCTGTCTAAATCCTCGCCTTGTGTTGCGTCTCTCGATTCTGCTCAACCCCTCTCAAGCTACCACATAGATGCGTTGGACTCAGCACTAAGTCCTCACACTAGGACATCTGCCGTGATATTTCCACGACACCCTCCCCTTCTTCAAAGTTTTTAAGAAGGCGGGTCCAATGAAGTGGACGCCGGAGGCAGAGGCGGCGCTACAAGATTTGAAGAGATACCTCTCCTCCACGCCAATACTAGTCGCACGTAAACCGCAAGAGCCGCTGCTGCTATACCTAGCGGCAATGAATCAAGTGGTTAGCGCTGTGCTAGTGGCACAGAGGGAATTTGAGGAAGAAGCAGCGGTAGCGGCAGAGCCTTCGGGTAATGGGCCGGAGCTCTCCCCGACAGGGCCTGATGCTGGTGAGGCAGAATCCCCGGTGGAGCCTGGTCCCGGCAAGATGGGGCCCGCGCAAGCGGGCAAAGTCGAGCAGAAGAAGAAGGTGGTGCAGCACCTCGTTTATTTTGTCAGTTCCCTCTTGCAGGGGCTAGATCAAGATATTCTGGTATACAGAAGCTACTTTTTGGCCTTCTTATGGCCTCGAGAAAGCTGCGTTACTACTTCCAAGCACATGAGATCACCGTCGTCACCTGCCTCCCTTTGCAACGAATCTTGCACAATCCGGATGCCACTAGGAGGATTGTGGAGTGGGTGTTGGAATTGTCGAGCTTTGGCCTCAAGTTTGAAAGTACTTCAACAATCAAGAGTCGAGCCTTAGCAGAGTTCATAGCAGAATGGACCTCAATGCCCGACGAGGAGATTCAAGAGACCACCCTTCCCGGCAAGGAGATGTGCCACGATTGGATTATGTACTTTGATGGGGCTTTCTCACTGCAAGGTGCTAGTGCCGGTGTGCTGCTCGTCACGCCCACCGGAGAGTGCCTCAAGTACATGATCCTGATGCACTTTCCTCGGGAAAAGTCGATGAACAACACGCCAGAGTATGAGGGATTGCTTGCCGGTCTCAGGATCGCGACAGACCTCAGAATCAGGAAGCTCATCATCAGATGTGATTCAAAGCTCGTCGTTAAGCAAGTCAATAAGGATTACCTAAGCCCGCTGATGGAAGCTTATGTGGATGAGGTGAGGAAGTTGGAAGATCGTTTTGACAGTGTGCAAGAAGACATGTTCCCCGAGTGGAGAACAACATCGACGACTTGTCGAAACGCGCTGCCCTCAAGTTACCCGTGGAACCAAGTACCTTTGTGCTTCAGTTGACCCAGCCATCCATTGTGCCATCAGCAGGACATAGCAAGCGAAGGAAGGCAGGCCCCGACAAGTACTTTCCCGCTAAGCTCCCAGGAGCCACCGACAAGGATGTTGTCGGGTGCCCCAAGCTTGCCGAAAGGTAGCAACCTCCGGCAGGACCCCAAGCCCTGGCTGTAGAGGCAGCTTCCACTACGGCCGAAGATGAGCCTTTAGTCCTTGTCGTCGAGCCCCAGGATCCAACATGGGTGCAACACACCGTTCGTTTCCTCCAAACCGGGGAACTCCCTGAGGAACAGGAAGAAGCAGAGAAAGTAGCCCATCGATCCAACATGTACTAGTTTGTGGATGATGCCCTATACAGAAGGAGACCGAACGGCGTGAAATTGAAGTGGATTCCTCGGGAAGATGGACTGGAGCTGTTGGCAGAGATACATGGAGGCATGTGTGGCTCCCACATAGGGTCGAGAGCCCTTGCCGGCAAAGCGTTCCGGCAAAGCGTTCCGGCAAGGTTTCTTTTGTCCCACCGCCCTCCAGGATGCAACTCCACTAGTAACCAAGTGGGAGGCGTGCCAGTTCCATTCAAAAAAGCTTCATCAACCAGCTCAAGCTCTTCAGACGATCCCTCTTTCCTGGCCATTTTTGGTCTGGGGGCTCGACATACTAGGCCCCTTTCCCCGTGCTGTCGGGGGCTTTGAGTACTTGTACGTCGCGATCGACAAGTTCACAAAGTGGCAGGAAGTGGAGCCGGTGAGAAAGGTGACAACACAGTCAGCCGTCAAGTTCTTCAAGGGGCTAGTCTGCCATTTTGGTGTGCCCAATAGGGTTATCACCGATAACGGCATGCTGTTCATGAGCCGCACCTTCATGCAATACATCCAAGACCTCGGCAGCAAGGTTTATTTTGCTTCTATTGCTCATCCCAGAAGTAACGGCCAGGCCGAGAGGGCAAATGCAGAAGTGTTGCAAGGCCTCAGGACCAGGACTTTTGACAAGCTCCACAATTGTGGAAGGCTCTGGATTGACGAGTTGCCGATGGTTCTTTGGTCGATCAGAACGACACCAAATCGAGCCACCGGCCAGACACCCTTTGCCCTGGTATACGGGGCAGAAGCAGTTCTCCCCATGGAACTCATATACGGGTCACCTCGAGTGCTCGCTTATGATGAGCTTGAGCAAGAGCAGTTGCGCCAAGATGATGCGACACTCCTTGAGGAAGATCGTCTTCAGGCTACTGCGTGAGCTGCTCACTACCAGCAGGCCTTGCACCGCTACCATAGCCGCAAGGTTCATGACCAAAGCCTTGAGGAAGGCGATCTTGTTCTTCGGCGAGTTCAATCCGCCAAGAATTCCTACAAGTTGGCGCCAAAGTGGGAAGCCCTTATCGAGTGATACGAGTCACCAGGCCCGACACAGTCTACCTAGAGACCGAAGATGGAATTCCAATGAGAAACTCCTGGAACATCGAACATCTTCGCAAGTTTTACCCATAAGGCGTGGTTTCTGGGCCTCCCGGCAGACCACTTTTTGTACAAGCCTTGCTGGCAAGGCATGTAACCCTTTGTACAAAGCCAGGGGTAGATCCTGAGCAACAGATAAATAAATGAAGCGCTGGTGCCCTAGAATTTAGCATGCATGCTAGGTTGAGTCTCTCTCACTGTTAGGGTTGATAGTATTTGGTGGCAGCTAACCCCTAGCAAAGAGGTCGAGTGCGTGTCTTTCTATCTCTTCCGGTCCTCTTTTGGCTCGCAGGCCGCATAGGCTTTTCCGCAGAACCATTTGGAGAAAAGAAGATGGATCGACATGCTGACCCCGACAAGCCAAGGTTGCTAGGGGCTGCAGATTCAGATAAGTCTTTTCTCCCCCGTTGTACACTTCCGTATGAAGCTTAAACGTATGGAACTTCGTTCACTCCTAGGCCACCGTGCTCCCTCCTTCCTATTCCCAAAGACACTCCTTTGGGTCGGAACTTGGTTGTAGTCGCGGTAGAAAGGGGATGAGCGAGGGGCCTAATCCTGCTTTGCCCCCATCTCCTCCAAGGGCGTGAGTATGGCCGGTCTATAAAGCGAGAGGACGGCAAGGTTTGTTGCCGGGCGACGTTGTTTTCTTAAAATAACAAGGACCCGCTCCTCGGTCTGGGCCTCGCTCATGCACAAGAGAACCCGGCAAACACCCTTTTCATTAATATGTTGATCAAACAAGTACAATTCATACAGAATGAGCAAGGGGTTACAAAGTATAAATTCGACAAGTGCCCGTAGGCTTAAGATATAAAAAAGAAGACAAGATGCCTGTAATCCCTTTCTTGTCCCTCTCAGGAAGTGGATCAAGACAGCAGCAGGGCAAAAGGAGTGCCTAGGCGAGGTACGAGCAGCAGAAGACACCAAGAGAACGTCCCGGCGGCCGCCCAGAAGAAGGCTGGTGATGATGGTGCCGGGGAAGAAGCTGGAAGATGAGGCAGCGAGCCGCCAATACGCGACGAAGGCGTCAATGCCATCGTACTCTGACTTGACGGCCCGCCACCCGCCTTCTTCGTCTTCTCCGGCCCTCCAGCGCCAGCCGCCAGAAGCGACGGCCCCGAGAAGTTCAAGGAGCTGGCTCAAGGAGTCGCCGCCAAGAACTACCCCTCCCCGGCAGATCACTCTGCCGAGGAGAAAGCCAGGTGCAGATGGTGCTGATGCCGGCGTCGCCTAGGGACGGGGCGTCCAACATCTAGTCGGACCCGTCCTCGTCGTCCTCCCCACCGGTCCCCTCCTTGTCGCCATCGCTCGAGGAGGAGCTCTCGTCGTCGGTCGAGCTCTTCGCGCATCACCCTAACCTGTGTCCCGAGCGCCGAAGACCTTGACGGAGAGCAGGTCGCTCTCCACTCACTTGAAGTAGAGGACGTGCCCTTTCATCAAGCCATGGGAGCATGCGAAGGTTTTCCAGCCCTGACGAAGAAGCATCACATGAGGGGAAGGGAACCTTGTGTTCACCCACATGTCGCCATTGCAACACCCCTTCATGTGGAGCCTCAACCTCGGTGGCTGGTCGATCTCCAGCACCCTCGCGAATGCCTCGGGACGGCGAAGGCGGCTACGCGGCGGCTCACGCAACTGCAGGATGAACTCCAACATCGTGTCCCCGACATGGCCGCTCGACGAAGCGCGAGGAGATGGTGGAGGACATGGTGATGACACAGGTGCCCCCCTTCTGCCCCCGCCTCTACCTCGACCGCCTCGCCGGCCGCAGCCCCTTCCGGCACCTCTGCCTCGAGCGTGGCCTTCGCCTTGGGCGTCTGGCTCTTCCTTAACCGCCGAGGCTCTCTGGCGGGAGGAAGACCCAGTCGCCTTCGCGGAAGGACGGCCCCGACCGCGCCCTCTCACCATGGCAAAGGAAGAGAAGGGATCAAACTCGAAGAAGACGAATGCGGAAAGACGCTATCCCTCTCCCGTATTTATAGGGGGACGGGGCCGAGCGAGCCTGAGGGCGGCCGCCCCAATCAACCAATCCAGCCGCCGGGGGCGCGAGGAATCAAGACCGACCCGCTGCTCCAATCAGCGGCGCCCGGCCCCCTGCCTCAACATTAAAGCCCATACCCTCTGTGTCCACTGCCTGCCCTCCCCGAGGCATGGGGGACACGTGGTGGGTGAGCCAGGATTCAGATGGCAAGTGGAACGGCCGTTTCGCCCCCCGTGGTCGTGGGGCGCGGGCGCCATGATGGCCACGACCTGAGTCCACTTAGTAAAAGAGCCGCGCCCCTGTGTTTTCCTATTTTTTATGGGGAAGACGTGGGCCGCTTCTTTACTATTCACCGTGAGGTGACGCAAGCGCGCTGCAACCGCCCCACGCATGACCCCCACGTCACGCACTCAATACGGGTCATGGGGAAGCGCAAGTGGCGAAGGAGTTACCGCAGTAAAAACTCTGCCACGCGTGCCCGCACACCGTTCTGGGCATGGCCCAACAACGCTCCATGCTTATGTATGGCCCAGGCCCAGGGGCTCCTGTCGGTGTATAAAAGTAGGGGCCCTTTTATACCCCTTTAGTTGTTCACGGGAAGTCGTAGCCACACCCGCAGCTGGGCTCGGCGGGGCAGAGGAAGCAAAGATACAAAGCTGCCGAGACAGCACCCAAGTGAGAAGCATAAAGAGAGAAGGGACAAGATGGGCTTCCCTAGGCAAGAGCCTTGCCGAGGCGGCCTACATGGCCCCGGCAAGAGCCTTGCCGGGGCAACTTTCCCAACACCAGCAAGACCTCTGCCCTTAAGCCTGAGAGTTATGACGCCATCGACAAGCGTCAAGATCGAGGATCGAGAGCTCCTGCATGGTGGCATGCAGATCTTTGTGGAGACTGAAGGCCTGCAAGACTAGATGAGGACCGAAAGACAAAGGCCCCCTGGCAAGGCCCTTGCCGGGGACGCCCACAGGACCCCGGCAAGCCACCTGCCGGGGACATCTGTGGGGCCACAACCAAGCCTGCACTTACCAAGGTTTCACTGCCCCATGGCCGTTCCGATGCAGCAGCCAGCCAACCAACTTGGCACATACCTACGTGGCAACATGAAGCTTCTAGGCCAACCAGGCAAGCACCTGCGTGGTGGCATGCAGATCTTCGAGAATACCCTGCCACCGGACCAGTGTAGCAGCCAGCCAGCCAACGTGGCGCTGCATGCCTCGTCAGCTTTGACGCGCATCGAAGCGAGGCGCCGACAAATGAGATGAGCTTCCTTGCCATCCCCGATAAAGCAAGAGAACGCGCCGGCAGCGCATTAAATGCATTTTGTCCCATGATGTCAGGGATAGACTTGTACACTGTAGGCACTTTCCACCTCCTGTGTGCCATTGTGGCAACCCCTTTGGCATATAAAAGGAGGCCCGAGGCATACCGAGGAGGGATTCAGACTCTTTGGACTAGGCATGCACCGCAGCTAGTTTAAGAACTCAAGAACACTAAATATACACCAAAGCGGGACTAGGGTATTACGCATCATTTGCGGCCCAAACCTGGATAAAATTCCCACCGCATTGATCTTATAAACCCGCTCTTTCCACAACCCCACGCCCTGTCAACCGTAGTAGGGATTCCCTGTGATCCCATTGGTGTCGTTTCCTCGACAATGATGTCTTTCAGGTACTTGCATAAGGAGGCATTTTTAAGATATCAGTCAAGGAGTACACAAAAAGACCGGCCTAATCATTTCAGCAAAGCATTCAAATTCTTCATCATCTTTCTTTTTAGTTCACTTAGGGGGAAAGGGCATAGGTTTTTGAACCCATGGTTCTCTTTCCTTACCATGTTTTCTAGCAACAAAGTCTCTTTTATCATATCTTTTATTTTGGGGTTGTGGGTTATCAAGATCAACTATTGGTTCTATCTCAACATCATTGTCTGGTTCTTTATTATTTGTTTGAGTATCTTCATGAACCTCATCATTTGTTTTCATTACCATAAGATGAGTGTTCACTACCAGATTGAGTTTCAACATCAGAGATAGAAACTTCATTATCATTATCAGGTGGTTTTTCTACTTCAGGTTCACTAGAGGCATGCAAAGTCCTATCATTTTTCTTCTTCTTTTTCTTTTTAGAAGGAGTATGTGCATCAGAGTTAACCCTTTGAGAGTCTTTTTCAATTCTTTTTGGGTCCCCCTTAGGATAAAGTGCTTCATGAGTCATCCTACCTCCTCTAGTTATCACTCTAACAACATGATCATTGATATTATTATTCATCTCATCTAACAACTCTCTTTGAGATTTAGCAACTTGTTCTAACTGAGTTTGAACCATAGAAGCATGTTTCCCCACACCTCTAACATCATTTGAGATTCTAAATAACAAGTCACTCAAGTGAGCAATCATATCAGTATTGTATTTCAATTGTTGCATAACATTTGCATTGAAGTGATCTTGCTTTCTAATGTAATTTTGAAACTCATAAAGGCATTGGCTAGGGTGCATATTGTGAGGATTATCATTATCATTGAATTTCATTAGAGAATTTACCTCTACCACCTTAGGTGGTGGTGGTGTATCAAACCCATGTATTTCTTCAATAGGAGGTAAAATTTTGACATCCTCAGCTTTAATACATTTTTCTCTCATAGATTTCTTTTCCTCTTGCATATCTTCAGGACTGAGATATAAGATACCCCTCTTCTTCGGAGTGGGTTTAGGCGGTGGTTCAAGAAGAGTCCAATCATCATAATTTTAAAATATGTTATTCAATAATTCTTCAGCTTGCCCAATAGTTCGTTCCCTGAAAACACAACCAACACAACTATCTAGGAAATCCCTAGAAGCATCGGTTAGTCCATTATAGAAGATATCGAGTATTTCATTTTTCTTAAGAGGATGATCCGGCAAGGCATTAAGCAATTGGAGAAGCCTCCCCCAAGCTTGTGGGAGACTCTCTTCTTCAATTTGCACAAAGTTAAATATTTCCAGTAAGGCAACTTGTTTCTTATGAGCAGGAAAATATTTTTAAAAGAAATAATAAATCATATCCTGGGGACTACGCACACAACCAGGAGCAAGAGTATTGTACCAAGCTTTAGCATCACCATTTAACGAGAACGGAAATAATTTGAGAACATAATAATAGAGAATTTTCTCATTGTGAGCAAAAATGGTGGCTATGTCATTCAACTTAGTAAAATGTGCCACAACAGTTTCAGTTTCATAACCATGGAAAGGATCAGATTCAACCAAAGTAATCAACACTGGGTCGACAGAGAATTCATAATCCTTATCGTCAACTAAGATAGGTGAACTAGCAAACCGAGGATCACATTTCATTTTAGCACAAAGTCTTTTCTTTATACTTGCATAGAAATTTTTCTAGATCATCTCTATCATTACAAGCAAGAATATCCCTAGTTGTCTCCTCGCTCATAACATAACCTTCTGGTACCTTAGGCAATTCATATCTAGGAGGGTTAGTTCTAATAGTTGTTTCAAGATTTTCAGTTCCAAGCTCTTCATTAGTTTCAAAAATTTCAACATTCTCAAAATATCATTCATAGCAGAAGTAGCATCGTCAGTAACTTGCGACATATCAGGATTAATAGCATGTGGTGGTATTGCAAGTCTACTTATAACAGAAGGTGAATCAAGTGCAGAGCTATATAACAGTTCCTTACCTCCCCTCATCTTAGATGGAAAAATCTTAGTCTTAGCATCCTTCAGATTCTTCATAGTGACAATTTGATAATAATCCCAAGTGACTCAACAAATATAGCTATGCTCCCCGGCAACAGCGCCAGAAAAAGGTCTTGATAACCCACAAGTATAGGGGATCGCAACAGTTTTCAAGGGTAGAGTATTCAACACAAATTTATAGATTCGACACAAGGGGAGCCAAAGAATATTTGCAAGTATTAGCAACTGAGTTGTCAATTGAATCACACCTGGAGATTAATTTTTTGCAGCAAGTTGATCGGTAGCACAATACTATGATAGCTTTGATAGTAGTGGTAGCAGCAGCAGTAACGGTAACAGTGATAGTAATAGTTTTGTAGCAGTGACAATAGTAACAGTAGCAGTAGTAACTTAGCAAGATCAATATGTAGGAAAATCGTAGGCATTGGATCAGCGATTTGTTGGATGATATTCATCCTGTGACAGTTACAACCTAGGGCGATACGACACTAGCTCCAGTTCATAAATATAATGTAGGCATGTATTCCGTAAATAGTCATATGTGCTTATGGAAAGAACTTGCGTGACATCGTTTGTCCTACCCTCCCGTGGTAGCGGGGTCCTATTGGAAACTAAGGGATATTAAGGCCTCCTTTTAATAGAGAACCGAAACGAAGCATTAACACATGGTGAATACATGAACTCCTCAAACTACGGTCATCACCGGGAAGTGTCCCGACTATTGTCACTCCGGGTTTGTCGGATCATAACACGTAGTAGGTGACTATAACTTGTAAGATCAGATCTAGAACATAGATATAATGGTGATAAAATAAACCGTTCAGATCTGAAATCATGGCGCCTAGGCCCAAAGTGTCAAGCATTAAGCATAGCAAATCATAACAACATCAATCTCAGAACATAATGGATACTAGGGATCAAGCCCTAATAAAACTAACTCGATTACATGATGAATCTCATCCAACTCCTCACTGACCAGCGAGCCTACGAAGTAATTACTCACTCCAGGTGGAGAGCATCATGGAATTGGTGATGGAGGAGGGTTGGTGATGACGAAGACCGAAGATTCCCCTCTCCGGAGCCCCAAACGGACTCCAGATCTGGCCTCCCGATGAAGAACGGGAGGTAACGACGGCTCCGTATCGCGAAACCAGATAATTCTTCCGCCCTGCTTTTTTCCTAGAAATATGTGATTTTATAGCGTCGGTTTCAGGGTCTACGGGGCCACCAGGTGGGGACAACCCACCTGGTTGCGCCTAGAGGGGGGGTGCCCTGGTGGGTTGTGCCCACCCAGGTGCCCCCCTCCGGTGGTTCTTGGCTGCGGAAATTCTCTTTTATTGAATAAAAAATCCTCGCAAAGTTTCGTTCCAATCCAAGAAGTTCTATTACTATACAAAAATAACACCATGGTAGTTCTGCTGAAAATAGCGTCAGTCTGGGTTAGTTTCATTAAAATCAGGCAAATTAAAGTCCAAAACAAGAGGAAAAGCACTAGGAAAAGTAGATACGTCGGAGACGTATCAGTTCGTAACTTACAAAGTATCTTTTTGGCCTAGTGGAGTGAAACCTTTGTTACCTTATCATTTTATTTGTTCAATTATGATGCAATGTTGTTAATATATGTGTCACTGCAAAACTGAAAATGAAAACATGACCTAGGAGTTGTTTTTCTTATGCTGGATGATAGTTCTGCTGAAAATAGTGTGACTGCAAAATAAAATTTTCTGGATTTTCTCCTTCAACATGAAATCACTTGAGTGCAAATGAAAATGCACATGAATTAAAAAAATTCGCCCCTAGGATTGGAACCCAGGACATGGTTTTATGCCGGTGATGTGTAATGCTAGTGTGAGTTGTTGATAGGTTTTGATACTTTATGGTCTTGCTCTTATGTTCACTTTACTAGCCTATAAACTTGCGTCTGCCACATCTTTGATGCTTTGTTAGGATGCTTCCGACTCTCCTAGGGCTTGTCCTACACCCTCTTTGCTTGGCATGACTCCTCCTCCCATCCTTCTCGTGTTGGTTGTACTGCTTTGAGGGATTGAGTCTCTAGTGGCAGCTACAAAACTAGATTCAACTGGTATCGTGGTTTTGTCACGAAAGATGTCCTTGAAAGAGAACTAAGTTATGAGGCCATCACAACTAGGTGGTAGCTTGAGCGGGGTTGATCGGGAATGAATCATACAAGTTTACCCAGGTTCGGCCCCTCATGGTGGAGGTAAAAGCCTACTCCTTCTTGATTGATATTGATGATAATCCCCATTACAAGGATGCTCTTTCTCTACCTAGCTTTCGAGGGATTGTAACCTGTCCTTTTGGCATCCCAGGAACTCCCCTTTATATAATAGGTTGAGTCCATGGTTTACAGAAGACTCTGGATCATACTCTTAACCCGTATCCTACTCTATGTCTTGATGATCTTCTTACTTTCGAAGTTAGGAAAACTTTTCTTCTGGGCCTCCTTGTAAGCCGGCCCACAAGTCTCATGTGAGAGCCAGCAACTTCGGGCCGGGTCTTGTTTTGGGCTCTTTGTCTTTCTTCCTCTGGCTTAGCTCCTTCTATGACCCAGAAGTAGTGTGACTCCTAGAGCATGCTTAGAACAATCAGGCTTAGAGCCGGGTCACACTATGCCGGGTCTTGCCCATGGGGAATATCTGCAAAATTATCCCCCACTTTAGCTTGGATTTATTCATGCTAAACTTCATCCTGAAAATAAGAAAAACATAAATGGGTGCACACTGGGTCTTAATTTCTTTAGAGCCAGCATTTTGATTCAGTTCTTGAGTCTTGATATCTCTCCTTTTCTAAATCATTCATCTGGGTCCCTATCTAGATCCAGATGCTGCCGGGTCTTGAATTCTTCCCGCACCTAGTAAGTTCACTTCATCTTACTATGACATCATCTCATCTGTTCTCACATGTGTTTGTAATCCTATAGCGAATTTTTGGTTGGATGATGTCAAAGCTTGTCAACGCGAGATTTGAGGCACCTTTTCAGCCAAAATGTTACTGTGCCACTGATACGTCTCCAACGTATCTATAATTTTTGATTGTTCCATGCTATTATATTATCCATCCAGGATGTTTTATATGCATTTATATTCTATTTTATACGATTTTTGGGACTAAACTATTAACCTAGAGCCCGGTGCCAGTTTCTGTTTTTTCCTTGTTTTTGAGTATCGCAGAAAAGGAAAACCAAACGGAGTGCAATTGACCTGAAACTTGACGGAGCTTATTTTTGGACCAGAAGAAGGCCATGGAGTAAAAGAGTTGGGCCCGAAGAGTCTCGGGCTGCCCACGAGGGTGAGTGGGCGCGCCCACCCCCTAGGCGCGCCTCCCTGCCTCGTGGACAGCCCGGAGACCCCTCTGACTTGTTCTCGATGCCAAAACCTCTTATATATACAGAAACTTCCAGAAAGAAACCTAGATCGGGAGTTCCGCCGCCAAAAGCCTCCATAGCCACCAAACACTAATCTAGACCCGTTCCGACAACCTGCCGGAGGGGGGAATCCCTCTCTAGTTTCCATCTTCATCATCCCGATGCTCTCCATAACAAGGAGGGAGTAGTTCACCCTCGGGGTTGAGGGTATGCACCAGTAGCTATGTGTTTGATCTCTCTCTCTCTCTCGTGTTCTTGATTTGGCACGATCTTGATGTATCGCGAGCTTTGCTATGATAGTTGGATCTTATGATGGTTCTCCCCCTCTACTCTCTTGTAATGGATTGACTTTTCCCTTCGAAGTTATATTATCGGATTGAGTCTTTAAGGATTTGAGAACACTTGATGTATGTCTTGCATGTGCTTATCTGTGGTGACAATGGGATATCACGTGATCCACCTGATGTATGTTTTGGTGATCAACTTGCGGGTTCCGTGACCTCATGAACTTATGCATAGGGGTTGGCACACGTTCTTGTCTTGACTCTTTGGCAGAAACTTTGGGGCACTCTTCAAAGTTCTTTGTGTTGGTTAAATAGATGAGTCTGAGATTGTGTTACGCATATCATATAATCATACCCGCGGATACTTGAGGTGACATTGTAGTATCTAGGTGACATTAGGGTTTTGGTTGATTTGTGTCTTAAGGTGTTATTCTAGTACGAACTCTATGATAGATCGAACGGAAATAATAGCTTTGTGTTATTTTACTACGAACTCTTGAATAGATCGATCAGAAAGGATAACTTTGAGGTGGTTTCATACCCTACCATAATCTCTTCGTTTGTTCTCCGCTATTAGTGACTTTGGAGTGACTCTTTGTTGCATGTTGAGGGATAGTTATATGATCCAATTCTTTTATTATTGTTGAGAGAACTTGCACTAGTGAAAGTATGAACCCTAGGCCTTGTTTTGAAGCATTGCAATACCGTTTGTGCTCACTTTTATCATTAGTTACCTTGCTGTTTTTATATTTTCAGATTACAAAAACCTATATCTACCATCCATATTGCACATGTATCACCATCTCTTTGCCGAACTAGTGTACCTATACAATTTACCATTGTATTGGGTGTGTTGGGGACACAAGAGACTCTTTGTTACTTGGTTGCAGGGTTGTTTGAGAGAGACCATCTTCATACTACGCCTCCCATGGATTGATAAACCGTAGGTCATCCACTTGAGGGAAAATTGCTACTGTCCTACAAACCTCTGCACTTGGAGGCCCAACAACGTCTACAAGAAGAAGGTTGTGTAGTAGACATCAGGCACTTCGGTTTCTACCCCGTCTATAAATAGACTAGGAGGGGGCCAGTTCCATTTATACCTCGCGCGTGCGCATATCCATCTTCCTCCTCTTCCTTATGCTCGAGCTCCGCGCTCATTCGAGCTTCCGACCCAGTCATCGGCGAAGCTCACTCCTCGTCTTCCGCCACCACTTCTACTGGAGCTTACACTCATCCGCCACGGCTACCTTGAGCACCCTTGTCTTTCCTGTAAGTGTTGGTTCATCCACGACCATGCCATTGCCATAGTCTTGATCATAGTTCATCTTGTTCATGAATAGAGATAAACCTTTAGATTCGATCTGCTATCAATTGCCATACTCCACCGCAATGAATTTTTTGTTACTTTCTGTTAATCCATAGCAGTTGTAGCTCTCATTTGCATTTTCCTGAATTTGTAGATCTATAAATCCTGATGAGCCCGCACAATAGTTGTTTGTACTAGACTTGGACCCGGCAATTGCTCTGCCATTTTGCCGACTCTTGTGACAATTTTAGCCAACTCTCGCTTACTATTTTGCTCTCTTGATATTTTGATGATTGCAACTAGCTCATACTTTAGATAACTTAGGTGTAAATAAATCTCATCCTTCTCGCCGACTTATATTTAGACTTGCTACCATGCAGTCCCTTGGTTCATGCGATCAAAGACAATGGCTCCCAAGAAGGCTACGAAGTCGGCTCCCGAACTAGACAAGATAAGCAAAGTGGTCAACTGGGCAAAGTCCTCAATGAATCAGCTCACGCTTAATGAATTGGTGTGGATTGGCATGCTTCGCCCACAAGGCGAGATTGAGTGGCACGTTCCTGAACAGGAGACCTAGTGTCGGTGTCAAAACCGGCGGATCTCGGGTAGGGGGTCCCGAACTGTGCGTCTAAGGCGGATGGTAACAGGAGGCTGGGGACACGATGTTTTACCCAGGTTCGGGCCCTCTTGATAGAGGTAAAACCCTACGTCCTACTTGATTGTTCTTGATGATATGAGTATTACAAGAGTAGATCTACCACGAGATCAGAGAGGCTAAACCCTAGAAGTTAGCCTATGGTATGATTGAATGTTGTCCTACGGACTAAAACCCTTCGGTTTATATAGACACCCGAGGGGGCCTAGGGTTACACAAGGTCGGTTACAAAGGAGGAGATATCCATATCCGTATTGCCTAGCTTGCCTTCCACGCGAAGTAGAGTCCCATCCGGACGCAGGACGAAGTCTTCAATCTTGTATCTTCATAGTCCAACTTTCGGCCAAAGGATATAGTCCGGCTGTCCAGAGACCCCCTAATCCAGGACTCCCTCAATAGCCCCTGAACCAGGCTTCAATGACGATGAGTCCGGCACGCAGTGTTGTCTTCGGCATTGCAAGGCGGGTTCCTCCTCCGAATACACCATGGAAGAGTTTGAATGCAAGGATAGTGTCCGACCCTGTAATATAAGTTCCACATACCACCGTAGAGAGAATAATACTTCCATAAATTCAATATGCTTACATGTTTTGATAGTATGACATCACTTAATGGCCCGGTTATTATTCGAGCCGCTTTTCTTGACCAGCTCCGCACATAACACGAGGCGGTTTTCTTGATACGTCTTGTCAAAGCAGACATCATGTTCCCCTTATCACGAGATTCTCATCAATACGGACGTGGGTAACCCAACCGCACCATCAATTATGGCGCATGGGAATGAGCGGTTTTGCCAGGCAAGTGGGGAGACTCATCGCCTCCTCCGCCCTTATAAAAGGGACAAAGATCTACTTTTTCCACCCACGCCTTCTTCCTTCTCACTTTCCCATTCCCGCACACTCGAGCTCTAGCGCCCAAGCTCGCATCCTTCTTCTAAAACCACTCCAAGCATGTCTGGAGCAGGAGGCAAGTGGGTGGCTTCCTCCGTCATGGAGGAAAACATCAAAAAGTTACGGGAGGCCGGATACCTACCTGCGAATATCGCGCACCGGCTGCCGAATGCGGGGCAAATCGTCCCAACGCCTGAACCCCATGAGAGGGTAGTTTTTCTTTCTCATTTCATCCGCGGACTGGGATTTCCTGTCCACCCGTTTGTTCGCGGGCTCATGTTCTACTACGGGCTGGATTTCCATGATCTGGCCCCCAACTTCATCCTCAACATCTCGGTGTTTATCGTCGTGTGCGAAGCCCTCCTCCACATCAGGCCCCACTTTGGCCTATGGCTGAAAACCTTCAATGTCAAACCGAAGGTGGTGGGAGGCCAGCAAGCAGAATGCGGAGGCGCCATGGTGGGGAAGATGCCTAATGTCACCTGGCTTGAGGGCACCTATGTGGATACCATAAAGGGGTGGCAATCGGGGTGGTTCTACATCACCGAGCCGCACGACTCCAACTGGGTGGCGGCCCCCAAATTCCGACCCGGAATCCCCACGCGGCTCACCTCCTGGAAAAAGAAGGGTTTGTCCTAGGGCTCTCCGGCAGAGTTGACCGGGCTCCAGACCTGCATCCAGAATGTGACGAGCAAGAAAATCAAGCTCGTCAACGTGGTCCAGGTTATGCTCTTCTGCCGGATCCTTCCGTGTCAGCGGTGGGCATTTGTTTTGTGGAAGTTTGACTCGGCCAAGCACCAGACGCTGCAAGAACTCTATGACACGACGCACGAGGACGTCTGGAGGGTGTTGTTCAAGAGCGCCGAGATCCCTCCCCCCCCTCAAGGAGGACCACGACTCAGCGCAAAGCGCCGCGCCAATCCGGTAAGTTTTTTATATTTCTCAGGGTATTTATTAGCCCCGGTTTAGTTGTGTGCAGGATCTGAACTTCCATGTCATTAACAGGACTGGATAGAGACGGTGGAGCAGCTCGATAGCCTAGCGCCGCTGCCCGAAGATCCTGCAGACGCTCTTCTGATGAAGATGTTGACTCCGGCACCCTACGAGGTGCCGGAAAAGACCAAGAATAAGGTCGCGGGGACCCGAAAGGCTCTCCGGCGCAAGGTTGTATCGGAGTCATCGGACGATGACTCCAACGCGCACTCCTCCCATGGGAAGGAGGAGGAGGAGAAAAGTTCTCCCCCCCCCCCAGCCGGGGAGACAAGAAAAGGAAGGCCGACCCATCCGGCGAGGCCGAAGGGTCCAAGAAGGGAACGACCCTCCTTCCGGACTGTGCCACGACGGCCGACGAAAGCGGCGACGTGTGGCTACCCAGGGACAAGCCTCTGGCGAAGTCGTAAGTGTCCGGACACCGTAGTACTTCATGATATGTTTCATTGTACTACCTTTCCTCATGTCGGACATGATTGTGCAGTCCGTCCCGAGCTCATCTCGATGTACCCTCGTCGAGCGGCTCTTTGGACTCGTCGGATATGAACAATGGTTCTATTCCGACCGCCTCCACCACTCGCCCTATGGACAACACCGAGGTGTTGTCTAAACAGGCACCGGGCCAAGGGGAGGTGATCCTGGGGGCGCCTCGCGGCGACTTCCCGGACCCTGGGTACCAAGGGAGCGAGGCTCCTACGGGCTTCGAGTTCGGGCCCTAGCCAGACACTGCGCCGAAACCCTCGATTGTTCCGGACTCCAGTAGGCGGTCCCCCGTCAAGGGGGGCCAACCATCCGTGCCAGTGTCCTCTGTCCAACCAGAGGCACCCGACCACCTGCTGGAAGCGCTTCGCAGTGCTTCCATCGAAGAAGAGCACCGCACTATCATGAGTGCGGTGGTCGAAAAGGTTCAGTCCGCCAAAAACGGACTGACCGAAGCCTACACCAGCCTTCTAACAGGCTTTGAGGTGAGCAACCAAAGTATAAGAAAATATACCGCATAGATAGTAGCCCCCGATGCTGTGTTCGGCATTCGCGAAGAAAAGCTTCACCGCTGGCTGCTGCCGCACGTACTGCTGAGGTCGCTGCGCTAAAGCAGGACCTGAAGCGGTCCGAGGACGAGCTCGGCCTTACCAAGAGGCAGCTCGAAGAGAGCAAAGGTAAGAAAATACCCCTGTCTATGTAGTTAAAAAGAAGTTTGGGTGTAAAGTAATAGGATCTTCATAGATTTGTCAGGGGCCACGACCGAGGTGGTGACCCTGAGGAAGGCGTTGTCCAAGGCCAAAGACAAAGCAGCCAAAGAACGCATTGAACGGGAGAAGCAAGAAGCCCGAGTAGGCAAGGTGCAGCAAGAGCTCGAGGCTCTCGCCAAAAAGCACGAGTCCTTGGAGCTGGACTCTAAGACGCGAGAGTCCGAGCTCGCGCAGGCGCTTGAAAGTGTCGGGAGCGCCAAGGCTAAAGCCCACAGGGCCCTCCAGGAGATTAACGCGGTGAAGAAGATTGCCGCGGGTAAGGCATTCACTATGAAAATCAAGCACGTGAAGGAGACTTTCCTTTTTCTTACCCGAGTTTGGAGCTCTCCAGGAGCGTTTACAGATCTTCCCCGCAGTGTACTGGATGCCGCAGAGTTTTACCGGGCTGAGGGGGGGAGCTCAATGGAGAAGTTGCTCTGGTCTCAGTATACTGGGACCGAACACCCCGTGCCCTTGAGCGACCAGCTGAAGCAGTTGGTCGAGCTTCACAAGGCGGCCGAACAGGCCATGAGGGGCCTTATAGTACGAATGTGGCCTGGCGAGCCCCTGTCCGGTAGCTACTTCGGCCTGGTAAGGCGGCTTGTTGAAGCCTGCCCGTGGCTTGAAGTCATCAAGCGGTCTGTGTGCATCGAGGGTGCACGCATGGCTTTTTCCCGGGCGAAGATGGACGCCGTGAAGCTGGTAAAGGAGGGGCCGCCGGAGGGCAAGGAGCATCGCCGCCCCAAGAATTATTACGAGGGTGTCCTGGAGGGTTCCCGCCTAGTGGCAGATGAGTGTGCCAAGGATGTAATTTTTCAATGAACATGCTCATGTGATCCTGTAATATGACACGAGTTCATTTGCACTATGCGGCACTTTGTTAATTTAAAATATTACCTTCTGTGCGGCCGTTTATAAAATTTGAGAGTTGGCCAGTCGTCGGCTTCTGCCCCCATGTAACTAGTACCGGGGTGTTCGGGATAAACCTGAACACTCTTTACCCCATTTTTGGGTCCTCCAAGGGAGGTGTTCAGCGCAACGAACCAGGCAATCGGACTATAATGCTTTATCACTCTCACTTAGCCATAGAAGTCTATGATTTTAAATTTTTGGCGAAGCCCCTGGTATTCGGAAGGCCGAATTTGGGGCGCTATACACGCCTAAGCCGGACAAGGCCGACTCTTCGCCTGAAGCGGAAAAAGTCTTTAAGGACTTGAGACCTCTCGAACAGCGACCAGGCTCTCGCCTTATCATGACGGTCAGTTTTTGGCTTTCCCTACTGAGGTGCTCGTCCGGAAGAACCGGGACACAATCGCAGTAGTTCTCCCACCGCTACCTTAGCCGATATAGCGGAACGTAAGGTACCAAAGCATGGGAGCCGGGCAACCCAACATTTGACCCAAGACATGATTCAGAGCTGATGCATATAATGCTATAAGTTTAGGGTGCCGCATTGTCAAAAGTGTTCAGACTTCTTGCGCTGTATTACGGGGTAAACGAGAGCCCCTGGCGTACTGACCGTACCCAAGCGTGCAGGTGCGGAATGTCGCAAATGGACATATAAGAGAAAGAGAAAAACTTAAATAATGCAATGACAGATTAATAATATGCATTGTTATTTGAATAATACGTCGAAGCGTACTGGTACAAGTAGTGCAATAAGTTGAAAATAGGACAATTCGAAATGTCCCATCCAAGGCAAGCTACGCATAAAGAGTGAAAAGCGGGTATATCAAGTATTACTAGAGACCACCTGGCGGTCCCCGTGTTCATATTAGCTTCTTGCCGCTTCGGTTGTTGCTTCCAGAAAGTGTCCCGTAGTCGTACTGCCGGAAAGGCCTTCCGAAGAGTTAGGCCCTGAAAGAAAAAAGGGAATGTCAAAGGGATATAGCCCCTGGTGTGGTTAAGCCACAATGCGGGGCGTGTCCTAATTGTGCCCCCGCCTATGTCCATGGTATTTTCAATGCGTAGTTATGTATGTGCGGCACGAATTTCGTTGCTGCATGGGGACTGGGCCAGGGACCGAATTGATAGGCGAGCGCAGATCGCGCCAGGCGATCCTGTTGCAGATTATTTCAGACTCCTTGAAGGTGTCCGGGGGCTGTAACGCCGAATGAGTTGTCTGTCTGAACAGGCTGCTTTGTGCCTCTGCTGCAAGGGCCACAGTGTGCTCTTTTTACGGAGCGAGCGTTTTGTGTTTCCATTTACTTTTATGACCCCGCGAGGACCTGGCATCTTGAGCTTGAGGTATGCACAATGCGGCACTGCATTGAATTTTGCAAATGATGTCCGTCCGAGCAGTGCATGATAGCCACTGCAAATTGGGACGATGTCGAAGATTAACTCTTCGCTTCGGAAGTTATCCGGTGATCCAAACACCACTTTCCAGTGTGATTGAGCCTGTGTAATGGGCCTCTACACCTGGGATGACACCTTTGAAGGTGGTTTTGCTGGGTTTGATCCTTGAGGGGTCGATACCCATTTTTCGCATTGTATCCCGATAAAGCAGGTTCAGGCTGCTGCCGCCGTCCATAAGGACTCGAGTGAGATGAAATCCGTCAATGATTGGGTCTAGGACCAGTGCGGCAGATCCGCCATGACGGATGCTAGTGGGGTGGTCCCTGCGATCGAAGGTGATCGGACAAGCAGACCATGGGTTGAACTTTGGGGCAACGGACTCCATCGCATAGACGTCCCTTAGTGCACGCTTCCGCTCCCTCTTGGTAATGTGGGTTGCGTATATCATGTTTACTGTCTTTACTTGTGGGGGAAACCCTTTCTGTCCCCCTGGGTTTGGCGGCCGGGGCTCCTCCTTGTCATCGCTATGCACCCCCTTGTCCTTGTTTTTGGCATTTAACTTGTCAGCCTGCTTGAACACCCAGCAATCTCTGTTGGTGTGATTGGCTGGCTTTTCAGGGGTGCCATGGATTTGACACGAGTGATCTAGTATGCGATCCAGACTGGAGGGAGCCGAAGTATTTCTTTTGAATGGCTTTTTCCGCTGACCGGATCTAAAGCCTTTGAATCCGGCGTTGACTGCCGTATCTTCGGTGTTATCGCCATTATTGCGGTGCTTTGGTCTATTACGATGCTGCCTACCGTTAACGTCTTTGGTATCCGAGGTATCCAGATTCCTTGATGTGTTGTTGCTGCGAGCCAGCCAGCCGTCCTCGCTCGCGCAAAAGCGGGTCATGAGTGTTGTGAGGGCTGCCATAGATTTCGGCTTCTCCTGGCCGAGGTGGCAGGCTAGCCACTCATCGCGGATGTTATGTTTGAATGCCGCTAGGGCTTTTGCATCCGGACAGTCTACGATTTGATTTTTCTTGGTCAGCAACCATGTCCAGAATTGTCTAGCCGATTCCCCTGGTTGCTGGGTTATGTGGCTCAAGTCATCAGCATCCGGTGGCCGCACATAAGTACCCTGGAAGTTGTCAAGAAATGCATCTTCCAAATTCTCCCAACTGCCGACGGAATCTGTTGGCAAGCTATTCAGGCAATGCCGAGCTGCTCCTTTGAGTTTTAGTGGGAGGACCTTCATGGCATGTAGATCGTCACCGCGAGCCATGTGGATGTGAAGGAGGAAATCCTCAATCCATACAGCAGGATATGTTGTGCTGTCATATGATTCGATATTTACGGGTTTAAAACCCTCCGGGAATTCATGATTCATAACTTCATCAGTGAAGCATAAGGGGTGTGCGGCGCCTCTCTGCCGGGCTATATCCCGACGTAGTTCGTATGAGTCTTGTCTGCTGTATTCGGCCCGGCCGGATTTACTCTTGCTGTATTCGATGCGACGATCGTCGTCCCGTGTGGGCGCACGTGTTCGTGTCCCATATATTGACCTTACAATTTTTGCCTTGCTGTCCAAGATGTCTCGCAGGTCCTCTGTGTTGCCCCAGGCCTTAGTATCTTTGACTGAGTGGCGACGGGGTGCAGGCTGAACTTTGGGCTGAAACGCCCTTCTGGCTTGGCCACGTAGTGGCTGGTCAGCCGCATTGTACACTGGTGAATGAGGTTTGAATGCTTCCTCCTCGAGGTGATGTAGCAACCTGCATTTTGGGTAACTCTTGGACGGGCGCTCGAGTTCATGCTCCTTGGCCGCAAGGACTTCGGTCCACCAGTCTGCTAGCAAGTCTTGATCAGCTTGAAGTTGTTGCTGTTTCTTCTTTAGGATATTTGTCGTGGCCATAAGCCGACGCTTGAAGCGCTCTTGCTCGACGGGGTCCTCAGGCACGATAAATTCATCGTCGTCGAGGCTCGCCTCGTCTTCGGAGAGAGGCATGTAATTGTCCTCCTCTGGTTCTCCATCTGCTGCCTACTCTGGAGGGCTAGCTTGTTCGTCCTCCAGCTCTTCGCCATGTTGGAGGGGATTTTCATTGTCTTCAGTGCTATCCGAAGTGTTATTATCTCCTGTGTCGGTATCACTGCTCTTATTGTGGCGGGACTTAGAGCGGCGCCGCTGACGTCGGCACTTGGGTTGCTTTTTGGAGGGGTCATCCTCCGCTTTCTCCTCGCCATTGGCTTCTTTGGGGGTGTCCACCATATATATATCATATGATGAGGTGGTGGTCCAGTGCCCCGAGGGCGGTGGATCCTGTTCGTCTCCGGCTTCGTCGTCCATACCGTCGAAGTCTCCGGAGCCGAAGTCGAGCATGTCGGTTAAGTCGTCGAAAGTGGCTACTAAGTGGGTGGTGGGCGGGCAGCGAATTTCTTCGTCGTTCGCATCCCATTCTAGCCGGACATAGTTCGACCAAGGTTCTCCTGACAGGGAGAGAGACCTTAATGAATTTAGCACATCTCCAAAAGGTGAGTGCTGAAAGATATCCACGGAGGTGAACTCCATGATCGGCACCCAGTCGGACTCGACGGGCACGGATACGAGCGGCTCGGAGTCCGTGGCCGAGGATGAATCCAGTGGTTCGGCAACATGGCTCTCGTAAGGGGTGAAGTCAGTATCCGGCTCTATCACTGCTGAGAGTGTGGCCTCCATGGCGGGGTCCATCCCTCCGCTCTTGGATGGCGCGACTTGCTCCAGATTAAAGGCCAGAGTAGCTGCGGATGCGATCTCCCGAACACTATCCGACGGTAGAGTTACGTCTTGCTCGTCGTGACTGCGCGGCGCGTCCGACATGGGCTCGAATCCGTCGAAGATCAAGTCTCCGCGGATATCGATCGTGTAGTTCATGTTTCCAAATCTGACTTGATGGCAAGGGGTGTAGCTCTCAATCTGCTCCAGATGGCCAAGCGAATTGGCACGCAGTGCAAAGCCGCCGAATATGAAGATTTGTCCGGGAAGGAAAGCCTCACCCTAGACCGCATCGCTAGCGATGATCGAAGGAGCCATCGAGCCTTATGGTGACGACACAGTGGAACTCTCAATGAAAGCACCAATGTCGGTGTCAAAACCGGCGGATCTCGGGTAGGGGGTCCCGAACTGTGCGTCTAAGGCGGATGGTAACAGGAGGCAGGGGACATGATGTTTTACCCAGATTCGGGCCCTCTTGATAGAGGTAAAACCCTACATCATGCTTGATTGTTCTTGATGATATGAGTATTACAGGAGTAGATCTACCACGAGATCAGAGAGGCTAAACCCTAGAAGTAAGCTTGTGGTATGATTGTATGTTGTCCTACGGACTAAAACCCTCCGGTTTATATAGACACCGGAGGGGGGCTAGGGTTACACAAGATCGGTTACAAAGGAGGAGATATCCATATCCGTATTGGCTAGCTTGCCTTCCATGCCAAGTAGAGTCCCATCCGAACACGGGACGAAGTCTTCAATCTTATATTTTCATAGTCCAACAGTCCGGCTGTCCGGAGACCCCCTAATTCAGGACTCCCTCACCTGGCCTCAGCCGGGTCTGGACGAGATCATTATTTTTGTGGACCACCCGGACAGGGGATTTCGGCCGCCGGGTTCCAAGTTCTTCTGGGATGTGCTTCATTTCTATGGTGTAAGGCCACATGATCTTGCCCCTAACTCCATGCTCAACCTGAGCATAAATTTCTAAGTTTTTTGTGAAGTCTACCTCCAGATGGAGCCGACTCTTAGCCTTTTTCAGGAGTACTTATATCTAAACAGACAGACCGAGTGTAGTGGTGGATCAGCCTTGGAATGTGGAGGAGTAACCATCCAAAGGCGTAGGAACTGCGCTTTTCCAAATATGAAGCTAGTGAGTCATCCCAAAGGATGGCAAAAACATTTCTTTACTGCAAAGGCACATCTCCAGTCCATCAGAACCCATTGCTGGGTTTCATACTTAGCCAGCATGAGAACTCCAAAAAACTATCCTCCTATGTATCTGCAGAAGAAAGACTGAAGCTAGAGCCCACATTCCAAATCATTAATGCCTTCATCGCTCATGGGATTTCAACAATAGACTTAACTCGTTGCTGGATTAGTTGGTCATCCAACCACTCAGCTTCAGAAAATGGCTTATGCATGAATATACTAGTGAGCTGGAAGGAGGCATACGCTTCTTCTACAATGAATTATCTTAGACTGAGCTAATAAAAGCTGTTAAAAAGCTCATTGGTGAACCTCGTGAAAAAGTCTAAACTACGGGACTTGCCCCTTTTCATGTTGGTAACCCAACACCTGCAGTAAGTGATCTCAGTCATCTTTGAATTTATACTATCAGCTTTTCCTGTTTTGATGTGTCGGCTTATGTTTACTCAGGGGAACTCTGACTGGTGGAAGACTGAACCTCAAACTCCAACCCTTCCCAAGGACGAAGCAGATAATGAAGAGGAGGAAGAAGACTATGAAGATGAGGTAGAGGAACTTGACTCCCTTTTTCGTCTCCATAACGAACTTGCTGACGCCGGCTCTTCACATGAATAAATAGGACTAGCAGAGCTCTACTAAAAAAAAGGACTAGCAGAGCTGGCGGGACAGAGGTAAACACTATTGCCTCTAACTCCGAAACACTTGGTCAAAGGAAGACCCGACTGGTAGTCCGTAAGGTACCATTCTCACATCCATCCGCTTGGACAATCACTTATCTTTGAAGAAAATACAACATACTAAGAGTTTAAAGAGGAAGATCCAGCTCTGGTCCGAGTGATCTCTCTGATGGTCTCCCATATTAGCCATCTCCACGCCGGGCTCGCTAAGAAGAATAGCCGAGTCCTACACCTTCTTGTCCCAGAGCCGGACAAATAAAAACTCCCTTGGCTCATTCTGACCTGACTTATCAGACGACTTGTCCTTAGTCTAATGAATCTAGTGCCAGCCAACTGCAAGCCTTTACAAAAAATGTTGGGTAAGTCTTTCATAAAACCCATCATGTTTTCTTAATTCTTCATCTTGCTTACCACTGTCTTTCCTTTGTCAAGGCTAAGGTAATTTTGAAAAATAAAAACGGCTCTTCTTCTTCTGCTGGAGCAAACACTGATATGGAGATGCCCAGTGGCGGTGATGCACCCAAAGACTCGGTTCACGATGATTCGGCGGGCAATGAT
This sequence comes from Triticum dicoccoides, assembly GCF_002162155.2. Taxonomy (NCBI): domain Eukaryota; kingdom Viridiplantae; phylum Streptophyta; class Magnoliopsida; order Poales; family Poaceae; genus Triticum; species Triticum dicoccoides. The sequence goes on from NC_041392.1 coordinate 412,942,742, forward strand.
GAATTACCCATTAAAGATGCTCCAACTGATGACCTAGGTCATGATGACCCGGCTATCAATGATCAAGCTCCTCTGGACTCTACCATGGAAGAGCAGTAGGAAAACCTGGTTACTAAAAAACCGTCTGAGATGACCCAAGATAACGTGGTATTCAACGCTAAACGGCATGATCCGGTGCCCGAAGCATCTACCAATTTTGCGAAAATAGTATTCCCTCCATTTTTGCATACGAGGCCACAAACTCAAATTACAGGTACTAAGGTAAAATTTAATACATGTTTTGCAACCCGACTTTTTTCTCATTTACTGGGATCATTAATACACCACATACATGCAATAAAACTGAATGGGGAAAGTAGCTAAGTGTCATTATGACTGCATGCATGCAAGTATTAAATAAGTTGCTAGTATGAGAAAACATCATTAATTTTTTTTCTCGATTACTGTTGGTGGCCTTGTATAGATGCAAAATGTATATTCCATAATGGCCTTGTATAAGTAAATGGAGGGATTAGCCAAAGATGAGCCGTTGCGCCATTAAGAGGGAAAATCTGACTCTCACCTACAAGCCTTTGATCAGTAGGACGTGACTTCCCTTCATCAATGATATCTAACCAGGATGTCTGAGAACTAGGAATCAGAGAGTGCTTTCGTAGCACTATTGAAGAAAAAAAATACGAGGTATATATTTTCTCTCATTCTCGTATATATACTCATGTATCCACCAAGTCTTAAGTTTAGAAAGTAATGATAACTTGAGGTTTGCTTTAAATGACAATGATATTGTAGCATTTTGTATTGCAAACCATGTAGCCTCCAAGTGCTGGGTCATTTGCCTGCAGCGACTCTGGACTTACATGTGCCTTTCCTTTGACAAAAAATAAAAATAAATGATATAGCCCCAAGTGCTAGGTCGCATGCCTGCATCGACTTGGGGCTTTCAGTCATGAGCACCTTTGATTGTTAAATTTGAAGAAACTTTGATATTCCATAGCCCCCAAGTGTCGGGTCGCAAGCCTGTAGTAACTTGGGACTCTTGAAGTGATATAACCCCGACTCTTATTTATGTAGGCAATGCTGACTCGAGTCGAGCAATAAATTGCCGAGTTGAAAGAGGAGGTCAAGACAGAAAAGGGAAAATGGGGGACTGATGAAAAGTTGTCATCCGACTTCCAGGAGTCCCTGCTGACCTGTATTGATAACTTAGAGAAAACCAAGATTGCCTTTGCTGAAGAGAAAGAAGCGCCGCTAAAGTGTGCAGAAGAGGCCGGGTCCAAACTTGAGCCCGTCACACAATAGCTTAACGGTCTAAAGGGCCATGTGGGCTGGCTCTGTATTGCTGTCTTTGGTAAGTTCATTTGTGCCACCAAACTCGTCATTTGTGTTTGAAATAAAAATCCGGGTTACTGACAACTATGCTATTGGTTGAAATAGGTCAAAAAAGCTCCTGTATTAGGGAGCTCCCACTCATGAAATTGCAGGATGTCTATAAGTTATTAGAACAGTTATATGTTGGGGGAGTCAACTGCTTAAAAGCAACAAAGAATGTGTCGGGTCCTCCTCGCAAGATCATGGATATGCTCAACGAGTTATCCATAGTGCGCGAGTGGATTAAGGAGTTAAAAATGTGAGCCTGCAGAAGATGATCCATGAGCTCTCTTGTGCTTGCTAAAGCTTATCACTCGGAGATGGATCCAGCTATGGTTGCCGAAGGATTCCCAGAATTTAACGCTGATGATACCCCTTTACCAAGGCCCGACTTTCAATTTGTTTTGAAGGAGACCTGGCCTGCTGGTACTATCATTGCTCATGGCTTGAGTCTGACCAGCTTTCAAATCGGCTATCATGAGGATGTTCAACTCATGGATATTGTCGGCGTTCTGGGAACGGGGGTCCCCAGACTTGCCTGCCTGCGGCCCACGGCGTGGATCTGTGAGCGGGCCCGTACGACCCATCTTCACCAGCAAGGACTCAAGACCCTCGCGAGGGGCCAAGCCTCACGAGGCGGACGACACAAGACCTTCTCGGGAGCGGCCTCATCAGGCTGGCTCGCGAGGGGCGGAGAGATCAAGGCAAGAGAAACCTCGCGAGGTTCCAGTGACGTGAGCCATAACGACTAAGGCCAGGCGGGCGCCAGCGCGCACAATGTCCTTGTTTCCACTTTGGTGCTAAGGAGGCAAGCACATGCGAGGAGTTCCGAGGCATCAGGCAAAGGTTTTCATATCGGTGCAACGAGACCAAGACCAGTAGGACGACAGGACAAAGGTCACCATAGAGCCCAAGGCGACGTCACCACCAGAGCCTTTAGCAGGCGAAGACTACTTTTGTCAGGATAAGCTGTACTAGCTGTCCCCTTTCAAATTGGCCGTTGTTGGCTCCCTTCCCGCTCAATATTTGTGGAGAGGACCAGGGCCTTTATAAATAGGACTAGCCACCACGTTAGAGGGGGGGGATCGATCCTCACAACCTCAATTTCACCAAGCACAAGAGCACCTCTCCTCAGGAGGCCGTTCTTCCCCTTGTACTGTTCATCCTCAGCCCAAGAGGTAATCCACCACCACCACAGTAGAGTAGTGTGATGGCCTGGCTTATTAGGGATGATAGACTACGCATATCAATAAGGAATTCCTTCTTTTTCGGGAGCCCATTCAGACAGAACTCCAAAGTTAAGCGTGCTCAGTTTGGAGTAGATTCAGGTGGGTGACCAACCGGGAAGTTGCTCCCGGGTGCGCATGAGTGAGGACAAAGTGCACAGAAAAGACTAGTATTGATCTGTGGGGCCAGTCTAGATCCCGCCAGGAGTAACGACCACCGGCGAGTGTGTCCGGGGCATTACAAGTTGGTATCAGAGGCGACCCTCGCGGTTACACGGATGGTTGCGGACAGGTGCGTGGTCATGTTGTTCATGATGTTTGTGACCTGTCATGGCACACGACATGGCACATGTACTAGACTGGAAGCACAGACGTATGTGCCAAGAGGGAACGTTCCCGTGGCCCGACAAGGACGTCGGTTCCTCTAAGTGGGAGTGTTTGTGATGACCTGGTTTATTAGGGATGATAGACTACTCATATCAATAAGGAATTCCTTTTTTTCCGGGAGCCCATTCAGACAGAACTGTAAAGTTAAGCGTGCTCAGCTTGGACTAGTTTCAGGATGGGTGACCTACCAGGAAGTTGCTCCCGGGTGCGCATGAGTGAGGACAAAGTGCGCAGAAAAGACTAGTATTGATCTGTGGGGCCAGTCTAGATCCCGCCAGGAGTAACGACCACCGGCGGGTGTGTCCGGGGCGTTACAATTGGGGTATTACACCACAACGGGGGCCCAAACTAGTATAAATCTTGTGTCTCATGTGTTGTGAGTTCGTGTGCCTAGCCTAGAGATCGCGAAGTGTTTGAGGGCGTGATGAGTGAGGGAGAGATCTTCGCGCGCACCCCAGTGTTCGAACCATAAGGGTCTTGCCAGAACCCGAAATCCGACATTTGGCGTGCCAGGTAGGGGTGCGCCGAAGCTTTCCTTCAGTCGCTCCACGTTCCACCGCTTCGTCGCAACCATGTCGGACGCTCATCGCGCCCGAGCTGAGCGCTGGGCCGCCCTCGCCTCCCGCGTCGCCGAAACGGCTCCTGTCGGCGGGCCTCCCCGTTGTTCTCTGTCACCCGCCGCCAACGCCGCCACCGGCCCGGCGGGGAACGAGGAGCAAGCATCCTCGTTGCACCCCTCGGTGGTGCGGACGGCCGCACCGCCACTCCATCGCTGACCCCCGCCGGTTCCTCGTCTCATGCTCGTCACGCTCCCACGGACGCGTGGGCCGTGCTACTCATGGCGCGCAAGCTCCCGCGTTACCGTCCAGTCGACGACCTCTACGAGGACTGGCTAGACCGCATCACCGAGCTTGTGAGCACCGCAGGGGGTTCCCCTGCACCATCCCTCTCGCTGCCTCGTCCACCGCCAGCTACGGGCGACGTAGCTCACGCATCACCTCCACCATCCTGCACCAAGACGGCGCCCTGGCGCCAAGGCGCGCGGCTCCGCGGTGCGACCCGCCGCGCCCATCCCCCGCGCGTGAAGAAAGAAGCTGTCAAGAAGTTCCTCGACCGCAAGAGAACGCTCTACCGCTCCCCGCACCGCCGCATCAGGATCACTTGCCGCGGCAGGGCCATGCGTCGCTTGCTATGGTGGCGCGCGGGCGCCAAGACCAGGCTCCACCTCCACGGCGGGCCCCGGTGACCACGGCCGGCTGCCGCACCTTCACCCCCGAGCTGCGTAGCGTCGCCTGGCCGGGCAAGTTCAAGTCGGATCAGCCTCCTCGCTACGACAGCACCCCCGACCCTGCAGAATTCTTGCAGCTCTACGAGCTGAGCATCGAGGCGACCAACGACGACGAGAAAGTCATGGCGAATTGGTTCCCCATGGCCCTCAAGGACGGCGTTCGTTCGTGGCTCATGAACCTGCCTCTGGGCTCGATCTCCTCCTGGGCGAGATGCGCGACCACTTTGTCGCCAACTTCCAGGGCACTCGCGACCGCCCCCCTGCCGCGGCTGACTTGCGCTGTGTCAAGCAACAACCGGGAAAGACCCTCCAGAAGTACATCCAGCGCTTCAACAACGTCTGCCTCAAGATCCCCAAGGTGATGGACGAGGCCATCATCTCGGCGTTCTTTGATGGCGTCCGCGATGTCAAGATGAAGGAGGAGCTCGCCATCCACGAGGAGCTATGCACATCCCTGGAGTTGTTCAACCTGGTGACCAAGTGCGCAAGGGCTGAGGAAGGGCGCCTTTCCCTCCTCGAACTCCCAGATGCCGACCCGGAGGATAAGAAATCCAAGGCCAAGGACGTGAAGCACAAGGGAGTCGCCATGCTCGCGGCGGAGCCGGACACGAGGCGCGGCAGGGACCAGCCTAAGTCATCCAAGGGCAGCCGACCGTTCTGCGCCTCCCACAACGTGCACAGCCACAACAACAACGATTGTTAAGAGCTCAGGGCAATTCGCGATGGACACTTTGGTCGACGCGCCGAGCGCAACGACTGAGGCTACGGCCGAGGAGGAGGACGTGGCGGAGGACACAGGGACGACCATGGCCCATGCCAGGAGTGGCGCGACCGACCTCGTGAGGACCAGTGGCAAGATAAGCCTCTCGAGGGCACCTGGAGGGACCAGCCTCATGAGGATCGCCCTCAGGGAAACCCCGGTCTTCCTCCGCTGCCGCCGCCACCAAGAAGGAACGACGACCACCACCAAGACGAGGGGGCTGGGGGCTTCCAGGAGCCGCGTGCTATCGCCTGCATCTTGGGCGGAGCTCAAGCCCCAGCCTCACAGTGTATCTTCAAGCAGTTTACTCGCGAGGTGAACGCGGTCCTCCCCAAGCTCGAGGCCACTCGCCCGCTCAGGTGGTCCAAGTGTGTCGTCACTTTCAGTTCGGCAGATCAGCTCAAGTGCATGGCTACCGCTGGCGCTCTCCCAATGCTTTGTTCACCCGTCATCAGCAACGTGCAAGTCACCAAGACTCTCATCGACGGCGGCGCAGGGCTCAACGTCATGTCTGTTGAGACGTTCGACAACCTTCAAGTGCCATATGATCAGTTTCATCCCACTAAGCCCTTCTCGGGCGTGACTGACGGTTCCACCACGCCGATAGGGCAGGTCCGCCTTCCCGTCGCCTTCGGAGAACGCAATAACTACCGCACCGAGCTCATCGACTTCGACGTCGCCCACATCCGTCTGCCGTACAATGCCATCCTCGGGTATCCAGCCCTGGCCAAGTTCATGGCAGAGACGCACCACGGCTACAACGTCCTCAAGATTCTAGGGAGCGGCGGGATCACAGTCCCCTGCGAAGAAAGAGATGCGGTGTGCTCCCTCGAGCGCGCCTTCCAAGCAGCGTCAATCGAAGACCCCGACAACAATGCAGCTGGGTACCCTCCTGAGGTCGTCCCCAAGAAGAAGAAAAAGCTACTCCGTGCCGGACCTCGGGAGGGCAGCACCGCAAGTGGTACCACGTCAGGATCAGTGCCCGCACCTCGGGCGCCTCCCTCTATCGCATAGGAAGGCGCGCCCGGCGCCCTCCTCGGGCAGGGCTCGGGGGCTCTCTTCTGGAGGGCCTCAAACCTGTCCAATTTCACGAGGGAGGTGCTCGGGCACCACTTGGAGGCATGCTTCGCGGCACGTCTCCCTCAGGAGGACACTGTGCAAGGAGCGCCCGGTGCTCAGGAGTTCACCACCAAGGTATCTCAGGAGCTTCGTGAAGCAAGAGCAATACGCGGCGACTGCCGCCCACCTGGCGTTGCTCCCCACCGAGGCGAGGGTGGTGAGCTACGCGTCTGCATCAACATACCAGGGCTCAACCGAGCCGCATCTCAGGAGCGCTTCTGGCCTTTGCGTGTTGGGCGCTGTGAAGGTACAGCTACGTTCGCATGCCGTCCGGTCTGCCGAGCGTGGCTGCTGCCTTCCAGCGCAACCTGCGGAGCGTCATGGTGGGTTAGGAGGCCAGGCACCACGCAATCCTGGCGGAGATGGAGACAGTCCTCAGGAGGCCGCCCGAGCCTCCACAGCCTCCTGAGGCTCAGGGCCCCGGTGGATCGTGAGGAGCAACCCCTGCGCCACGCATCTTTAGCTGCCCCAACATGCCTTCAACAACAGAACTAGGTAACACTTTCCAAGTTTATTTAGCTGGGAGCGCCCCCAGGGATGCATCATTCCCAGGCCGCGTGGGTCCGTCCCTGTGGCATGTACCCCTTTTTTATGTCTTTAGCCTACCTTGTTGGGGGCTCCCCTCGGGCCGCATCATCCCCAAGCCGCTCGGGCCTGACCCAGTGGCACGTATCCTTCATGCATTTACCTGAGCTAGTCCGCTTTCCATCCTTAATCTATTATTGTTATCACCTGCTTGATTGTCACCTACCACAGGAGCCGCGCGCCAGTCATCTTTCTTCAGGACCTTTCGCGTGAGAGGGTTAGGCACGACGTGTGTGCTCGGGCCCATCCTGACAGCGTCGATAAATCCAATGGTTGAGCTCTGTCTGGCGGGCCGGCCCCGTTCATGTCACCTCCTAGGGCCGTTGGTGCTTGGCTTTCTCACGCGATAACCTCAGGAGATTCGTTCGGCGCAGGTTGTCTGACCACCTCACAGGACCAACACAGCAAACAAGAATCAAGATCAGGCGCAACCCGCCTTGAGGTAGGGCCTCGTGAGTCCCGCGCTGGCTCACAAGTGCCCGGACACACCTTGTCTAGCCCTGTCGTGCAAGCCACATGTCAGAGCGGGGCTGTACACGCCTCGGGGGCTCTCTGTAGTAGGGAGTCCCCTCCCATGTTCCAGTGGAAGCACCATGCTCCGCGCTGGCAGTCGACACTGCCGAGGAGCGGCTATGCCCATACAAGTGCGGAAGCGCCATGGCCCGTCCTGGTGATAAACAACCGAGGGCGGCCTCACGGCCGTATCAACCTCAGGGAGCCTCCGGGCTCGGTGTCTGGCCTCATCGCAACGCCTCCCCTCGGGAGAGCCACGCAAGGGGGCTGGGCACGGGGGCTGCGCTCGGGTCACGCCCAAGCGTACGCCACCCGCCAGGTCCCTCGGACCTGGTCCTCGCGCGCCCTCCCAAGCGGAGCTAAGGTATGAAGGTCGTTTGAACGTCAAGGGGGACTCCTGAGCATCGCGACTCATGAGCCTAACTGATCACGTAGCCCCTCACTCCTTGGCCCGTCCGGGTGATCCGGTCGGACCAATGGCGGCTGAGGTATGCGCGGGGTCAGGCCCTGCCGATGTAGAAGACTAGACCTACCATTGCATCTCCTTTCCACAAGCTGTTTGCGCGTCAAGGGGGACTCCTGAGCATCGCGACTCAGGAACCTAACTAACCACGTAGACCCTCACTCCTTGGTCCGTCCTAGTGATCCGGTCGGCCCAACGACGGTTGAGGTATGCGCGGGGTCGGGCTTGATACGTCTCCAACGTATCTATAATTTTTTATTGTTCCATGCTATTATATTATCTGTTTTGGATGTTTATGGACTTTATTAAACACTTTTATATTATTTTTGGTACTAACCTATTAACCCAGAGGCCAGTGCCAGTTTTTGTTTTTTTGCCTATTTTAGGGTTCCGAAGAAAAGGAAAACCAAATGGAGTCCAATTGACCTAAAACTTCACGGAACTTATTTTTGAATCAGAAGAAGCCCGGGAGACTTGGAGTCCACATAAGGGAAGCTTCGAGGAGGCCACGAGGTAGGGGGTGCGCCCACCTCCCCTGGGCGTGCCCTCCACCCTCGCGGGCCCGTCGTGCCCCCCCTGACGTACTTCTTCCGCCTATATATCTCCATATACCCTAAAACGATTGGGGAGCACAATAGATCGGGAGTTCCACCGCCAGAAGCCTCCGTAGCCACCGAAATCCAATCTAGACTCGTTCCGGCACCCTGCCGGTGGGGGAATCCCTCTCCGGTGGCCATCTTCATCATCCCGGTGCTCTCCATGATGAAGAGGGAGTAGTTCTCCCTCGAGGCTGAGGGTATGTACCAGTAGCTATGTGTTTGATCTCTCTCTCTCTCGTGTTCTTGAGATGATACGATCTTGATGTATCGCGAGCTTTTCTATTATAGTTGGATCTTATGATGTTTTCTCTCCCCTCTACTCTCTTGTAATGGATTGAGTTTCCCCTTTGAAGTTATCTTATCAGACTGAGTCTTTATAGATTTGAGAACACGTGATGTATGTCTTGCCGTGCGTATCTGTGGTGACAATGGGATACCACGTGATTCACTTGATGTATGTTTTGCTGATCAACTTGCGGGTTCTGCCCATGAACCTATGCATAGGGGTTGGCACACGTTTTCGTCATGATTATCTGGTAGAAACTTTGGGACACTCTTTGAGGTTCTATGTGTTGGTTGAATAGATGAATATGAGATTGTGTGATGCATATCATATAATCATACCCACGGATACTTGAGGTGACATTGGAGTATCTAGGTGACATTAGGGTTTTGGTTGATTTGTGCCTTAAGGTGTTATTCTAGTATGAACTCTAGGGCTGTTTGTGACACCTATAGGAATAGCCCAACGGATTGATTGGAAAGAATAACTTTGAGGTGGTTGCGTACCCTACCATAATCTCTTCGTTTGTTCTCCGCTCTTAGTGACTTTGGAGTGACTCTTTGTTGCATGTTGAGGGATAGTTATGTGATCCAATTATGTTATTATTGTTGAGGGAACTTGCACTAGCGAAAGTATGAACCCTAGGCCTTGTTTCAACGCATTGCAATACCGTTTACGCTCACTTTTATCGTTAGTTACCTTGCTGTTTTTATATTTTCAGATTACAAAAAATATTATCTACTATCCATATTGCACTTGTATCACCATCTCTTCGCTGAACTAGTGCACCTATACAATTTACCATTGTATTGGGTGTGTTGGGGACACAAGAGACTCTTTGTTATTTGGTTGTAGGGTTTCTCGAGAGAGACCATCTTCATCCTTCGCCTCCTACGGATTGATAAACCTTAGGTCATCCACTTGAGGGAAATTTGCTACTGTCCTACAAACCTCCGCACTTGGAGGCCAAACAACGTCTACAACAAGAAGGTTGTGTAGTAGACATCAAGCTCTTTTCTCGCGCCATTTCCGGGGAGGTGAGTGCTTGAAGGTATATCTTTAGATCTTGCAATCAAGTCTTTTAGTTTCTTGTTTTATCACTAGTTTAGTTTATAAAAGAAAATTACAAAAAATGGAATTAAGGTTACCTCATATGCTTCATCTTTTTAATATCTATCATGAAAATAAGGAGATAATTGTGCTCAATTGCTAGAAGAAGAATGCATTAAAATGTTTGGCACTAAATCTTTGAATGATGACCATGATTGCAATGTTGTTAGTATGAATTCCTTGAATATCCATGATGCTAATGATATGCAAAGCCACAAGCTTGGGGAAGCTGTGTTTGATGAAGATGATATTTTTTGTCCCCCAAGCTTTGATGAGCAAATTTAATATGATGAAAGAATGCCTCCTATTTATGATGATTATATTGATGAAAGTGGATTTGGAGAGGTCATGACTTTATTTTGTGATGAATCCACTATTCCGGAAGAGGTTCCAATTGATTATGAGAACAAAGTTGCTATATATGATGATTATTGTGATGACTTGTATGCTATAAATAATAATGATATCCATGAAACTTGTCATCATGATTTTAGTTTTCAATTGGATTATGCCTCACATGATAATTATTTTGTTGAGTTTGCTCCCACTATTATTCATGAGAAGAATTTTGCTTATGTGGAGAGTAATAAATTTTTATGCTTGTAGATCATGAAAAGAATGCTTTAGGTGATGGTTATATTGTTGAATTAATTCATGATGCTACTGAAAATTATTATGAGAGAGGAACTTATGCTTGTAGGAATTGCAATAATATCAAGTTTCCTCTCTATGTGCTTAAAGTTTTGAAGTTATGCTTGTCTTGCCTTCCTATGCAAGTTGATTCTTGTTCCCACAATTTGTTTTCTCACAAAATCCCTATGAATAGGAAGTGGGTTAGACTTAAATGTGCTAGTCATATTCTTCATGATGCTCTCTTTATCTTTTTATGTGAGCATCATTGAAATCATCATGCCTAGCTAGGGGCGTTAGACGATAGCGCTTGTTGGGAGGCAACCCAATTTTATTTTTGTTCCTTGATTTTTGTTCCTGTTTAGTAATAAATAATTTACCTATCCTCTGTTATGATTGAGTATTTTATGTTTTAATTAGTGTTTGTGTCAAGTAGAACCTTTGGGAAGACTTGGGGAAAGTCTTGTTGATCATGTTGTAAAAAACAGAAACTTTAGCGCTCACGAGAATTGCTGCCATTTTTATTGGAGAGTGATATTTAGTTAATTCATTTTGCAGATGATTAATAGATAAATTCCTCAGGTCCATCAATTTATTTTAGAATTTTTGGGGTTCCATAAGTATACGTTCGATCCAGATTACTACAGACTGTTCTGTTTTTGACAGATTCTGTTTTCGATGTGTTGTTTGCTTTTTTTGATGAATCTATGAGTAGTATCGGAGGGTATGAACCATAGATAAGTTGGAATACAGTATATATCACACAAATATTAATTTAGAATGAGTTCTCAACAGTACCTTGAAGTGGTGTTTTGTTTTCTTTCGCTAACGGAGCTTACGAGTTTTCTGTTAAGTTTTGTGTTGTGAAGTTTTCAAGTTTTGGGTAAAGATTCGATGGACTATGGAATAAAGAGTGTAAAGAGCCTAAGCTTGGGGATGCACAAGGCACCCCAAGTTAATACTCAAGGACAAACAAGAGCCTAATCTTGTGGATGCCCCAGAAGGCATCCCCTCTTTCGTCTTCATTCATTGGTAACTTTACTTGGAGCTATATTTTTATTCGCCACTTGATATGTGTTTTGATTGGAGAGTCATTTTATTTTATTTTGCTTTGCTTGTTGTTTGAATAAAATACCAATATCTAAAATTATTAAATATTAGAGAGTCTTCACATAGTGCATAATTATTCGACTACTCATTGATCTTCACTTATATCTTTCGGAGTAGTTTGTTGTTTGCTCTAGTACTTCACTTATATCTTTTAGAGCATGGTGGTAGTTTTATTTTGAAGAAATAGATGAACTCTCATGCTTCACTTTGATTATTTTGAGAGTCTTAATAGCATGGTAATTTGCTTAGACTCTTAATATGCTAGGTATTCAAGATTAGTAAAACTTTCTTATGAGTGTGTTGAATACTAAGAGAAGTTTGATGCTTGACGATTGTATTGAGATATGGAGGTAATAATATCAAAGTCGTGATAGTTGAGTAGTTGTGAAATTGAGAAATGCTTGTGTTGAAGTTTGCAAGTCCCGTAGCATGCACGTATGGTAAACGTTGTATAGCAAATTTGAAACATGAGGTGTTATTTTATTGTCTTCCTTATGAGTGGCGGTCGGGGACGAGCGATGGTATTTTCCTACCAATCTATCCCCCTAGGAGCATGCGTGTAGTGCCGAGGTTTTTGATGACTTGTAGATTTTTTCTATAAGTATGTGAGTTCTTTATGACTAAAGTTGAGTCCATGGATTATATGCACTCTCACCCTTCCATCCTTGCTAGCCTCTTCGGTACCGTGCATTGCCCTTTCTCACATTGAGAGTTGGCGCAAACTTCACCGGTGCATCCAAACCCCGAGATATGATATGCTCTTTCACACATAAACCTCCTTATATATTCCTCAAAACATCCACCATACCTACCTATTATGGCATTTCCATAGCCATTCTGAGATATATTGCCATGCAACTTTCCACCGTTCCGTTTATTATGACACGCATCATCATTGTCATATTGCTTTGCATGATCATGTAGTTGACATCGTATTTGTGGAAAAGCCACCATTCATAATTTTTCATACATGTCACACTTGGTTCATTGCATATCCCGGTACACCGCCGAAGGCATTCATATAGAGTCATCTTTGTTCTAGCATCGAGTTGTAATCATTGAGTTGTAAATAAATAGAAGTGTGATGATCATCATTTTCTAGAGCATTGTCCCAAGTGAGGAATAAAAAAAAGAGAAAGGCCATAAAAAAGAGAAGGCCCAAAAAAGGCCATAAAAAAGAGAAGGCCCAAAAAAATGAGAGAAAAAGTGAGAAGGGACAATGCTACTATCCTTTGTCACACTTGTGCTTCAAAGTAGCACCATAATCTTCATGATAGAGAGTCTCTTGTTTTGTCACTTTCATATACTAGTGGGAATTTTTCATTATAGAACTTGGCTTGTATATTCCAACAATGGGCCTCCTCAAGTGCCCTAAGTCTTCGTGAGCAAGCAAGTTGGATGCAACCCCACTTAGTTTCTTTTGTTGAGCTTTCATACATTTATAGCTCTAGTGCATCCGTTGCATGACAATCCCTACTCCTTGCATTAACATCATTCGATGGGCATCTACATAGCCCATTGATTAGCCGTGTTGATGTGAGACTTTCTCCTTTTTTGTCTTCTCCGCATAACCCCCTCATTGTATTCTATTCCACCCATAGTGCTATGTCCATGGCTCGCGCTCATATATTGCGTGAAAGTTTATAGGTTTGAGATTACTAAAGTATGAAACAATTGCTTGGCTTGTCATCGGGGTTGTGCATGATGAGAGCATTCTTGTGTGAGGATAATGGAGCATGACCAAACTATATGATTTTGTAGGGATGAACTTTCTTTGGTCATGTTATTTTGAGAAGACATGATTGCTTAGTTAGTATGCTTGAAGTATTATTGTTTCTATGTCAATATGAACTTTTATCTTGAATCTTTTAGATCTGAATATTCATACCACAACTAAGAAGAATTACATTGAAATTATGCCAAGTAGCATTCCACATCAAAATTCTGTTTTTATCATTTACCTACTCGAGGACGAGCAGGAATTAAGCTTGGGGATGCTGATACGTCTCCAACGTATCTATAATTTTTGATTGTTCCATGCTATTATATTATCTGTTTTGGATGTTTATGGGCTTTATTAAACACTTTTATATTATTTTTGGGAATAACCTATTAACCCAGAGCCCAGTGCTAGTTTCTGTTTTTTTGCCTATTTTAGGGTTTCAAAGAAAAGGAAAACCAAACGGAGTCCAATTGACCTGAATCTTCATGGAACTTATTTTTGGATCAGAAGAAGCCCGGGAGACTTGAAGTCCACGTAAGGGAAGCTTCGAGGAGGCCACGAGGTAGGGGGGCGCGCCCTCCACCCTCGTGGGCCCCTCGTGCCCCCCTGACGTACTTCTTCCGCCTATATATCTCCATATACCCTAAAACGATCGGGGAGCACAATAGACCAGGAGTTCCGCCGCCAAAAGCCTCCGTAGCCACCGAAAGCCAATCTAGACCCGTTCCGGCACCCTGCCGGAGGGGGAATCCCTCTCCGGTGGCCTTCTTCATCATCCCGGTGCTCTCCATGACGAGGAGGGAGTAGTTCTCCCTCGAGGATGAGGGTATGTACCAGTAGCTATGTGTTTGATCTCTCTCTCTCTCTCTCTCGTGTTCTTGAGATGATACGATCTTGATGTATCGCGAGATTTGCTATTATAGTTGGATCTTATGATGTTTTCTCCCCCCTATACTCTCTTGTAATGGATTGAGTTTCTCCTGTGAAGTTATCTTATCGGATTGAGTCTTTATAGATTTGAGAACACTTGATGTATGTCTTGCCGTGCGTATCTGTGGTGACAATGGGATACCACGTGATTCACTTGATGTATGTTTTGGTGATCAACTTGCGGGTTCCACCCATGAACCTATGCATAGGGGTTGGCACACGTTTTCGTCATTATTCTCCGGTAGAAACTTTGGGGCACTCTTTGAGGTTCTATATGTTGGTTGAATAGATGAATTTGAGATTGTGTGATGCATATCGTATAATTATACCCACGGATACTTGACGTGACATTGGAGTATCTAGGTGACATTAGGGTTTTGGTTGATTTGTGTCTTAAGGTGTTATTCTAGTACGAACTCTAGGGCTGTTTGTGACACCTATAGGAATAGCCCAACAGATTGATTGGAAAGAATAACTTTGAGGTGGTTTCGTACCCTACCATAATCTCTTTGTTCGTTCTCCGCTATTAGTGACTTAGGAGTGACTCTTTGTTGCATGTTGAGGGATAGTTATGTGAACCAATTATGTTATTATTGTTGAGGGAACTTACACTAGCGAAAGTATGAACCCTAGGCCTTGTTTCAACGCATTGCAATACAGTTTACGCTCACTTTTACCATCAGTTACCTTGCTGTTTTTATATTTTCAAATTACAAAAAATATTATCTACTATCCATATTGCACTTGTATCACCATCTCTTCGCCGAACTAGTGCACCTATACAATTTACCATTGTATTGGGTGTGTTGGGGACACAAGAGACTCTTTGTTATTTGGTTACAGGGTTGCTTGAGAGAGACCATCTTCATCCTACGCCTCCTACGGATTGATAAAGCTTAGGTCATCCACTTGAGGGAAGTTTGCTACTTTCCTACAAACCTCTGCACTTGGAGGCCCAACAACGTCTACAATAAGAACGTTGTGTAGTAGACATCAGGGCTTTGCCGACGTAGAACGTAAAGCAAATGGGACGGAAATCGCAAAATCTCAAAGCAAATATTACAAGACATATTGTTCTCCAAATATCAAACACAAGTTTAAACGCCTACACGAGGCACGCTACATGATGCAGGAATTTCTACAGGAAAGGAGCCGCAAGCCTATCATCCCTAGATACCGCCGGCACTCGCAAGAGGCGCCCCCTCCTGAGTGGCGACGCCTTCACCTGCACCACCGGTCGAAGGCACGGGGGCGAAGGCATCGAACTTTTTCAGCAGGGCTTCCACCTGACCTTTCACGGCTGCGGTGGCAGCTGCGCGGTGTTCATCAGCCATGGCCTCCAGTAGCTCGTCAAGGTGTGCAGCAGGATCGCGAAGATGGAGGTGGCTGAAGACGCGCGTCAGCGCGGCTGAAGAAAGGACGCGAGCCTGTTCCTCTGCAATGGGGCTGTTGCCGCTGACAATTTCCTCAAGCGCCTCGGCCAAGTAGGGAAGCAACTAGGCGGGGCCGTCCTCATCCGTGGCCAGCGGCTTCTCCATGCCCTTCTCATAGAGTTTCTTCAGAGCCTTGCGAGACCTCTTTTCGAGAAGCGCGAAGGCTGTGCAGTCCTCGGCTAGAACCTTCGTCTTGGCGTCATGTTCGGCTTTCTATGCCTGCACCTTTTGCTCTAGCTCCTCTAGCCGGCCGTGCTCAGTGGCCTGCGTCTGCGCCAGCTGCTCCAGCTCGGCGTAGAGACCCTTGACAGCGTCCTCCTGGGCATTCATCCTCTCTTCCTCCATGATACGGCCACAGGCATCTTCGGCATGATCTTCACGCAGGATCTTCAGCTCGGCCTCCAGCACCCAGCAGTGACCTTGGGCGGCCTCGGCGTCCTTCAGCGCCACCTCGCGAGCAACTGCTGCCTGAGCTGCGGCTCGTTTCTCCCCCTCAGAGGTCGGCGCGACCTGGCTCAGCACCGCCCGAACAGACACGTCAGAATGAAGCCAACCAGAGACCAGCTCCAGGTGCCCAGACGCCAGGAGGGGTTCGACGCTATGGAGATCTTCTCGTAGCCGGGCCATCTCAGAAAGGGCCCGCTCCAGGATGTCAGAAGAAGCAGAGGAACTTCGGGCCGGCGATACAACAGGAGGAGGAGGAAGAGGCGTCGTCGTTACCACGGCCTGGAGGCGAGAATCTCCTGAGTCTCTTGGACCTCAGCACCCGAGCCAGACTCTGGCACCTCCCGAGTCAGCGGGGCCTCGAGGGCTGACTTCTCCCGAGCATGCCCCACCCAACCTCGCGAGGATGATCGGGCTGGAGAAGCACGAGCACCGTCCCCACCTTTGCTCATGGAGAGGGGTGCAGCTGCAGGAGGCGACCTGGGCTCAAGCAGCACCACCTCGCCCTCCCTTCTCCTCTTCACCGCAGGCGTCGACCTAGTTACACAACAAGGAAGAAGAGTCAAAAACAAGCATTAGCAGTGAGAACAAGGCAGGACAAGAACACTTACTGATCCATCGTGGCGTAGTCCCTCCGCTTCGGGAGCTTGAAGCCGGAGAGCTTCGCGACCCGAGGCGCGGGCGCACCAGCTCCGGAAGCAGAAGCAGGTGCAACAGCTGAGCCGGAGGCGGCTCCAGGCGGCGCCAGAACAGAAGTAGCATCCCAGGAGATTAGCGCCGATCGGTCCCTCGTCGGGATTACGAGCGACCCCCCTTCTCTTGGCGGGCGTCAGCCTCGTCGTCGTCGGGAAGGGTGCGGAGGATCTCACCTTTGCTCAAGGGGGAGGTCTCCCCCATCCCTTCACGGGTCACCTCCGAATCTTCCTCCTCCTCCTCTTCCTCCCCGCAGGACTCACCAGAAGACAGTTCCACCGGCGTCGGCGCCACAGGGACCCCGGTGGGCGCCGGCGGCACCAGCCCGTGCCCGTCAAAGGTCGTCCTGGTGGCCACGACCTACGCCCCGTCCTTGCGGTGGAACAAGGGAGTGAAGGCACTCGACGGGTACTCCTGGTCGTCCCGGACCAGGAGGCGAAGAGCCGCAGCCATCTCACTGTCGGACAAGGCTTCCGGGCTCAAGCGAACCTTGTCCTCTTCGCCTCAAGCTCCCACAAGGGGCGTGTACGGGCCTGAAGCGGGGCTACGCGCAGCATCAGGAATTCCCTCAGGAGCATGGCCCCTGTCACCTTTGCCGCCTTCGCGTTGCCCGGCTTCAGGTCGACGTTCATCTGCTTCAGCACCAACGTCGCCCGCTCATCAGTGAGCTTCGTGCAAACCACCCCTTGTCGGACTGGGGCATCTCCGTTGGCACCATCAAGTGTGGGTGGACGCACTTGGCGTCTATCATCGCCCACTTGCTCCGAAAGCCATCGGCCTTCTTCCCAATCTTCGAGATGGAGTTGGCCTTGCCGGCCGCTATGAAATTGGCACACCCAGAGGTATGACCCTCGTTGATGTGGAGGAAGAAGAAGTGGCGCAGCAGAGCCACGGACAACATCACACCGAGGTACGCCTCGTAGTAGTAGGCGAAGATCGACAAAAGAAGGATAGAGTTGGGATGAAGATGCATCGCCTGCAGTCCTTAGTGGCCAAGGACCTCATAGAAGAAGTCAGAGAAGGGGGGAACCATCCCTGAGATGATGTTGCTCATGAAGAAGGGGAAGAAGGTGCTTCCCTTGGGATCCAACACGTCGGAGATGGCCCGGAGCTCAGTCTTCCCTCTCCGTTGCTTTCCCTCGCCGTCAGCAAGCGTGTGGCGGCGAGGTTCTTCTCCGAGATGTTGGGCGCGTCGAGAGCTAGCTCGTACCAAGCCCGTAACGAGGCAGGCTTGACCTTCTGGGGCGCCATTGGTCGCTAATGGGGAAGGAGATGGGAGTAGATCTGGGGATTTCAGAAGCAGGGAGCAAGAAAGGGGATTTGGAGCAAGGCGAAAGGAAGCAGTGAAGGCAAGCGTTGTCTACGCTAGCCTTTTGACAGTCGGGCAGTTGCTGAGGCAACATGGGGAAGCGGAGACGCCCACGACCAATTAACCGCCATGCGTCGACCAAGGTCGCATGATATTGGGTCCCACGGCGCTCCGCACTTGCCCTTTGGCTTTGCCTCGAAGCCAAGCACGAGCACACCTTGGCCCCGGGGGCTATTGTCGGTGTTCTGGGAATGAGGGTGCCCAGACTTGCCTGCCTGCGGCCCACGGCGTGCTCTACGAGCGGGCCCATACGACCCATCTTCACCAGCAAAGACTCAAGACCCTCGCGATGGGCCAAGCCTCGCGAGGCGGACGACACAAGACCTCCTCGGGAGCAGCCTCACCAGGCTGGCTCGCGAGGGGCGGAGAGATCAAGGCAAGACAAACCTCGCGAGGTTCCAGTGACGTGAGCCATGATGACCAAGGCCAGGCGGGCGCCAGCGCACACAGTGTCGTTGTTTCCACTTTGGTGCTAAGGAGGCAAGCGCGGGCGAGGAGTTCCGAGGCATCAGGCAAAGGTTTCCATATCGGTGCAATGGGACCAAGACCAGCAGGACGGCGGGACAGAGGTCACCATAGAGCCCAAGGCGGCGTCACCACCAGAGCCTTTGGCAGGCAAAGACTACTTTTTTCAGGATAAGCTGTACTAGCTGTCCCCTTTCAAATTGGCCGTTATTGGCTCCCTCCCCGCTCAATATTTGGGGAGAGGGCCAGGGCCTCTATAAATACGACTAGCCACCATGTTAGAGGGGGGATCGATCCTCACAACCTCAAGTTCACCAAGCACAAGAGCACCTCTCCTTAGGAGGCTGTTCTTCCCCTTGTACTGTTCATCCTCAGCCCAAGAGGCAATCCACCACCACCATACTGGAGTAGGGTATTACACCACAACGGTGGCCCGAACCAGTATAAATCTTGTGTCTAATGTGTTGTGAGTTTGTGTGCCTAGCCTAGAGATCGCGAAGTGTTTGAGGGCGTGATCAGTGAGGGAGAGATCTTCGCGCGCACCTAGTGTTCGAACCTTAAGGGTCTTGCCGGAACCCGAAATCCGACAGATATGCCACAGTCGAGGCCCTTTGAGCTGATTCCACCACGTAAGCAAGCAACTGCTGTGCAAGCCGGCTCAAGTAACATGTCCAATTTCCTTATGGAAGATATGGAATTTCAAGCGTTTTCTTCATGCAGGTGGTACCTGATAGCCCCCAGACCGACTTAGGTGAAGCTGCAAAGGAACAAGTGTAGGAGAAGCCTGAAGAGCCAGAACGGAGCAATCCGGCAACCACAAAAACTAAGAAGAAACATGGTGGAGCAAACCTGGCAGATCAGACCACCGGGTCTCAACCAAAGCCGACCGCCGAGGCTTGAGATGTCTGGAAAAAACAGTGATGATTCAGACGTGAGAGGGCTTGTAATAAATTTTTGTCATTTGAAAACATGCTTGAATTTGCTTTATCTGGCAGTGCCATCGTGCACTTTAGGATCATCCATAACTGATATTTTGTTGTTCAATATGAATCCTTGTCTTGAGTTGCAATTACACTCGACAAATTGCTTTGTATGAAATTTTCATAACTACTTCATTCATTGGTTGCAATAACTCTTAGGAAAATATGAAACCCTACTTTTAGATGAAACCGACTTCTTTGAAATATAAGAAACATATATGTATATAATAAAAAATCAGATATGTTAGAAACCAAAAGGCTAGTAAAATAAACCAAATAATAAATAAGAGATATAACATTAACTGAGTTAAATAAAATATGAAATCCGGCTTTCGAGGCTCGACACTTAACATATGCTTCCTGCGGAAGCAGGCTTGTAGCCTTTGTTGGTTATCCTCGCTATCTGGTAAAGCCGGCTCTCACTTGACTTAAGCCGGTGTTTTAACTTTGATAACTCTAGGGCCAACAAAGTTCATGATAGGCGTCAGTGTCATTGACTTATCAAGCGTATAACCAGGTCACAATTTTGTGAGTAGCATCAAGCTTTCAGGCAGGTATAACTAATAATGTGATGGCATATGCCTAGTTAAAGGGATGTTACATCTGAACTCGATGAGTTACAAGCCCCCAAGTAACCAATGATCAAAGATTAAAGACTCAACACACAACTCTTGAGGTGAAATGACAAAACTCTAGGGTCCAGCGATGCCGGCTTTATTTCATTGATCATAATATATACATGAAAGAAAACAACTTATGTGAAAATAGAAAACTATGTATAATATGGACGGAGATGTGCAATGTTCTAGGATCTGATGCTCTCTTCTTCAGAGGTACGTGATTTATTGGCTTCATGTATGTCAACAAGATAATATGATCTATTGTTCAAATTCTTGCTGATGATGAAGGGTCCTTCCTATGGAGGGGAGAGCTTATGCATACATGTCTATTCTTGTATCAGACAGAGCACTAAATCACCCTCCTAGAACGTATGACTTTGGGTTCTACGGCTATGATAGCGACGTTGGTCTTGCTGGTATATCACTAATCTTGAAGCTGCCAGACCGCATTCTTCTTCTGGGGCATCTAGAGCGTCTTGATGAGCTATCTCGTTGTCTGCTTTAACATATGTTGTAACCTTGGGAGAGTCATGGCAGATCACTTGGCAGTACGACTTCTGCACCATATACCAGGAAAAACAGTGTATAGCCTGTTGACCTATTGGGAGTAGTCCGTATGCTCCGTAATACCGCAGGAAGCTCTTCGACCCAGCAACCAGGAATGTTTTCAAGTGGAACCATAATTCTTGGTTTAATCCCTCGTAACAACTCCTGATTAACGCGCTCCAATTTCCCATTGGAATGTGGATGTGCAACTGAAGCCAGATCTAGCCAGATATGTTCTCTTTGAAAAGACTGCTTCATAACTCCTTTGGATAAATTGGTGCCACCGTTAGTAATAAAGTTGTGAGGATATTCGAAGCGATAGATATCTTCTTCACGAAGTTTACTGCTATTGCGGCAACGCAATTGCTGACTAGTTCTGCTTCAACCCACTTAGTGAATTTGTCAACTGTGACCAAAAGGTGAGTCTTTTTGTAGGATGAAGGTTAGAAAGGACCAACCATATCAAGCGCCCAAACTGCAAACGACCAAGTAATCGGGATCATCCAGAGTTCTTGAGCCCGCACATGAGCTTGATGTGCGTATTTCTGGCACCCATCGCACTTTCAAAGGACGTCCTTTGCATTTGCGGGTTGTAAGCCAGTAAAAACCGTGCCTGAAAGCTTTTACCACCAAAGACCTGGAACTTGCATGATGTCCACAATCACGAGAGTAGATCTCATTCAGAATCTCACGACCTTCTTTAGGAGAAACACAACGTTGAAAAACACATGTAATACTTCTCCTGTGTAGCTTACCATTGACTATAGAAAAGGACTTGGACCATCGGATAATCTATGAGCCAATGATTTCCTCATCAGGGAGCTTGCCATGGGTAAGATAAGCTAAGTACAATACTATCCACTCATGTATTGCTGAACTGCAACGACCAGTGCCAATTCTGGGTCTTGAATAGCGATGTCTTCCTCTGTCGGTAACTTGACTGACAGGTTATGCAGAACATCCAGAAAAACATTTGGTGGAACAGACTTGCGCTAAGAGCCCAAGCGAGAAAGTGCATCTGCTGCCTCATTTTGCTGGCAATCAATATGATCAACTTGGTATCGCTTGAAGTGGCCGGCTATGACTATGATAGCATGCCTGTAAGATGCCATAAGGGGATCTTTAGAATCCCAAGTCCCAGAAACTTGTTGTGCCACGAGATCTGAGTCACCCAAACATCCGATCTGGCATATATTCATCTCCATGGCTAGGCATAATCCATGAAGCAATGCTTCGTACTACGCTGCGTTATTAGTACAAGTAAACATCAACCGTAGGACATAATTGAATTTATCACCTCATGGGGAAGTTAGGACTACTCTAGCCCCCGAGCCCTCCAATTGCCCGGAACCGTATAAGTTTAACGTCCAATATGTGTTGTCTGGCTTACTGGAGGGGCTTGTACTCACTCTGGTCATTGATGAAGTCCACCAAAGCATAAGACTTGATGGTTGTACGCAGTATGTACTATAGATGATGTGGCCCTAGCTTTATGCCCCACTTTGCAACCCGTAATGTAGCCTCTCTATTCTGGATAATATCTCCCAAGGGTGCTGAACTGATGATAGTGACTGGGTGCTCCAGGAAGTAGCGCTTCAGCTTGCGACTCGCCATGAATACACCAAAGACCAGCTTCTGCCAATGCTGGTACCGCTGTTTGGAATCTGTTAAAACTTCACTCACATAATACACCGGTCACTAAGCTGGGTACTCCTTGCCTTCCTCTTTGCGCTCCACAACTACTGCCACACTAACCGCTTTATTATTGGTGGCAATGTATAAGAGCATCGACTCTTTCTTCTAAGGAGCAACAAGGATGGGTGCTTCAGGTAACTGCTTCTTAAGGGACTCAAAATATTTCTTTGTTCCGACATCCCAGACGAAGTAATCTGTTTTGTTCAGCAGTTGATATAGGGGAATCGCCTTCTCACCAAGCCGCTTATAACATGACTTCGAGCTGCAACACATCCATTCAACTTCTGGAGGGCGTTGATGCTTGCTAGCTTCATGGTTGTGACAGCCATAACTTTTTCGGCTTAGCTTCAATGCCACACTCAGAAACTAGGAAACCCAATAATTTCCCTGCTTGAGCTCCCAACACACATTTTGTCAAGTCTAACTTCATCTGGTATACTCGTATATTATCGAATGTCTCCTTTAAATCTTCAAGTAGGGTTTCTTTCTTCTAAGACTTGGCCATGATATCATTGACATATGCATGAATTTTACATCCAATCTGATTGTGAAAACAATTTTGATGCAGCATTGCTAGGTTTCACATGCGCTCTTCATGCCAAAAGGCATGGACACATAGAAGAACGCTCCAAAAGGTGTGATGAATATTGTCTTCTCGTGATCTTCCTTCTTCATTTTTATCTGATGACATCCAGAATAAGCATCCAGGAAACACACACACTCACAAACAGCAGTGAAGTCAATTATATGATCTATGCAAGGAAGTGCAAAGATCCTTTGGGCATACTTTATTCAGGTCAGTGCAATCAACAAACATCCGCCAAGTCCCGTTCATCTTCAGAACAAGCATTGGGTTAGCTAGCCACTCTTGGTGGAATACTTCAACAGTGAACCGGACTGCAAGGAGCCGGGCTACTTCTTCACCAATAGCTTCACACCTGTCCTTGTTGAAATGACAGAGGTATTGCCGAACATGCTTCATTGGGATCAACATTTGGGCATTACTCAACAAGTTCTCTCGCTACACCTGTCATGTCAGTTGCTACCTCTTGAGCTTGCGTTGGCTTTTCCCTTGAAGAGGGCAGGGTGATGCAACAAAGTAGCATAAGTATTTTCCTCAGTTTTGAGAACCAAGGTATCAATCCAGTAGGAGACAATGCGACAAGCCACCGAATACCTGCACAAACAAACACCAACTTGCAACCAACATGAGAAAGGGGTTGTCAATCCCTTCACGGTTATTCTCAAAGTGAGATCTGATAGAGATGGATAAACGATAAAGTAATATTTTTGGAATTTTTGGTTTATGGAACATAAAGTAAATGATTGCAAAGAAACTAAATCGAAAACTAAAATTTTAGATCGGAAACTTATATGATGGAAAATAGACCCGGGGGCCATAGGTTTCACTAGAGGCTTCTCTCAAGAAAGGAATTATTACGGTGGGTGAACAAATTACAACCGAGCAATTGATAGACAAGCGCAAAGTTATGACGACATCCAAGGGAATGATCATGAATATAGGCATCACGTCCGTGTCAAGTAGACCTAAACGGTTCTGCATCTACTACTATTACTCCACACATTGACTGTCTCCTGCCCGCATCTAGAGTATTAAGTTCATAAGAACAGAGTAACGCATTAACTAAGATGACAATATATAGCGGGATTAACTCAAGCAATACGATGAAAACCCCATCTTGTTATCCTCGATGGCAACAATACAATACGTGCCTTTCTGCCCCTACTATCGTTGGGAAAGGACACCGGAAGATTGAACCCAAAGCTAAGCACTTATCCCATTGCAAGAAAAACCAATCTAGTTGGCCAAACCAAATCGATAGTTCGAAGAGACTTGAAAAGATATCAAATCATGCATATAAGAATTCAGAGGAGATTCAAATAATATTCATATATAAGCTGATCATAAATCCACAATTCATCAGATCTCGGCAAACACACTGGAAAAGAGTATTACATCAAATAAATCTCCAAGAACATCAAGGAGAACTTTGTATTGAGAATCAAATAGAGAGAAGAAGCCATATAACTACAAGCTATGGACCCGTGGGTCTGAGGTAAAATACTCACGCTTCATTACAGAGGCAATGGTGTTGATATAGAAGCCCTTCGTGATCGAATCCCCCTCCGGCAGGATGCGGGAAAAGGCCCCAAGATGGGATCTCATGGGTACAGAAGGTTGTGGCAAGGTTTCGTGGCTCCACTGGATGTTTTTGGGGTATAAGAGTATATATAGGAGGAAACTCTGTCCAGGAGGTCTACAAGGGGCCCACAAGGTTGGGCGGCGCATCGTACCCCCTGGGCGCACCCTCCACCCTTGTGGCCGCCTCGTGGCTCTTCCGACTTCCACTCCAAGTCTCCTGGGTGTCTTCTGGTCCAAGAAAGATCATCGCGAAAGTTTTATTCCGTTTGGTATTCCTTTTCTGCGAAACTCTAAAACAAGGAAAAAACAGAAACTGGCACCAGGCTCTATGTTAATAGGTTAGTCCCAAAAATCATATAAAATAGCATATTAATGCATATAAAACATACAAAACAGATAATATAATAGCATGGAACAATCAAAAATTATAGATATGTTGGATATGTAGCATCAGTTAGTTTCCATGCAAAGATGTCCCTATTCTCATGGATGAACTCAATGAGCGCGCTTTCCAATTTAGGATCTATATTCGCCTATGGAACCCGGCGTGTAAGAAGTTATTATTTTGAAAGCCGGCTCTGGGAATTCTGGCCCCAAAATTGCCGGCTCTCGGATTCCCCGGGTGTCTGCCATTGCCACTACCATTGTTGTTATGTTGAAAAACTCTATTTTTGAATTCCCGCATGATAAAATAGTTTTCCTAGGAATGGTTGGCTGGCTTACCATCCATACTATGTTTTGGACATGGGCCTTTGAGAGCTTCCTCATAATTACGAGGACGATTACCAGAAAACAGCTTCCTGAAATTGCCGTTCTAATGCCGACTCTCAAAGCCAGTACTGGTATTGGCAACGAAATCTGAACCTCCTTCACTATTCTTGCGCTTGTGATTGTTTTTACTATTGTTTCCATTGCCATTATGTTGGTGATGCTTGCCACTGTTTTCTTTCCTTTACCAGATTTCTCATCATCCGAGGTTGGGTCTTTTGTGTTGTGAGACTCAGCATATCTAATCAAGACGTCCATGAGATTGCTTATCTCCTTAACATCCCTGTTTTGACGGTCGAGTTTTTAAGCCAAGGGCTAGAAACGACAGTTTTGTTCTAGCACAAGGACTGTTGTCTGAGACGTGATGCTGTCAGAAGAGTGGATAATGTCGGCAACCCGGTGTGCCCAATGATGAGCTGACTCATTGTCCCTCTGGACACAATGCTCCAAATCAACAATCATGGTTGGACATTTGCAATTTCCCTCGAAGTTTTTAATGAACCAATCCTTCAATTCCTGCCATGTGTTGATTGAGTTTGCAGGCAAGTTCTTCAGCCATGTACGTGGTGGTCCTTCTAGCATCATAGTAAAATACCGAGCACATACAGCATCACTAACTTCCAACATATCCATAGCCAACTCATAACTTTCAATCCATTCTGTAGGCTCCAAGTCGGTTTTATAGTTGGAAACCTTGTAAGGGCCCTTGAAGTCCAGAGGGGTTCGCTCATTCAGTAGAGCTGTCCCCAAACATGGAGTTCCAATGGTCCATCCGTAACACCGGTGCTTGGTAACGTATGCTGGGTTGTGGCGGCTGGGACATATGCTGTTGGCTGAACATACGCATCACCTGTACTACCTGCACCTGCCCTGCATGCAACGCGCATGTTGTCAACAATGGCTTGAGCATCAAAAACCGTTGGGTGATATTGTTGAGGCTATTGTGCCCTCTGGTTTCGTGCACTGCCAAAGACTGTCGGAGACTCTGCATGTTGGCTTCTACCACAACTTTCATGAGGAGTAGAATGAAGCCAGTTCTGGCTATGGGAGTAATTTGCCTGCTATGTGATTGCTATCTTTAACATCTAAATCATGTTCCTGGCCTCTCTCTCCATTGGACTGTCCCTGTTGATAGGAATTGAGGCGAGGTTACAAATTGCTGCCAGCACATTATCAACTGGGTTCGAGTAATGGCCAGCCGGCACATGAAAACGCTATGGCTGGTTTTGGATCATCTGATGTTGCACGTCGGGATGCTCTTGATGAACCGGTGGTTGGAAATGGGTTGTGATCGGGGGAATTTCCTGAGTCAATTTGGGTATGACAACCCTTTCACCTGGCGTAGACGTTCCTGCTCCTGGCGTTGCTGGGGGAGTTATATCTAGCGGTGTCTGGAAAAGCCTCGCTAGCTCCATTGAGATCGGTAGCCAAGTTTGGAACCTCCACTGATGAACTGTTGATGCCTCGTTCTAGCGAAAACCTAGGTGAATTGCCTCTTCCTCCAAACACTTAGCCTCGTTGAGGACCTCAGTCCGTGATTCCGCTAGATGTGCATTCTCTGCATTGACATCCTCCTGAATCTTGGCTAACTGTTTGTGACACTTTCCAATCTTTGCATTGAGCGTGTCGTGTTCTCTAGAGTCACTGGATTCGCAAGGAGCATGCCAAGAGTGGTCATCGTCTCTGTAAACTCCTGAGCCCCCGACCTCCAATAGTCGGCAGATGCCGATGCCGTCGTTGCGGGCCCGGCTACCATAGGATTTTGACCGAGCGTGTCTTATGTCGGGTTCTGGTCAGTGGAAGCATCGACGACCAAGCGCCCCTGCGCATTGTATCAAGGCTGGTACTGATTTGCCTCCATGTAGACCGCTGCGCATCACGGTGGCTCCTAAGATTCTTATCCAACATCATCCTTTGAGTACCCTCCTAGACTTTCATCAAAGACTGGGGGGGGGGATGGAGTCTCTCTCCCTACTGATAAATCGTCATCTGATTTGACAAGTGTGTCGCCTACCAGCACCAAAAGAGGGACGACTCATACTTATGATTGATTCCGCTAATGAAACTGACAAAATCACGAGTCTAACCAGCTCTTGCTTGGTCGGGTTTGGTACATCGAGCGGACTCGATGAAGTCGGTGGTGGGATCCGGCTTCGGGCCAGGTCCGTTGATTATGCCGATGAAGACGTGGATCTTGCCGCAGGGGATCCGGTATCCTGACTCAACAGAGTCGGCCTCGGTACCCTAGCTAGAGTCTTCGATGTAGAGCTTCCCGCGCTGGCTCTTCGTCATCTGGCCAATCACATATCCCTCGATCCCTAGAAGAGCTCCCTTGAAGAACTCAACACGACCATGCATTGGCCCCACAGTGGGCGCCAACTGTCATGGTTTTGTCACGCAGATGTCCTCGAGAGAGAATGAAGTTGTGAGGCCATCACAACTAGGTGGTAGCTTGAACGGGGTTGATCAGAAACAAAGGACATAAGTTTACCCAAGTTTGGCCCCTCATGGTGGAGGTAAAAGCCTACTTCTACTTCATTAAAATTGATGATGATCACAATTACAAGGATGCTCTTTCAGTACCTAGCTTTTGAGGGATTGTAACTTGTCCTTTTGGTGTCCCAGGAACTCACCCGTATATAATATGTTGAGTCCCTGGTTTATAGAAGACTCTGGATCATACTCTTAACCCATATCCTACTCTAAGTCTTGATGATCTTCTCACTTTCCAAGTTAGGAAAACTTTTCTCCTATGCCTCCTTGTAAGCCGACCCACAAGGCTCATGTGAGAGCCAACAACTTCAGGCCAGGTCTCATTTTGGGCCCTTTGTCTTTCTTCCTCTGGCTTAGCTCCTTCTGTGACCCGGAAATAGTGTGGCTCCTAGAGCATGCTTAGAATAATCAGGCTCAGAGCCGGGTCTCGCCCGTGGGGAATATCGCCAACAACTGGTACTGGATCAGTGGTCTCACATTGCTCACTATCCTCTCTCATATGCTCAAATTAATAAGACAAGTGATAAAAACAATATGAATTAATAATAAAAATGGTAAGCAAGTTAAGTACCTCATGCCCCAAGTTTTAGACCATGTTGTTACAATCATTTGTTCAATCGAAGCTAGGGTTTACTAGGTGTGGCATTATGTCCCGCGAATTAATTTTCATCATGTTACTATGCTAACAATAATAATGCAAGAATACCTACATAATCCTCAAATTCTTCATCTTTTGGGACATGGGCTTGCATTTAAGCTGAAATGGGCTTGTCATGTCCTTCTACCTGGCGTATGCTTTCCCATAAAAAGAGGAATGCATGGCAACTCCTTTCTTATTGAGAACATTTCTACCATCCTTCTTCTGTTACGTGGTATTTCTCCTATTCTTGGGTGGCCTTCCCATAAGCTTTAGTGAACATTGGAGGGCGTTTTCAACCTCATTTATTTTCTCCGAGTGACACTTATCTCTCACATGCATTATGTTATGAGGATTTTTTTGGTCTGTGCCACTATTGAACTCGGATATTCGAGGCCAAACACTCAAACTTCATGAATTCGTCCTATGCGACTATCGCTTGCAAAGAAAATAGCGGCATGCCCCTATGCGCCATATCCATCTATTGTCGCTTAATTTGTTATGTTTCCTCCTCTATGGGACCCGCGCCTTGTCATGTCAACCGTATTTACATTCAGAGGCATTTGATCATAGACTCTTCCTTTATGGGGCCTACGATTGCTGGGATGGGATGTGACAACACATTGGTAGTGCTCGCCGCTTGAACAACATTGAACGTTATCCCGTGCGCACACCATGCCGGACTTGCATTGAATCTTGGCAACCAACCGTTGCTTCTCCCATGATTCCCAAGGAGACACCGGCCTCCTATTACTACTGCCCTCTCGAGACACTCGCCAAAGTACTCACGTTCCTCGCCCCTCTACTCACGCACCTTCACAACCCCTTCATTTACTTCCCTATCCCCCGCGGCGTCCGCAAGGTCAAGGGCAAGGCTGAGAGCGGTCACTCTCTTCCACATGGACTACGTGGCGGGGCGCAAAGTCAAGATTCTAAGGATTATGATGTCATGACACATTTGATCCTAAACCTGGGTGAATGGGGCAACATGGACCCTGCCTTGAAGCTTTTCACTGAGGATGATGTTGATGCCCCTGTCATAGCGCCAACAACCCCAACCCCAAGAACCAATAAGGTCCAATACAACAATGGTCCGAATGATGAGGTTGAGTATTTATAGTCTTGGGTGCACTATTATCATCACGCTTTCACGGTGTTGTCCAGCACTCAGTAGGCAGTCATATCTTCAAGTAGGTGAAAAAGGGCAAGCCGCTCACAAATCTATGTCACCCGGTTTTAGACGCCATCCATCTCAAAGTCGTGTTGTAGCCGGGCATAGCCATCATGATCAAGGTCCTAAACCATGAGATCAACGTTGACACTACCTCACTGCCATGGAAGCTATAGCGGAGGAGACCTTGGCCCTCCATGTTGAGGGGGAATTGGTCGTTGCAGCTATATGCCTTAGGATCTACTGCCGCTTGGTATATATAATTTATAATTATGGGATACCTTTAGCTAGTTTAAGCATGAATCCCTTTCGGTAGTTTAAGTATTTAATCCCTTTAATTAATTTATTATGCATCCCCAATATTTATGTTGCATGTAATGGAAAATGTATGGAATAGTTTCCTAATTATCCACAATTGTTAATATGCATTTATTCAGCTTGGTGAATATAAACTTGACTTGCTAAGTCAAAAGGGGTAGGCATTGGCGGGCTGACGGGTTGCTTTGTAATAACTAGGAATAAGATTTTGTTTCGTCATATTTTCTCCAAAAACAAAATCCTCATGTAGTGCAAAACTGCGAGGCCAAATAAGCAAACATTTTACAAATGGGTTTTAGAAATGTTTCATTTTTTGGTCAAAACTTTGAAAAACATTGACATAAAAGGGTTTCCAAATGGGCCCATCTCTAAACTAGTGGGTATTTCAGCCTTGGAGAATCACTTTCAAAGAGCATAAGTGGGGCATTCCGGAGAAGCTGGGCGTGATAGAGTGAAGAAGCTACGCGTCTTAATAAATGCAAGGGTCGAAGAAGTAGGGGAACGATATGGGAGAGAAGAAGGAGATCTGGAGGACACGGGTAAGTCAATGACATGTGGACCCAGATGAACAAGGGTCCTTTTGACATTGACCCGACATGGGGTTAGTCCAGTGCAGTTGGTGGCATTGAGCTCAGTGACATATGGGCGGAGGGCTCACATTCTAAAAATATATATAACACCTTTATATATCTATTTGGTCAATGCATTTCTTGTATACATTTATTGTAGTATTGTAACTTCAACATGTTGCCATGTAATCACTAATTTTAGGATTACTATGTATTATATATTAAATAATTGTTTGCACACTTATTGAAAATGCTTCCATTTTTAATTACAAATGTATCAAATAATTTGAAAATCTAGTAAATATATCCAAGTGCATATATATCCATCATGAGTTTTTTCTTGATTCTAGAAAAACAATATCTAAATGAATTCAAACAATAAACTTGGGATGATACCCTATTGTAGGAAAATGACCTTGTGATAAATTTTTGAATAGAATACATGAAAAAGGTAGCATATTGTTCAAAAAATGGACTATCTGAAATGAAGTTTCGTAACATTCAGCCAAAATCAACTTTGTACCACCCAAACCAATTAAAGTGACCATTTGGGCTATTTTCCACTCCAAACTTTTTCTACAACTTGTTTTGACATATATAATGACAAATGTGAATTAAAATCACATTTTTTATGTCATAATAACTACCTCTAGCTATTTATGGATACAATTAAAACAAAATCTTATTTTTGTCCAAAATTTCTATAAAAGGGCAAACTGTTGCAATATTGGTACAATATCTTAAGATAAAATTTTGAGAAGAATACATGTAAAAGCATTAGCGATTGTTCAAAAATTGGACATGTCATAGTATGACATGCAAATATCCGCGCGATCCATTTGAACTCACAGTTTGAGATCATTTCACTTCAAAAAATTGTACACCTTGCTTTCACATTTCTGATGAAAATTGTGAATGAAAATCACTATTTTTATGTAATAATCTAGATTTAACATTTTCTCCAGCTATTTAAGAGAAACATTGTGAAGTGGCTTAGTTATCCATAACCTAGAATTATGCATATGCATATATTAGGTCAATCATACTAGTGGTGACAACTACGAGCCCCCAAGAATGCTCTATTACTTGAACGCCATCCCTCCTAATTTAGCATCTTTCCATTCCTGTTTTACCTTCCTATTCATAGTTTAGTTAATTACCCCCTTTTTATCGCTTCCATAATTACCGACAGGATAAACTATTTTCATTCGATGGTACGGGCGCTAACGTAGCTGCGTTTGTGACAACATAATTTGTGGGGTTGGTAGTTGCCTACATGTCCCTCCCAGTGGGTTTGACAAACTCTACTTAGCATGAATTGTAACATTGTTGTGCACTTGTAGGTCATCAGTCCTCACGACCCTCGGTTTTGGTCAGCGATTCGATGATTGGTTGAGCCTTATTTTTGCTTCAACTTCGTCACGAGTCGTCCATAATGGTCGTCCATGGAAAGCTTTTGGTCATGCCCATGTGCTTCATTAGGGGGGTCCTGTACTGCCCATGCTTTTCATCATGGCAATTGATCCTCTTCAGCGGGTGTTCTAGCGACCAACTCGGGGCTGCTCCGACCAATCCATGCGCGTAATTACACTGATGATATTGTGATGTTTGCCAATCGAGACAGAGAAGTTGAGGGTTGTTGCAAGTATTATCAGACGCTTTCGTGATGCGAGAGTGCAGCTTGTTAATATGGACAATACTGAAATTATCATATCCTCTACAATGGCATTGACCTGAAAAGTGTGTTGCATTTCCGCGCAAAGGTGGGGGCCTTTCGATACAATTATTTGGGATTGATGCTTCACTACTGATGTCCCAAAAGGGTTAATATCTAGCAATTGATTGATAATGTGGGATCTAGGTTGAAAGGTTGGAGTGGAAGAAACTTCACATGGGCGGGGAGAGTGGTACTGATACGTCTCCAATGTATCTGTAATTTTTGATTGTTCCGTGCTGTTATATTATCAATCTTGGATGTTTTATAATCATTTTATATCATTTTTTGGTACTAACTTATTGACATAGTGACAAGTGCCACTTGCTTTTTTTCCATGTTTTTTACATCGCAGAAAATCAATATCAAACGGAGTCCAAATGCTACGAAACTTTATGGAGATTTTTTATGGACCAGAAGGAACATAATGGGCCCTGGCTGCTCGTGGGGGGGGGGGTGCCCCAAGGGGAGCACAACCCACCAGGGCGCGCCAGGAGGCCCCGGCGCGCCCAGGTGGGTTGTGCCCACCTCGCCCCATCAGACCGCCTCTTTGCCCTATAAATACCCCAATATTGCCAAAACCCTAGGAGAGTCGATAAAATATTCATCCAGCCGCCGCAGAGTCTAGAACCACCAGATCTAATCTAGACACCATCTCGGATGGTGTTCACCACCTCCATTGGTGCCTCTCCGATGATGCATGCATAGTTCTTTGTGGACCTTCGGGTCCGTAGTTAGTAGCTAGATGGCTTCCTCTCTCTCTCTCTCTCTCTTGATTCTCAATACAATGGTATCTTGGAAATCCATATGATGTAACTCTTTTGCGGTGTGTTTGTTGGGATCCGATGAACTTTGATTTATGATCAGATCTATTTTTCTATATCCATGAAAGTATTTGAGTTTCTTTGATCTCTTTTATGCATGATTGCTTATAGCCTCATATTTCTTCTCTGATATTCAGGTTTTTTTGGCCAACTTGATCTATTTATCTTGCAATGGGAAGAGGTGCTTTGTAGTGGGTTCGGTCTTACGGTGTTTGATCCCAGTGACAGAAGGGGAACCGACACGTATGTATCGTTGCTACTAAGGATAAAACGATGGGGCCTATCTCTACATAGATAGATCTTATCCACATCATGTCACTATTCTTATTGCATTACTACATTTCTCCATGAACTTAATACACTAGATGCATGCTGGATAGCGGTCGATGTGTGGAGTAATAGTAGTAGATGCTGGCAGGAGTCGGTCTACTAATCTTGGACGTGATGCCTATGTAATAACCATTGCCTGGATATCGTCATGAGTATTTGAAGTTCTATCAATTGCCCAACAGTAATTTGTTCACCCACCGCTTTGCTGTTTTTCTCGAGAGAAGCCACTAGTGAAACCTACGGCCCTCGAGTCTCTTTCTCAAATTATTTGCCTTTGTGATCTACTTTTCCTATGCGTTTATTTTCAGATCTATTAATCCAAAAACCCAAAAATACCTTGCTACAATGTATTCTTATTTATTTTATTTGGCGTTCGATCTATTTGTTATTTGCCTATCTTGAGGCGTCGTACCTCGGAAGGGATTGACAACCCCTTTAACACGTCGGGTTGCGAGAAGTTGTTATTAGTGTGCAGGTGTTGTTTATGTTGTGTTGCTTGGTTCTCCTACTGGTTTGACAACCTTGGTTTCACATCTGAGAGATATACCTACCGCAGTTGTACTGCATCATCCCTTCCTCTTTGGGGTAATACCGACGTAGCTTCAAGCGACATTAGGTACTTGCCAAATCTGTACTCTCTGCAAGCAGTGTTTATCCTAAGACAGTCTTCCCAATACCTAAATAGGTTAGTAGAAAAATTCCAAATCATGAAGATCCTTCATTTGGAAGGGCAACGACAAGGGTGTTGTAGTCGATGGACATCCATTTGTCAAATGGAGCATCATTTGTCAGCCTACGATTCTCGAGGTCCTTGGGATGCTCAACATGGAGCACTTTGGGCATGCTCTTAGCCTTCGCTAGCCATAGAACCAATGGACTAACCTGTAAAGTACCTTTTTCATGATGCCACTAAGATTGTGGTTAGTGATGGTGTTATGACAGGCTTATGGTCTAACCATTGGACGAGATCCCTTCATACCTTAACAACCACTGCTCACAGAACAGAGTGTAGGTATCTCCCATTAGAATGCCATACGGGAGGTTTAACTTGGCCAGGGCCGGGGATGACGGGGGGTAAGGGGGCGGCCGCCCCAGGCCCCCAAAATCCAGGGGGCCCCACCCATTCAATAACTAGGCCTATGTAGACTATGGGAATACGTCAGGAATAAAATGAAAGGGCTGGGCACTGGGCTTTAGTATTTCACACAGGAGCACAGCAAGCAGTAGGCTGGCCACCCACCCAGCATCGATTCAGCTGGGAGCGAGTACTTCGCGTTAAAAAGGAGTGATCAACGCGGGCCTTTACAATTCGATCATGGCAATCAGGCAGGCGCAACTATTCGATCCCTAAGCCGCCATCGCCCGATGTTCGTACGCGTACTGCCGCCTCCTTCCCCCTGTATCCTGGTAATTTCCTTCCTAATTAGCTGCTGATTTCAGTTCCTAGGGCCCCCATCTATAATTTTGTATAGGTAGTTAGGGACATGTCTAATCTAGTTCATCGCAGATTTCATTCCAAGGACCCCATGTGTAATTCTGTGTAGGCACACGCATGAACGCTCATCACCGAATCGACCATTAGGTATGTCATATTGTTGTTCCATATGAATAAACCAGTACTGTTCGATAGTTGATCTGTTGATGCAACATCTTTTTCAACGTTGTGTGTTATCATGTGGCAAAGGAAATAAGACATATGCTTTGGGTAGCAATAAAAGGAAAAGAAAAAAAATCTCGTGGAGGTATAATCACAACGCGAAGATATGCAAAATTTTCTCAAGAGTACAAATAGTGCTTCCACTGCTTCGATAAACCGGGATGATGAGTTGGAGATGGTTGCCAACTTGCCGTAGAGGAAAAGTAGTAACCTATTGAGAATCGAGAAGAAAATTTCTACTCCAACATCGGCGATAACAATGTAAGTGGCTTGGAGAATGTAGGTAATTTATCGGATGCACATGCAAAATCCACTAGTCGTGATGAACAACATGTTAATACTCCTAATATTCATGATCCAAGAAATTGGGTTAATCTTGATAATAAAGCAAGAGACATCGTAGTTGAGAAATGGTTGTGAGAGAGGAAAAATGGAATGGCATGTAGATGAAGCAAGAAGACATTTTATACATGCTCATTATCATAGGAAATTAAGCAATGAGACAACATGATAGAAAGTGGCTAGTTTATTCAAAAGATCTCGACAAAGTTTTTTCCTTCGGCTGTAAGATCTTCTAGTGTAGTTTCTACTATGGAGATTTTCGAGCATGTCAGGGAAGTTGATTGCTACCCAAATATCTCCATTGCTTCTCACATCTTATTTACTATGGCCATCATGGTCGCATCGTGTGATAGCCTGGCTTAAGAGGGATGATAGACTACTCATATCAATAAGGAATTCATTCTTTTCTGGAAGCCCATTCGGACAGAACTCCAAAGTTAAGCGTGCTCAGCTTGGAGTAATTTCAGGATGGGTGACCGACCGAGAAGTTACTCCCGGGTGTGCACGAGTGAGGACAAAGTGCGCAGAAAAGACTAGTATTGATCTATGGGGCCAGTCTAGATCCCGCCAGAAGTAACGACTACCGGCGGGTGTGTCCGGGGCATTACAAGTTGGTATCAGAGCCGACCCTCGTGGTTACACAGATGTTTGCGGACAGGTGCACGGTCATGTTGTTCATGACGTTTGTGACCCGTCGTGGCACCCGGCATGGCACATGTAGTGGAATGGATACACAGACGTATCTGCCAATAGGGAACATTCCTGTGGCCCGACGAGGACGTCGGTTCCTCTGAGTAGGGGTGTATGTGATAGCTTGGCTTAAGAGGGATGATAGACTACTCATATCAATAAGGAATTCCTTCTTTTCTGGAACCCCATTCGGATAATACTCCAAAGTTAAGTGTGCTCAGCTTGGAGTAATTTCAGGATGGGTGACCCACCGGGAAGTTGCTCCCGGGTGCGCACGATTTAGGACAAAGTGCGCAGAAAAGACTAGTATTGATTTGTGGGGCCAGTCTAGATCCCGCCAGGAGTAACGACTACCGGCGGGTGTGTCCGGGGCGTTACACATCGGCCAAAAGAAATTGTTCAAAGTTTGAATTATTGAAGAATTATTTGAGATCAACAATGGCTCGGGAGAGTTTAAATGGCTTTGCTTCATTATCAATCGAGAAGAAATTATTGAATGAGATTGACACCGACCCTATTATAAGTGGCTTTGCATTTGGAGGAATGTAAATGATTTTTTAAGGTAATATGTATAAATTATTTGATTTGCACACTGTTTTTTTAATTCATTTAGGTCCTACTAATTATATTTCATATATAAATATTTCATTGTTATTATTATGAAGTTTATGCTAAGGGCCTCAAGTTTTAGTTTTCCCTGGGCCACAAAATCTCATTACCGGCCCTGACCTTGGCCCTTCCATTCGGGATTCCATCTCCTGGTTAGCCTCCGCTAGTGGAATTTAATCTACCAAGTCAGCATACAAGCTGCATTTTTTTGAAAGATCCAGCATTGCTGGCTTGCATTGATTGATAGCAGAAAGCAGCGGAAAAGGAATACATGTGGTGGATCCAAAGATCAACAGAAGGATTAAAAAAAGAAGAAGATGCTAAAAAGAGGCAGGTACAAAACGGCCTCAGGGTAGTTAGCCTATGCCTGCCGGAGGTTCAGCGAATGGAGGTTCTAGACATTTTGCACCTGCTTGCCTTCAAAGTTCAACCGTTGCCCGGATCGCAGCGATCACTTCCTCTTTGTTTGCTATCTTCTGCCCGAAAGTACACTGGTTTTTCTGAAGCCAAAGCTCCCATACAAGCTGCAATTTGAGGGTGTAACTTCTCCCTTCATGGCTCAAAATATATGGGAGGCCCTGGTTGAGCCTAAAAGCAAGCTCTTTAGTTGCATTCTTCTTCACCGGAAGGCTCTCACTATTGGACGTCTTGCTATCCGTGGGTGGCCTCATGGCTGAAAAATAAACCATCATCCCAATCTTCCACATCAAAGTCACTTTCAAAAAAAATGAATCTCTCTCATCTACTTCTCTATCTCTTGGCTATGCTCTTTCTCCTTCCTCTACATTACTTTTTGCTTCCTCTGCCAAAAGCAACACAGGTTCGTGAACTTCCTTTACCAAATCGACCAGCCAATGGTATTCTCTTACGACAAATAATCCTTGGCGGGGAGCGGGGCACCGATTCATTATCACACGATCATATAATATGTTCACCATTTTTTTCATCCGCTAACCATTGGATCATGTTTTCTTTTCTTGCATTGATCATGGCAACAATGACATCTTCATCATCTACATAAACTAAACCATACATAGTATAAATCTCAATCATGCACCAATAGAAATGTATTTCATGCCCTGTTCAAGAATTCATCTGATTAACCATTTAACTTGCCGATTAATCCCTACTCATAGGGTCACCGAGTAGGTGATAAACTGATAAATCATCCGATTAATTGCTTAAATGGCCGATTAACTTGCCGATTAGCCTATTAATCCCCTACTCGCCAGCCAACCGAGGAGTTACGTGTTAACGATTTCCTCAACAATGATTTCATGATTTTCAACGCCATTTCCTAGCTTATGTAGGCAATAGTCTTCCTTTGGACCATGATTCCTTGTGATAGAAGTTGAACATTTCATATGTTCTTCCAATATGATGTTCACACATGATGTCCTGCAAGTGCATAAGATTTAGTTGTAGCTTTTCTGAAGTAAGAGTATCAAATTGTTGGGGAACGTTGCATCGATAAGAAAACAGCAATTCTACGCACACGCAAGATCTATCCATGGAGATGCATAGCTACGAGAGGGGAGAGAATGTCTGCATACCCTCGTAGACCGTTTAGTAGAAGCCTTTATCAATGCGGTTGACATAGTCGTACACCTTCATGATCCGACAGATCAAGTACCGAACGCACGGCACCTCCGCGTTCAGCACACGCTCAGCTCGATGATGTCCTCGCCTTCTTGATCCAGCAAGTTGGGAAGTAGTAGATGAGTTC
This sequence comes from Triticum dicoccoides, assembly GCF_002162155.2. Classification (NCBI taxonomy): domain Eukaryota; kingdom Viridiplantae; phylum Streptophyta; class Magnoliopsida; order Poales; family Poaceae; genus Triticum; species Triticum dicoccoides. The sequence goes on from NC_041392.1 coordinate 412,981,093, forward strand.
CGGCAGCAAGATAGCGTGGTGACGGTGGTAGTGCAGCTATATCCGCGGGCTTCGTCGAGCACTATGAAAATACTGACCGGGGACGAACTGGAGGGAGAGGGGGCACTGCACACGGCTTGGGAATAGTGATGTGTGTTTACCCTCTCCCTCCTCTCATATATATAGGTGGAGGGGGAGGAGAGAGCCCTAGGGTGCCCCAAGCTATCGGCGGCTTGCCTAGAGGCCTGCCTAGCCGCGCCCCCTTCCATATATGGACATGGGAGGAAAGGAAAGGGGGGTTGGATTCCTTAGGGGCGCCTCCCCTTCCTTCCCTCCCCCTTGGTGCATGGGCAGGGGTGGAGGGGCGCGCAAGCCCCCTTGTGGGCTGGAGTGCTTCCCCCCTTTGGCCCATAAGACCCACCACTTAACAGTGGCCTCCCGGAACCCCTTCCGGCACACCGATGAATACCCAGTACATCCCGAAACCTTTCTGGTGACCAAATAGCATCATCCTATATATCAATCTTTACCTCCGGACCATTTCGGAGCTCCTCGTCATGTCCTTGATCTCATCCGGGACTCCAAACAACATTCGGTCACCAACTCACATAACTCATATAATACTATATCGTCAACGAACGTTAAGCGTTCAGACCCTATGGGTTCGAGAATGATGTAGACAAGACTGAGACGCCTCTCCGGTGTAACGACCAAACCTCGAAGGATTTGAGTCTCTGTGCTTACCGTGCTAGTCCCTGGATCGAACTCGCTAGCACACACAGTATAGATGAATACCAGAATAGCAAGTGCATCATTTATTACATTGTATGATCCAGAATATATAAAATAAAACAATCTGCATAGCACTTGGCTAGCTTTATTCAATCAAACAGCGGAAAGTAGCAGAAAATTACAATGAGTCCCATCATAGCCCACTGGCGATGTTGAGTGCAGACTCGCGACCCTAACGGTACCTTACTCTTTGTCAGAATATCCCGCAACATGAGACGTTGCAGCCATATAGGTCAATACTTGGAATGTATTGGCAAGTTACACAGGAGTAATAATAAAGCAGACCTACATGTATATGCATAGTACAACAAAGGAAGGCTTGAGGGTTTATTTTGCAGAAAGCTGATTTTATCCTAATAACTACCTAATAGTCAAATTTTTATTTAGTTCTTTTATTACTACAATTAAATGCACAAGGTTGAGTTGGCAAAATCAACTCCAACCTACCCTTTATTAAGTTGCCCAACAAATTTATTAAGTGTCACATCTGTCAAGATCATCCAACAACTGTAATGGCATAGTCGCTCAAATTTATCCATAACTGGGGGCACGGCTAATCATGATTAGTTTTAATACTCTGCAGAGTTTTGTATGCTTTACCCACTGGACCCAATCTAAAGATTGAGACAAAGTCTTTCAGAAGAGGTTCCCTTAACCACCTGACGGCCACATCCCACCTACACATGCAACATCTGTCGACACAGTCTGGGCCAGGGTTCCAACAACTGATCAACTAAGCCAGAGCCCATATAGCCAGTGGCCGCACATGGAAGCTACTAGTCACTAAGTCTGTCTGATCTTTTTGAACCTGGGCGGCATTCCACTTAGGGTGCACTCTCATGAGCGCATGGCCTTAAAAAAGGTGCAAGACCCCATGATGCCTTCACTCAACACCAGGCAATACCACTTCCACCCAGAGGTGAGTTAAATCCTGAGTTACTACTCAATTTGTTAAAATATATAATCCTCACATAAACTCAATGAATACACGAACCACCCCCATCTACAAAGCATAGCAAACTACAACTACCACGATTTGCAAAAACGGGAAGATAGCTCAACAACATAGCAAAAATAATATAGTGTTCCTATACATGCATATATTCATAGTGTGATATAACTACATGCATAGAAAACAATAGGTAAAGGATGATCAACATGTAACTTGCCTTGGTTCTGGTTCAGAAAGTCACACTCCTGACAATAGCTCACGTCGCACTCCGGACATTCTACACGTTTCACACAATTCAACAAATCAATCACCGAAACACGAAAAGAACCAAAACAAAACCAACAGAAAGAAAAACATTTTAAAAACTCAACAACAGCAGCTTAACAGCACCTAAATGCACTATGGTCACAACGCAAAAAGAATCGCTCGATTCCGATAAACGGTTTGAGAGTTATGGCCTCTAGAAGATTTGATTCAAATTCAAAAGAATTCAAATTGGAACAGTGCAAACATGTGCAAAGTTGGTACTATGATAATGTGCTGATTTTTATGAGTGCATAGGAAAAAGAATTACCTAAATTGGACTTATAGAATAAAAGATATAGCTAGTTGAATTTTAGTTGGAAAACTGAAAAAAAGAGCAACAGAAAACGCCTGCGCGCTGTAGCGAACTCCTGTAGCGAACTGCCACGTGTCAGCGCGTGATTGGCTGTGGTTTGCTGTGCGCGCGTGCTCACCCGCAGAACAGAGGAAAATGGCGGCGGCGCTGGTCCGGTGGGTCTCCGGCGAAGGTAAGGAGACGTACGGGTGCGGAGGTGAGTGTCGGAGGCGGTGGTGGTGTCGGACGGCGGCGAGGTGGACTGTGCCGGCGGCGGTGAAGACCTGAATGCGGCAACTCTGGCGGCGGCGGACGTCGGTGGCGGCAGCGTTCTGGTGCTCTGCAGGGTACTTCGAGGTGTCAAAAGAGTTCGTCGTCAAGTGGGGGTTCGAGGGGTGCAGTCAGCGCGGCTCTGCGGTCTCTTACGGCGGTGGAAACGACCGGCGAAACAGCGGCGAACTCGGAGCTCCCGGTGAGATCCGAAACACCCCAGGCGGCTCATGCGGCAGCAGGAGAGGGAAACGAGGGTTGCGGGTCTCCCCTAGGGCTTTGGTCTCGCACACGGCAGGTCGGGTGCGTGCTGGGTTGACTAGGGCTCGAGCGCGAGTCGGGCGCGGCCTCGGCATGCGTACACGCGTCGGTCGATCGGTGTCTGGCTCGGGGAAGAAGCAGGGGCGTGGGGTGGGGTCCGCTGGCAGCGGCTGAAGGCGCGGGGCGTGCATGCGGCTGGCGGCGTACCGCTTCGGTAGGCTAGGTGGGCTGCGGCTGAGTGCGGTTGCTAGGCTGCGGGCGCGCAGTGCTGGGCCACGGGTGCGTGGAGCCGCAGCGCTGAGTTTCCTTTTTTTTAAACACCACTATAGAAACAAAAATAGTTAAAATAACATACACAACACAAAAATCTAAATAAAAATACCTAGACACACAGTAAAATCTATACTGCTAATATAAACTACATGAACACTAGTTTCAACACTAATGCAGTTTTCCAAAATAGTTTTTATGCACTAGGCAACACAAACAACAATAAAACAATCAAATAAAATATTTTGAAGATTGCAAAAATTACCAGAACATATCAGATGAACTGGAAATAATATTTTGCACATTATGAACATTTTTAAAATAGGGGAGAAGTCATGTTATCTCCACTCCAAATAAATTGCCTTTTGTTCCATAATGATTTGAATATTCTGAAAAAGCAAATAATGCAATAAAAATATGATATGCATATGAATGATCTATTAACATCCTAATTTAGGAAAATTGGGATGTTACAAACCTACCCCCCTTAAGATGAATCTCGCCCTCGAGATTCGGGCTGGCTAGCAAATAGGTGTGGGTGATCCTGCTTGAGATCTTCCTCTCATTCCCAGGTAGCTTCCTCTTCTGTATGATGATCCCACAGAACCTTGCATAACTTGATTGTCTTGGTGCGAGTAACTCTCTCTGCTGTCTCCAGAATCTTAACAGGCTTCTCCTCGTATGTCAAATCACTCTCCAACTTAATTGCCTCAAGTGGCACTGTGTCGCTCAATGGAACATCCATCATCTCTGCATGGCACTTCTTCAACTGAGATACATGAAACACATTATGAACTCCTGACAAGGATTCTGGCAACTCCAGCTGATAAGCTACCTCTCCTCTACGCTCCAAGATCTTGTAAGGCCCCACAAAACGTGGTGCTAACTTACCTTTGATTCCAAACCTCTTAATTCCACGAAGTGGTGAAACTCGAAGGTATGCATGGTCTCCTACCTCATATGTCACCTCCTTACGTTTTGCATCTGCATAACTCTTCTGCCTGGACTGTGCTATCTTCAGCCTGTCACGAATCAACTTGACCTTCTCCTCAGCATCTCTGATCAAGTCTGGTCCAAAGAATTGACGTTCTCCAACCTCATCCCACATCAATGGTGTCCTGCACTTCCTACCATACAATACCTCAAATGGTGCCATCTCCAGACTAGCCTGATAACTGCTATTATATGAGAACTCTGCATAAGGTAAATTATCATCCCAACTGGACCCATAGTCCAAAGCACAAGCTCTCAACATATCCTCCAAAATCTGGTTTACCCTCTCTGTCTGCTCATTTGTTTGTGGATGGAAAGCTATACTGAACTCCAGCCTGGTGCCCAAGGATTCATGCAGCTGACGCCAAAATTTGGATGTGAACTGAGTACCTCTATCAGACACTACCTTCCTTGGAACTCCATGCAGACAAACAATTTTAGACATATAAATCTTTGCTAGCTGAGCACTGGTATAAGTAGTTTTTACCGGAATGAAGTGAGAAACTTTAGTCAAACGATCAACAACTACCCAAATAGAATCATAACCTGACCGAGTCCTGGGTAAACCTGTAATGAAGTCCATACCAATCTCATCCCACTTCCAATCAGGTATAGGCAATTGCTGTAACAAACCTGCTGGTCTCTGATGTTCTTCTTTAACCCTCTGACACACATCACATGTTGCAATATATCCAGCAATTTCCCTCTTTAGGCTAGGCCACCAAATTTTTTTCCCTCAAATCCAAATACATCTTAGTATTACCTGGGTGAATAGAATAAGGTGAATCATGCGCCTCCTGAAGAATCAACTTCCTGATATCTGCATCTTGGGGTACACAAATATGCTTCTCAAACCATATGGCTCCATGTTCATCCTCATGGAAACCTTCTGCCTTACCTTTAGCCATATTCTCTTTTATCTCAGCAATCTCCTTATCATTCTTTTGAGCTTCTATGATCCTGTCAAGCAAAGTAGGCTTTACCTCCAGTGTTGCTAAATATCCCTTAGGAACTATCCCCAACCTGAGATTCCTGAACTGCTCACATAACTCCGGTGGCATATTATCAATATTAATTGCATTAGCATGGCTCCTACGACTCAATGCATCAGCAACAACATTAGCCTTACCAGGATGATACTGCACATTCAAATCATAATCCTTAATAAGCTCCAACCATCTCCTCTGCCTGAGGTTCAAATCCTTCTGAGTAAAAATATACTTCAAGCTCTTATGATCAGTAAATATATCACAATGATTACCAATAAGATATGGCCTCCAAGTTTTCAATGCATGCAGAACTGAGGCTAACTCCAAATCATGTGTAGGATAATTATGCTCATGATTCTTAAGCTGACGTGAAGCATAAGAAACAAATTTACCTTCCTGCATCAAAACACTCCCAAGTCCTTGACGAGAAACATCACAATATACCTGGAAGTCCTTATGTATATCCGGCAGAGTTATGACTGGTGCTGTAACCAAACACTGCTTCAATTCCTAAAAGCTGGCTTCACATTCATCAGTCCAAACAAACTTCTTCTCCTTCTTCAATAATTCAGTCATAGGCTTTGCAATCTTGGAAAAGTTCTCAATAAACCTCCTGTAATAACCTGCAAGGCCCAAAAAGCTGCGAATCTCTCCAACTGACGTGGGTGTCTCCCACTCTGTAACTGCAACAACCTTAGATGGATCAACTTCAACTCCATTACCTGACACAACATGTCCAAGGAATGCTACCTCATCCATCCAAAACTCACATTTGCTGAACTTGGCATACAACTGATGTTCCCTCAATTTCTCCAATACCAAACGCAAATGCACCTCATGCTCTTGCTTATTCTTGGAGAACACCAATATATCATCAATGAAAACAACCACAAATTTATCCAAGAACTCCATAAACACCTTGTTCATCATATTCATGAAGTATGCAGGGGCATTAGTCAATCCAAATGACATAACAGTATATTCATACAACCCATACCTCGTAATAAAAGTAGTCTTTGGAATATCTTGTTCACGAATCTTTAATTGATGATAACCAGAACGAAGATCAATCTTAGAAAACACAGTAGCTCCCTCCAACTGGTCAAATAGATCATTTATCATAGGCAAAGGATACTTATTCTTAATAGTTACCTCATTCAAAGAACGATAATCAACACACATCCTCAAGGTCCCATCCTTCTTCTCCACAAACTTAACTGGAGCTCCCCAAGGTGATGAACTTGGGCGAATAAATCCTTCTGCCTGCAATTCTCTTATCTGCTTCTTCAATTCCTCCAACTCTTGAGGAGGCATTCTATACGGTCTCTTTGCACTGGGTCCAGTGCCCGGTATTAAATCAATAAGAAACTCAATATCTCTATCTGGTGGCATACCTGACAACTCCTCTAGAAACACATCTGGATAATCTCTCACAACTGGCACCTCTTCCAGGCTACCCCCTTAAGAGAGTTCACCTGCACCTGATTATGCTTATACTTACATACATATTTGATCTTCTTCCCTCCTGGTGCACTGAGAGTAACAGATCGACTGGCACAATCAATACGACCTTTATATAACTGCAACCAATCCATACCCAAAATAACATCCAGACCTTGTGACTTCAATATAATCAAATCCGTAGGAAAATCATGCTTTCCAATAGACAAAGTCAACTGATGGCAACCAACACCTGCTATCATCTCAGCTCCTGGGGAACTCACTCTAATAGGCATACTAAGTGTTTTGGTTGGCAATCCATGTTTATCAACAAATACCCTTGAAATAAGTGAATGCGATGCACCAGTATCAAAAAGAACAAGTGCAGGTACTGAATTAATCAAGAACTTACCAGTCACTGCATCAGGTTTATTGTAAACCTCCTCCACATTAACATGATTTACATGACCCTTTTGGAAGGGGTTTGGCTTGCTGGATCCTGAGTTCTTCACCCCCGGGAAATCTGTGGCATAGTGCCCCATAGCCTTACACCTGAAGCACCGCACCTGACTCAAATCCCTTGGCGCACATGTAACCTGGTGGTTCTGGTTATTGTTCCCTCCATTGCCATTGCCATTACCATTACCATTACCTCTGCCATTGCCATTGTTACTCTTGTGCCCATTATGATGATGGTGGCCATTATGGTTGTGGCCATTCCCTCCATGATGATTATGATCATTACCTCCATGATGATTATGTCCATTACCTCCATGATGATTATGTCCATTACCTCCATTACCATGATATGAAGTGCGTGGTTTCTGCTGTGGTCCTGAATTATACCTGTTATTGTTGTTGTACTTCCTCTTGCGATTCTCTATGGCATGTTGCTTTCCCTCCAACACAATGGCCTTATCAATTAGGTCCTAACAATTCCTAAAAGTGGCCACTATCAACTGAAGGCTCAAGTCATCATTTACGCCCTCCAAAAATTTCTCTTGCCTAGCTGCATCAGTGTTAACATCATTAGGAGCATAGCCTGCAAGATTATTAAATTCCTCCACATAAGCATTAACAGTGCGACCTCCCGGGCGCAAACTGCGAAACTCCTTCTTTTTCAGACTCATAGCACCAGCAGACACATGTGCAGCACGAAGAGCATCCTAAAACTGAGGCCATGTGATAGTAGCAATGGGATAAGTGACCAAGTAATTGTCCCACCAAGCTGCAGCAGGACCCTCCAACAAATGTGAGGCAAACCTCACCCTCTCTGCATCAGTGCATCCAACCGTCTCCAGGTTCCTATTGACTGCACGGAGCCAGTCATCAGCCACAATAGGTTCAGGGGAACTAGAGAACCTCTGAGGATTCAACCTCAAGAACCCGGTAAGCATATCCACAGGTGGCGGTGGCGGCGGATTGTTGTTGTTATTGTTGTTGTTCTGGTTCTGAGTAAGCAACTGGATCAACTAGGCCTGTTCCTCAATAACCTGCTGTATGTATGGTGGTACTCCATTGCCATTATTGTCTCCTCCTGCAGTATTGCGTCTAGTATCACGCCCCGGCGGCATCTGCTGGGCAAGCATAGATGAGTTATAGATATAATAGGGCCAAAAGCTATGTATATATAAATATATTCTACCCATATGCATAATATGATCAAGCCAACAAAACACAACAACGAATAACACCAACAAACAAACAACAAACAATATGGTAATATTTTATATATATATATATATATAGTCGAATAATTTCGACACTAAGCAATTTAACTAACAACTATCAATCAAGCAAACAATCTAGTATCTTCATACCACGAAAGTGGGCATAATCAGATACGCTAACACGATAACGTTGCAATATAAAACAAACATGAATGGTGGTCTCAGCACTAGTTCCTACTTAACTGTTCAAGATACTTGAGGGGGTTAACTAATAAACAGTAAGAAGTATAGCTAGTTTATAAAATAATTTTTACTCCTATGGCTTTTCTAATCCATTTTCTAGGGTCACGTCCTACAGTCAAACCTCGAAGGATTTGAGTCTCTGTGCTTACCGTGCTAGTCCCTGGATCGAACTCGCTAGCACACACAGTATAGATGAATACCAGAATATCAAGTGCATCATTTATTACATTGTATGATCCAGAATATATAAAATAAAGCAATCTGCATAGCACTTGGCTAGCTTTATTCAATCAAACAGCGGAAAGTAGCATAAAATAACGATGAGTCCCATCATAGCCCACTGGCGATGCTGAGTGCATACTCGCGACCCTAACGGTATCTTACTCTTCGTCAGAATATCCTGCAACATGAGATGTTGCAGCCATATAGGTCAATACTTGGAATGTATTGGCAAGTTACACAGGAGTAATAATAAAGCAGACCTACATGTATATGCATAGTACAACAAAGGAAGGCTTGAGGGTTTATTTTGCAGAAAGCTGATTTTATCCTAATAACTACCTAATAGTCAAATTTTTATTTAGTTCTTTTGTTACTACAATTAAATGCACAAGGTTGAGTTGGCAAAATCAACTCCAACCTACCCTTTATTAAGTTGCCCAACAAATTTATTAAGTGTCACATCTGTCAAGATCATCCAACAACTGTAATGGCATAGTCACTCAAATTTACCCATAACCGGGGGCACGGCTAATCATGATTAGTTTTAATACTCTGCAGAGTTTTGTACGCTTTACCCACTGGACCCAATCCGAAGATTGAGACAAACTCTTTCAGAAGAGGTTCCCTTAACCACCTGACGGCCACATCCCACCTACATATGCTACATCTATCGACATAGTCTGGGCCAGGGTTCCAACAACTGATCAACTAAGCCAGAGCCCATATAGCCAGTGGCCGCACATGGAAGCTACTAGTCACTAAGTCTGTCTGATCTTTTTGAACCTGGGCGGCATTCCACTTAGGGTGCACTCTCATGAGCGCATGGCCTTAAAAAAGGTACAAGACCCCATGATGCCTTCCCTCAACACCAGACAATACCACTTCCGCCCAGAGGTGAGTTAAATCCTGAGTTACTACTCAATTTGTTAAAATATATAATCCTCACATAAACTCAATGAATACACGAACCACCCCCGTCTACAAAGCATAGCAAACTACAACTACCACGATTTGCAAAAACGGGAAGATAGCTCAACAGCATAGCAAAAATAATATAGTATTCCTATACATGCATATATTCATAGTGTGATATAACTACATGCATAGAAAACAATAGGTAAAGGATGATCAACATGTAACTTGCCTTGGTTCTAGTTCAGAAAGTCACACTCCTGACAATAGCTCACGTCGCACTCCGGACAATCTACACGTTTCACACAATTCAACAAATCAATCACCGAAACACGAAAAGAACCAAAACAAAACCAACAGCAAGACGAACATTTTAAAAACTCAATAGCAGCAGCTTAACAGCACCTAAATGCACTATGGTCACAACGGAAAAAGAATCACTCGATTCCGATAAACGGTTTGAGAGTTATGGCCTCCGGAAGATTTGATTCAAATTCAAACGAATTCAAATTTGAACAGTGCAAACATGTGCAAAGTTGGTACTGTGATAATGTGCTGATTTTTGTGAGTGCATAGGAAAAAGAATTACCTAAATTGGACTTATAGAATAAAAGATATAGCTAGTTGAATTTTAGTTGGAAAACTGGAAAAAAAAGAGCAACAGAAAACGCCTGCGCGCTGTAGCGAACTCCTGTAGTGAACTGCCACGTGTCAGCGCGTGATTGGCTGTGGTTTGCTATGCGCATGTGCTCACCAGCAGAACAGAGGAAAACGGCGGCGGCGCTCGTCCGGTGGGTCTCCGGCTAAGGTAAGGTGACGTACGGGTGCGGAGGTGAGTGGCGGAGGCGGTGGTGGTGTCGGACGGCGGCGAGGTGGACTGAGCGGCGGTGAAGACCTGAACACGGCAACTCCGGCGGCGGCGGACGTCGGTGGCGGCAGCGTTCTGGTGCTCTGCAGGGTACTTCGAGGTGTCAAAAGAGTTCGTCGTCGAGTGGGGGTTCGAGGGGTGCAGGCAGCGCGGCTCTGCGGTCTCTTACGGCGGTGGAAACGACCGGCGAAACGGCGGCAAACTCGGACCTCCCGGCGAGATCCGAAACACCCCAGGCGGCTCGTGCGGCAGCAGGAGAGGGAAACGAGGGTTGCGGGTCTCCCCTAGGGCTTTGGTCTCACACACGGCAGGTCGGGTGCGTGCTGGGTTGACTAGGGCTCGAGCGCGAGTCGGGCACGGCCTCGGCGTGCGTACGCGCGGCGGTCGAGCGGTGTCCGGCTCGGGGAAGAAGCAGGGGTGTGGGGTGGGGTCCGCTGGCAGCGGCTGAAGGCGCGGGTCGTGCGTGCGGCTGGCGGCATACCACTTCGGTAGGCTAGGTGGGCTGCGGCCGCGCAGTGCTGGGCCACGGGTGCGTGGAGCCGCAACGCTGAGTTTCCTTTTTTTAAACACCACTACAGAAACAAAAATAATTAAAATAACATACACAACACAAAAATCTAAATAAAAATACCTAGACACACAGTAAAATCTATACTGCTAATATAAACTACAGGAACACTAGTTCCAACACTAATGCAGTTTTCGAAAATGGTTTTTATGCACTAGGCAACACAAACAGAAATAAAACAATCAAATAAAATATTTTGAAGATTGCAAAAATTACCAAAACATATCAGATGAAGTGGAAATAATATTCTGCACATTATGACCATTTTTAAAATAGGGGAGAAATCATGTTATCTCCACTCCAAATAAATTTCCTTTTGTTGCATAATGATTTGAATATTCTGAGAAAGCAAATAATGCAATAAAAATATGATATGCATATGAATGATCTATTAACATCCTAATTTAAGAAAATTGGGATGTTACATCCGGTCAATAACCAATAGCGGGGCCTGGATGCCCATATTGGTTCCTATATATTCTATGAAGATCTTTATTAGTCGAGCCTTTATGACAACGTACGTAATTCCCTTTGTCGGTCGGTATGTTACTTGCCTGAGATTCGATCGTCAGTATCTTTATACCTAGTTCAATCTCATTACCGATAAGTCTCTTTACTCATTCCATAATACATCATCTCGTAACTAACTCCTTAGTCACTTTGCTTGCAAGCTTCTTGTGATGTTGTATTATCCAGAGGGCCCACAGATACCTCTCTGATATACAGAGTCACAAATCCCAATCTTGATTCACACCAACTCAACAGAAACCTTCGGAGATGCCCATAGAGCATCTTTATGATCACCCAGTTACGTTGTGATGTTTCATAGCACACAAGGTATCCTCCGGTATCCGGGAGTTGCATGATCTCATGGTCGAAGGAATATGTATTTGACATTAAGAAAGCGCTAGCAATAAACTGAACAATCATATGCTATGCTAACAGATGGGTCTTGTCAATCACATCATTCTCCTAATGATGTGATACCATTATCAAGTGACAACACATGTCTATGCTTAGGAAACCTTAACCATCTCTTGATCAACGAGGTAGTGTAGTAGAGGCTCAGGGAAACGGTATTTGTTAATGTATTCACACATGTATTTAAGTTTCGGTCAATAAAATTCTAGCATGAATAGTAAACCTTTCTCATGAATAAGGAAATATAATAATAACAACTTTATTATTGTCTCTAGGGCATATTTCCATCAGTCTCCCACTTGCACTAGAATCAATAATCTAGTTCACATCGCCGTGTGATTAACACCTATAATTCACATCACAATGTGACTAACACCAAAGAGTTTACTAGAGTCAATTATCTAGTTCACATCACCATGTGATTAATACCCTAAGAGTACTAAGGTGTGATCATGTTTTGTTTGTGAGAGAGGTTTAGTCAACGGGTCTGCCATAATCAGATCCATATATATTTTGGAAACTTCCATGTCTTCAATGCTCTGCACGGAGCTACTCTAGCTAATTTCTCCCACATTCAATATGTATCCAGATTGAGACTCAGAGTCATTCAGATCAGTGTGAAAGCTTGAATCTATGTAACTCTTTATGAAAAACTCTTTATCACCTCCATTACCTAGAAACATTTCCTTATTCCTCTTAGGTAACTAAGGATAATTTTGACCACTGTCCGGTGATCAACTCCTGGATCACTATTGTACCCCCTTGCGAGACTCATGGTAAGGCACACAACAGGTCTGGTACACAGCATGGCAAACTTTATAGAACCTACTGAGGCATAGGGAATGACTTTCATTCTCTCTCTATCTTTTTCCTTGGCCAGGCTTTGAGTCTTACTCAACTTCCCACCTTGCAATACAGGCAAGAACCCTTTCTTTGACTAATCCATTTTGAACTTCTTAAAAACTCTGTCAAGGTACGTGCTTTGTGGAAGTCCTATTAAGCGTCTCGATCTATCCCTATAGATCTTGATGCCCAATATATATAAGTAGCTTCACCGAGGTCATTCATTGAAAAATTCTTATTCAAGTATCCTTTTATGCTATACAGAAATTCTATATCATTTCCAATCAGGAATATGTAATCCACATATAACACCAGAAATGCTAGAGAGCTCCCACTCACTTTCTTGTAAATATAGGCTTCACCATAAGTCTGTATAAAACCATATGCTTTGATCACCTCATCAAAGCAGATATTCCAACTCTGAGATGCTTGCACCGGTCCATAGATGGATCGCTGGAGCTTGCACACTTTGTTAGCACCTTTAGGATCGACAAAACCTACTAGTTGCATCATATACAACTCTTCTCTAAGAAATCTTAAGGAATGCAGTGTTGATGTCCATTTTCCAGATTTCATAATCATAAGATGCGGCAATTGCTAAAATGATTCGGATAGACTTAAGCATCACCACGGGTGAGAAAGTCTCATCGTAGTCAACCCCTTGAACTTGTCGAAAACCTTTTGCGACAAGTTGAGCTTTATAGACATTGACATTACCATCAACGCCCGTATTCCTCTTGAAGATCCATTTATTTGCACTGGCTTGCCGATCATCAGGCAAGTCCACCAAAGTCCATACTTTGTTCTCATACATGGATCTTATCTCAGATTTCATGGCCTCAAGCCATTTATCAGAATTTGGGCTCATCCTAGCTTCTTCATAGTTCGTAGGTTCACCTTGGTCTAATAACATGATTTCTAGGATAGGATTACTGTACCACTCTGGTGCGGAACGTGTTTTGGTTGACCTATGAGGGTTCAGTAGTAACTTGATCTGAAGTTTCATGATCATCATCATTAGCTTCCTCTCTAGTTGGAGAAGGCATCACGGGAATGGTTTTCTCTGATGTGCTACTTTCCAATTCAAGAGAAGGTACAATTACCACATCAAGTTCTACTTTACTTCCACTCACTTCTTTCGAAAGAAACTCCTTCTCTACAAAGGACCCATTCTTGGCAACAAAGATCTTGCCTTCAGATCTATGGTAGAATGTGTACCCAATTGTTTCCTTAGGGTATCATATGAAGACGCACTTCTGCGATTTGGGTTCGAGCTTATTAGGCTGAAGCCTTTTGACATAAGTGTCGCGTCCCCCAACTTTAAGAAACGATAGCTTAGGTTTCTTGCCAAACCATAGTTCATACGGTATCTTCTCAAGGGATTTAGACGATGCCCTATTTAAGGTGAATGCGGCTTTCTCTAATGCATAACCCCAAAATGGTAAAGGCAAATCGGTAAGAGATATCATACAATGCACCATATCTAATAAAGTATGGTTACGATATTCGAACACACCATTATGCTGTGGTGTTCCAGGTGGCGTGAGTTGTGAAACAATTCCACATTGTTTTAAATGAAGGCCAAACTCGTAACTCAAATATTTGCCTCTGCGATCAGATCATAGAAACTTTATTTTCTTGTTACGATGATTCTCTACGTCACTCTAAAATTCTTTGAACTTTTCAAATGTTTCAGACTTGTGTTCATTAAGTGAATACCCATACCTACTTAAATCATCTGTGAAGGTTAGAAAATAACGATACCTGCCACGTGCATCAACACTCATCATACTGCATACATCGATATGTATTATTTCCAATAAGTCATTAGCTCGCTCCATTGTTCCGGAGAAGGGAGTTTTAGTCATCTTACCCATGAGGCATGGTTCGCAAGTATCAAATGATTCATAATCAAGTGATTCCAAAATTCCATCTGCATGGAGATTCTTCATGCGCTTTACACCAATATGACCTAAACGGTAGTGCCACAAGTATGTTGTACTATCATTATCAACTTTGCATCTTTTCACATAAATATTATGAATATGTGTATCACTACGATCGAGATTCAACAAGAGAAGACCATTCAGCAAAGGTGCATGACCATAAAAGATATTACTTTAAATAGAACAACCATTATTCTCTGATTTAAATGAATAACCGTCTCGCATTAAACAAGATCCAGATATAATGTTCATGCTCAACGCTGGCACCAAATAACAATTATTGAGGCTTAAAACTAACCCCAAAGGTAGATGTAGAGGTAGCGTGTCGACGGCGATCACATCGACCTCGGAACCATTCCCGACGCGCATCATCACCTCATCCTTAGCCAATCTTCGTTTATTTCGTAGGTATTGTTTCGTGTTACAAATAAGAGCAACCGAACCTTTGTAGATTGGTGGCAGTGACTGAAGAACTCTGTCAATAACACTCTCAACTGGAAGATCAATTCCCAGCTAAGTCAACTGGTTATGACACCCAGACATTTTGAGTATGTGTTCACTGACAGATCTGTTCTCCTCCATCTTGCAGCTATAGAATTTGTAGGAGACTTCATATATCACAACCAGGGCATTAGCTTGAAATATCAATTTAAGCTCTTGGCACATCTTATATGCTTTGTGGCGTTCAAAACGCCTTTGAAGTCTCGGTTCTAAGCCGTAATGCATGGCACACTGAAATATTGAGTAGTCATCAGACCGCATTTGCCAGGCGTTCATGACTTCTAGATTAGCAGGAGCGGGTCTGTCACCTAGCGGTGCATCAAGGACTTAATTTTTCTGTGCAATAATGAGGAAAATCCTCAAGTTACGGACTCAGTCGTGTAGTTGCTACCATCATCTTTCAACTTAGCTTTCTCTAGGAACGCATTAAAATTAAAGGGAACGGTAGCATGGGCCATGATAAATTAAGTTCAATTAATCAAATTACTAATGAACTCCCACTACTGCAGGATGCTGCTAACGCGACACTATTATCAAAGACCCTTTGACAAAACTATGTGCGATGTATTAATCACAAACGGTGATGTAAAAAACCCGTCAAAAATGATGCAAAACGCTTGAGATGGCGAAGACATCAAACACGGTTTAGTTGCGTGTGCGATGCAGGACATAGGTTGATCCATGCGAACTGTTTGCGATGAGAAAGAACAACAGAAACGAGCAGCCATATCAAGGTATGTGCGATAGATGGCATACAGTTCACTCCAATGAACTATTTGCCATTAGAGAATGCAATAGAAACGGTCGGCCAGATCAAGGTGGGTGTGATATACGGCATACGGGTCACTCGGACGAACTACTTTTGATTAGGGAAGAGAATAGAAGCGGTTCAACTTAACAAGATGTGTGTGATATGCAGCTTATAGTTCACATAAATGCACTATTTGCGATCAACCAAAAGAACACAAATGATTCGTGTAAATAAGATGTGTGTGTTATGCGGAAAATAGACCACTCGGGCGAGCAACCACATGGTCAACCTTCTGGCACCCTGTGGGAGGCGTGACGGTGTATCCATCAGACACGATGGTGATATCTTGACCATGTGTGATAGTGGGCAGACACGTACACATACATCTGAGAATGCGGGCCCATGTTTTGGTCTTCCGATGCGTGGCATACAGTTAATCCATAAGAACTATTTGCGATGAGCCAGAACAACAGAAACGGGCTTTGTAGGCCCAGAACCATCTATAAATTTTGACCTTGTTTCTCGTCACACTGGAGATCACAATGCAATAAGTAATTGCAAATCTGTTCACACCAACCAACTAATGTGTGTTCACACTTGCACCGGGCTATAAAAACTACACACTCGAAAATTACTTCACAGCTCCTCTCCTCATCACAAAACTGGTCTTTCCTGTCAAGTCGTTTTGCCATGACCGGTAGGAGGAGTTTTGAGTGGACATATAACCAGGCAGCAAAGACCAAGGCCGTGGAAGCACTAGAGAGGTCCCGCCGCCAAGCAGCAGCCGCACCAAAGATGTCCCAGCGCGCCGTAGAGCCCTTGAACAAGCTCTCACGGGCATGTGAGGGCTCTCACAAGCGCCCTCGTCGCGTCGGTGATCACGACGAGCTGGCATTACTGAAGTCCTTGGCCGGTGACGACGACTTTCTCGCTGGCCTCATTAAGCAGCAGGAGCTGGCCGACGGCTTGATGAAGCTGCTCGAGATCAGCGATGCCTTGGTTAATAAGGTGACCGGCCTCGTCGAGCAACTCATGGGTGCTACTTCTTGAGCTTGCGTTGGGTTTTTCCCTTGAAGAGGAAAGAGTGATGCAGCACAGTAGGGATAAGTATTTCCCTTTGTTAAGAACCAAGGTATCAATCTAGTAGGAGAAATGCGCAAGTCCCCAACACATGCACCTGCACAAACAATCAAACACTTGCACTCAACGCAATAAAGGGGTTGTCAATCCCTTCACGGTCACTTGCAAAGATGAGATCTGGTAGAGATAGATAGAACTAAACAAAAGATAAAATATTTTTGGGTATTTTGGTTTATAGATCTGAAAATAAAAGATTCCAAAATAGAAAATCGGGAACTAATATGATGGAAAATAGACACGGGGGCCATAGGTTTCACTAGAGGCTTCTCTCATGAAGGCAAATAATACGGTGGGTGAACAAATTACTGTCGAGCAATTGATAGAAAAGCGCAAAGTTATGACAATAACCAAGGCAATGATTATGCGATATAGGCATCACGCCCGTATCAAGTAGACCGAGTCCTATCTATATCTACTACTATTACTCCACACATCGACCGCTATACAACATGCACCTAGAGTATTAAGTTCATAAAGAACGGCGTAACGCTTTAAGTAAGATGACATGATGTAGAGGAATAAACTCAAGCAATATGATGAAAACCCATATTTTTATCCACGACGGCAACAATTCAAAACGTTCCTCATTACCGCTACTTTGTCACTGGGTGAAATCACGCATGATTGAACCCAAAGCTAAGCACCTCTCCTGTTGCAAGAAAAACCAATCGAGTTGGCCAACCAAACCGATAGTTCGAAGAGAAATACAAAGATATCAAATCATGCATATAAGAATTCAGAGAAGATTCAAATAATATTCATGGATAAGCTGATCATAAATCCACATTTCATCGGATCTTGACAAACACAACGCAAAAGAAGATTACATCGGATAGATCTCCAAGAACATCGAGGAGTACATGGTATTAAGAATCAAAGAGAGAGAACAAGCCATCTACCTAGTAGCTATGGACCCGAAGGTCTGTGGTAAACTACTCACGGTTCATCGAAAGAGCAATACAGTTGATGTAGATGCCCTCCATGATCGAAAAGGCCCCAAGATGGGATCTCACGGGAACAGAAGGTTGCGGCAGTGGAAAGGTATTTTCGTTGATGTCTCTGGTGGTTCTGGAATATATATGAATACATAGTAGGAAGAGCTAGGTCAGGGGAGTCCCGAGGGGCCCACAAGGTAGGGGCACCCCCCTAGGGCATGCCCTCCATCCCTGCCGCCGCCTCGTGGCTCTTTCGACTTGGACTCCAAGTCCCCTTTGTGTCTTCTGGTCCAAGAAAAATTATTGTGAAGTTTTATTCCATTCGGACTCCGTTCAATATTCCTTTTCCGCAAAGCTCAAAAACAAGGAAAAAACAGAAACTAGCACTGGTCTCTAGGTTAATAGGTTAGTCCCAAAAATAATATAAAATAGCATATTAATGCACATAAAACATCCAAAGCTTATAATATAATAGCATGGAACAATAAAAAATTATAGATACGTTGGAGACGTATCAAGCATCCCCAAGCTTAATTCTTGCTCGTCCTCGAGTAGGTAAATGATAAAAACGGAATTTTTGATGTGGAATGCTACCTAACATATTTATCCATGTAATTTTCTTTATTGTGGCATGAATGTTCAGATCCATAAGATTCAAAACAAAAGTTTAATATTGACATAAAAACGATAATACTTCAAGCATACTAACAAAGCAATCATGTCTTCTCCAAATAACATGGCCGAAGAAAGCTATCCCTACAAAATCATATAGTCTGGCTATGCTCCATCTTCATCACACAAAGTATTCAAATCATGCATAGCCCCGATGACAAGCCAAGCAATTGTTTCAGAATTTTGACGTTCTCAAACCTTTTTAACTTTCACGCAATACATGAGTGTGAGCCATGGATATAGCACTATAGGTGGGATAGAATATGGTGGTTGTGGATAAGACAAAAAGAAGGAGATAGTCTCACATCAACTAGGCATATCAATGGGCTATGGAGATGCCCATCAATTGATATCAATGTGAGTGAGTAGGGATTGCCATGCAACAGATGCACTAGAGCTATAAGTTTATGAAAGCTCAAAAAGAAACTAAGTGGGTGTGCATCCAACTTGCTTGCTCACGAAGACCTAGGGAAATTTGAGGAAGCCCGTCATTGCAATATACAAGCCAAGTTCTATAATGAAAAACTCCCACTAGTATATGAAAGTGACAACATAGGAGACTCTCTATCATGAAGATCATGGCGCTACTTTGAAGCACAAGTGTGGAAAAAGGATAGTAACATTGCCCCTTCTCTCTTTTCACTCATTTTTTGGTCTTCTTAGGCCTCTTTTATTTTTCCTCACATGGGGCAATGCTCTAATAATGAAGAATTACAACTCAAGAATTACAACTCGATATTAGCACAAAATATGACTCTATATGAATGCTTTTGATGGTGTACCAGGATGAGCGATGACTCAAGAGAGAAATTTATAAAAACAAATTTGAATGGTGACTTTGCCACAAATACGATGTCAACCACATGATCATGCAAAGCAATATGACAATGATGGAGCAAGTCCTAATAATACGGAATGGTGGAAGTTGCATGGCAATATATCTCGGAATGGCTATGGAAATGCCACAATATGTAGGTATGATGCCTGTTTTGAGGAAGGTATATGGTGGGTTTATGGTACCTGCAAAAGTTGCGCAACGCTAGAGAGGCTAGCAATGGTGGAAGGGTGAGAGTGCGTATAATCCATGGTCTCAACATTAGTCATAAAGAACTCACATACTTATTGTAGAAATATATTAGTTATCAAAATAAAGTACTATGCGCATGCTCCTACGGTGCAGATTGGTAGGAAAAGACCATCGCTCGTCCTCGACCGCCACTCATATGGAAAACAATCAATAAATAAATCATGCTCCCACTTCATCACATAATGGTTCACCGTACGTGCATGCTACGGGAATCACAAACTTTAACACAAGTATTTCTACAATCCACTATTACTCACTATAATGACTCTAATATCACCATCTTTATATCTCAAAACAATCATAAGGAATCAAACTTCTCATAGTATTCAATGCACTTTATATGAAACTTTTTATTATACCCCCTTGGATGTCTATCATATTAGGACTAAATTTATAACCAAAGCAAATTACCATGATGTTTAAAGACTCTCAAAATAATATAAGTGAAGCATGAGACATCAACAATTTCTATAAAATAAAACCACCGCCGTGCTCTAAAAAGATATAAGTGAAGCACTAGAGAAAAATTGCATAGCTCAAAAGATATAAGTGAAGCACATAGAGTATTCTAATTAATCATGATTCATGTGTGTCCCTCTCAAAAGGTGTGTACAACAAGGATGATTGTGGCAAACTAAAATGCAAAGATTCAAATCATACAAGAGGCTCCAAGCAAAACACATATCATGTGGTGAATAAATATATAGCCTCAAGTAAAGTTACCGATAGATGAAGACGAAAGAGGGGATGCCTTCCGGGGCATCCCCAAGCTTAGACTCTTGGTTGTCCTTGAATATTACCTTGGGGTGCCATGGGCATCCCCAAGCTTAGGCTCTTGCCACTCCTTATTCCATAGTCCATCAAATCCTTAGCCAAAACTTGAACACTTCACAACACAAAACTCAACAAAAAATCTCATAAGCTCCGTTAGTATAAGAAAATAAATCACTACTTTTGGTACTATTGTGAACTCATTTATTTATATTGGTCTAATATCTACTCTATTCCAACTTTTCCATGGTTCATACCCCCCGATACTACCTATAAAATCATCAAAATAAGTAAATAACACATAGAAAACAAAATATGTCAAAACAGAACATTATGTAATAATCTCTAACTCTCGAATACTTCTGTAACTCCAAAAATTCTGAAAAATTAGGACGACCTAAGAAATTTGTTTATTAATCTTCGTTACATAACAGTTCACCATACATGCATGCTGCGGGAATCACAAACTTTAACACAATTATTTCTACAATCCACAATTATTCACAAGCATGATTCTAATACCACCATCTTTATATCTCAAAACAATCACAAGGAATCAAATTTCTCATAGTATTAAATGCACTTTATATGAAAGTTTTTATTATATCCCTCTTGGATGCCCATCATATTAGGACTAAATTCATAACCAAAGCAAATTACCATGTTGTTTAAAGAGACTCTCAAAATAATATAAGTGAAGCATGAGAGTTCAATAATTTCTACAAAATAAAGCCACCACCGTGCTCTAAAAAGATAGAAGTGAAGCACTAGAGTAAAATTTCCTAGCTCAAAAGATATAAGTGAACCTCATAGGGTACTCAAATAAATCACGATTCATGTGTGTCCCTCTCAAAAGGTGTGTACAACAAGGATAATTGTGGCAAACTAGAAAGTAAAGACTCATATCATACAAGACGCACCAAGCAAAACACATATCATGTGGTGAATAAAAATATAGCATCAAGTAAATTTTCCGATAGACGAAGACGAAAGAGGGGATGCCTTCTGGGGAATGGCCAAGCTTAGGCTCTTGGTTGTCCTTGAATATTACCTTGGAGTGCCTTGGGCATCCCCAATCTTAGGCTCTTGCCACTCCTTATTCCATAGTCCATCAAATCTTTACCCAGAACTTGAAAACATCACAACACAAAGCTCAAGAGAAAATCTCATGAGATCCATGAGTATAAGAAAATAAATCACCACTTTTGGTACTGTTATCAACTCATTCTTTATTTATATTGTTGTAGTATCTACCGTATTCCAACTTCCCCATGGTTTATACTGATACGCCTCCTACGTATCTATAATTTTTGATTGTTCCATGCTATTATATTATCAACCTTGGATGTTTTATATGCATTTATAGGCTATTTTATATGATTTTTGGGACTAACCTATTAACCTAGAGCCCAATGCTAGTTTCTGTTTTTTTCCTTGTTTTTGAGTATCGCAGAAAAGGAAAACCAAATGGAGTCCAATTGACCTGAAATTTCACGAAGATCATTTTTGGACCAGAAGATGCCTACGGAATACCAGAGATGGACCAGAAGAGTCCCGAGGCCACCAAGAGGGTGGGGGCGCGCCCTACCCCCCTGGGCGCGCCCCCTACCTCGTGGCTGCCTCGGAGATCCCCCTGACTTGTTCCCGACGCCAAAACCTCTTATATATACCCAAACTTCCAGAACATGACCTAGATCGGGAGTTCCGCCGCCGCAAGCCTCTGTAGCCACCGAAAACCAATCTGGACCCGTTCCGGCACCTTGCCGGAGGGGGGGAATCCCTCTCCGGTGGCCATCTTCATCATCCCGGCGCTCTCCATGACGAGGAGGGAGTAGTTCACCCTCGAGGTTGAGGGTATGTACCAGTAGCTATGTGTTTGATCTCTCTCTCTCTCTCATGTTCTTGATTTGGCACGATCTTGATGTATCATGAGCTTTGCTATTATAGTTGGATCTTATGATGTTTCTCCCCCTCTACTCTCTTGTAATGGATTGAGTTTTCCCTTTGAAGTTATCTTATCGGATTGAGTCTTTAAGGATTTGAGAACACTTGATGTATGTCTTGCATGTGCATATCTGTGGTGACAATGGGATATCATGTGATCCACTTGATGTATGTTTTGGTGATCAACTTGCGAGTTCAGTGACCTCGTGAACTTATGCATAGGGGTTGGCACACATTTTTTCCTTGACTCTCCGGTAGAAACTTTGGGGCACTCTTTGAAGTTCTTTGAGTTAGTTGAATAGATGAATCTAATATTGTGTGATGCATATCGTATAATCATACCCACGGATACTTGAGGTGACATTGGAGTATCTAGGTGACATTAGGGTTTTGGTTGATTTGTGTCTTAAGGTGTTATTCTAGTACGAACTCTACGATAGATTGAACAGAAAGAATAGCTTCGTGTTATTTTACTACGGACTCTTGAATAGATCGATCAGAAAGGATAACTTTGAGGTGGTTTCGTACCCTACAATAATCTCTTCGTTTGTTCTCCGCTATTAGTGACTTTGGAGTGACTCTTTGTTGCATGTTGAGGGATAGTTATATGATCGAATTATGTTATTATTGTTGAGAGAACTTGCACTAGTGAAAGTATGAACCCTAGGCCTTGTTTCCTAGCATTGCAATACCGTTTTCGCTCACTTTTATCATTAGTTTCCTTGCTGTTTTTATATTTTCAGATTACAAAAACATTTATCTACCATCCATATTGCACTTGTATCACCATCTCTTCGCCGAACCAGTGCACCTATACAATTTACCGTTGTATTGGGTGTTGGGGACACAAGAGACTCTTTGCTATTTGGTTGCAGGTTTGTTTGAGAGAGACCATCTTCATCCTACGCCTCCCACGGATTGATAAACCTTAGGTCATCCACTTGACGGAAATTTGCTACTATCCTACAAACCTTTGCACTTGGAGGCCCAACAACGTCTACAAGAAGAAGGTTGTGTAGTTGACATCACATACCCCCCGATACTACCCATAGATTCAAGAACAATGAAATCTACGTTAACATAATTCCTATTTGCAACAATAAGAATATCATTAATTATTCCCATAGGTTTCTTAATAGTGGAATCTACAAGATGCAAATTTAAAGAACAATCATCAAATTCACTAAAACCTAACACATCACATAAAGTTTTTGGAATCATGGAAATGCTAGCACCCAAATCACACAAAGCATGGCACTCATAATCTTTAATCCTAATCTTAATATTAGGATCCCAATCATCATAAAGTTTTCTAGGGATACAAACTTCCAATTCAAGCTTTTCTTCAAAAGATTTCATCATAGCATCAACGATATGTTTAGTAAAAGCTTTATTTTGATTATAAGGATGAGGAGAATTCAACATGGATTGCAACAAGGAAATAAAATCTATTAAAGAACAATTATCATAATTAAATTCCTTGAAATCCAAAAGAGCGGGTTCATTGCTACTTAAAGTTATGACCTCTCCAATCCCACTTTAATCAATTTTTGCATCAGGATCTATAAAGTCCGAATCATTGGGATGCCTTCTAGCTAAAGTTGACTTATCTCCAGTCCCATACTTATCAAGATTTATATTGGAAAACAAATATTCAATAGTAATCACATCAATCACTTTAAGATCTTCATCATTATTTTCATAAAAACTAGAAGAACGTGCTTTTACAAACCAATCTCGCTTAGCACGCATCTTAGCGGTTCTTTCTTTGCACTCATCAATGGAAATTCTCATAGCTTCTAGAGATTCATTAATATCATGCTTGGGTATAATAGATCTAATTTTCAAAGAATCTATCTCAAGAGAAATTCTATCAACATTCCTAGCCAAATCATCAATCTTAAGCAACTTTTCTTCAACCAAAGCATTGAAATTCTTTTGCGAACTCACAAATTCTTTAATACTATTCTCAAGATCAGAGGCCATCTTATTATAATTTCCAAAAGAATTTTTGTAGCAATGTAACATCCCAATTTTATTAAATTTGGATGTTAATAGAATCATTCAATGCATATCATATTTCTTTGCATTTTGGAGTTTTTGAAATATTCAAATAATAGTTTTCCACTCGAGAAAAACAAATGAGAGGGGATAAGATGACTTCCTAAAAATATAAAAAAAGAGTGGGAAATTTTATTTTGAATATTACTTTAAGTTTTGGAGTTGATTGGTATTTATTTTATTTGCAAAAAGTGCATTAATCGCATTAGGAAATTATTTTCAAAATGTTTTATGCTTAAGTTAATGTTCATTAGGCTCTAAATATTAGGTAGTTATTTTAGAAATTTATTTGGTGTTTTTCGAAATTCTTTTGAATTAGTTATGAGCCACTTTAGTCTCCTGTTAAAACACACACACACACACACACACACACACACACACAGCCTAGACCGAAACTGGGTTCGGCCCAGGAGCGCCCGACCGGCCGAGCTGGCCATTTTGGCCCAAGGCTAGCGCCCCAGCGACCGCGCACCCGAAAACCTCTCGCACCGGTCGACTGCCCGCGCCCGCCCTCTCTCGCCTCCTCTCGCTGCCGTTGCCAAGCGGGCCCCACCCGTCAGGCCGTCCTCAACCTCCCGCACCGCATGGGATAAACACTCGTCGCCGCGCTCCCGCAACCGTCGGCCGCCTCTCTCACGGATAATGCTTATCCGTCGACCCTGAGCCCTCTGACCTCGCCTATATAAAAGCCAGGACCCCCTCTTCCGTCCTCGTCGCCCCGCTTCTCCCCACGCCGCCCATAGCCGCCGATGTCGCTGTTTGCATCTCGCCGGAGCCGCGCCGCTTCGTCGTCCTTTCCGTCGCCAGTAAGCGACCACGGCATCCATCTTCTTCGTCAAATGACTTCCCTCGGCAAGGCGCACCCATTTGACATTTTTTTCTCGCCTAGGTCCCGCCGGAGACGACGCCCGACCTCGCCGGAGCCCACGGAGCGCCGCCGCCTTCACCTCGCCGACCCCGATGCCCCTGAGGAGCCCCGACGCCACCATCCAGACGCCCAAGCCGCGCCGCACCTCCCCGTCTTCTTCCCCGATGCCGAGGACCGCCGTAGCCCCTGCCCCGCCACCTAACGACGTCGCACCGCCGTCTTCATCATCATCGGCCACCACCACCGCCCGCTGTAAGCCGCCGCCCCACTCTCTCCCGTTAGATCGATCATCGACGACCAATATTAGATTAGGATGGTTTTTTAGTTGAACCGGTACGCGGTTAACCACGGTTTTTATTTTAAGAACTACCGGTCGGTTTCCTTTAGACCGTGCGGTTTTATTTAAACTGAGCGTCGGTTTTTATTTAGTTACCCGCCGCTGCTGTTTTTCTTATTTAGCGGTCGTTCGCCGTATAGCGTCCGCAGCGAACACCTTTTGGCCAGTAGGAATGTGCCACGCGTCAGGGACATGTTTGTGATAACTTTTCTTCACTATTTAGTTCGTGTATTTAGCAGAATAGTCCCTGAACTTTGATTAGCCATAACTTTTTAAGCATAGATCCAAACTCGATGAAACCAGCGTCAAATGCTTCGTATTGTTTAGATCTATCCAGTGGTATACTTTTTACAAACTTTTGTCAGATTCAAATTTGAATTTATTCAGATTCAAATTCGAACTTCAAATGGCCATATCTTCCAAATCGTAGCTCCGATTATGTTGATTCCTTTTGCATGCTCTCACCGTAACAAAACCCTATCACCTGGACCTTTGTCACAGTAATTTTGACACACTAGAATCTGCCCTTTAATATTTTTACTAGTATACACTATATTTCACATCACTCTTTGAACCATAGGCCTATGTTGTTTTGCACTTAGAATATTTCTGTAGTAGCTTAGTGTGTTGTATGTTCATTTGGTTTTTCCGAGACTTTTTGCTATGCATGTTCTTTTGGTTCTCTGGAATGTTTGCTTATGTTTGTTTATCTTCTTTGCGATAGATTGCCCGGAGTGCGAAGTAGAATATTATCAGTCTTTAGAATTCAATCAGCAGTACCAAGGCAAGTTGCATCTTGATCATGTTTCCTTACCTATGTTCTTATTATGCACTTAGTTCTTTGCGGTAGGACTGCATGGTAGGAAACTATTGTCGCATGACTATGCTTTTCACCCAGTAGTTCATTGAGGTAGGTCTGAACCATATAACATTGTCGCCATCGTTTTACATTATATTGCTACGCAAAGTAGACGTGGATTGGGGAGTGATCATTGTAAATTTGAGTGACAATGTAGTAAATAGGACCTAAGTTAATTAATGAACTACCTAGGCGGAAACTTGTGGGAATGGTGGCGAAGTACAGTGGGGCACGCATGGGAAAATCCATGGTGGTGCACCACTAGTGGACCGTCCGCTCAGGCTCAAAGAGATCAATCGTATTCCTGTGTCTAGAAGCTTATGTGTGCAGCCACAAGCCAATATGGGCTCTGGCTTAGTTGAGTAGTTAGTGTGACCCCTTCCCGGATGGGTTAGCAGATGTAGAATGATGTAGGTGTACCGGCCTATCCGTGGGTTAAGGGGGAACATTTTCGAAAGGCTATGCCTCAATCTTTCGATCATGGAGGTGGTCGAGTCTTGTGGGGAAAAGTGTGCAACCTCTGTAGAGTGTCAACCTAATTGATTAGCCGTGTCCTCGGTTACTGACAACTTGAGCATCTAGTAGTGGAAATGCTGGGAGATCTCCTCACCTTTAATTAAACGGTTGGGTTTTAAATAAAACTTGGGAACGGATGGAGTTGGGTTTTCCAACTCATCCTATGCAAATGTGTCGTAGTAGAATAACACTTTTCTAATAGGGAAAAACTAGCTTTATGCAAAAACTAAACTTAGAGCTGTCCTCCAGCCAAATTGCATGTACAAGTAGGTTCATTACACTTATGATGTGACTTGCCAGTACATTCAATGTACTGACCCATTTGGCTGCAACTTATCATGTTGCAGATATATCTGACAAGGATTAAGGTATGATAGGTCGATGTTCTACACTCAACCTTGCTCGTGGAGTTGGACTCATTTACTTGCTTCCGCAGTATTTGCTTATTGGCTCTATGCCCTATTTTGTAATAAATGTATTGCTCCTGGACTATTGATGTAATAAAGAGATGTGTGTTATTTCTGTTATTTCATCGAGTACTGTATGTGCTAGCAAGTCGATCTAGGGACTAGCACGGTAAGCACAGAGACTTCGACTCTTACCGACTCGGGTCGCTACAAGATGGTATCAGAGCACACATTGACTGTAGGACGCAACCCTTAGAAATGGAGAAAAGCCATAGGATAAAAACTATATTTTTCATTTTCCATATAAATCCTTTGGTCTCGTACCTTCTGTGCTTCAATACTAATTTCTTCTCTTTTCCAAAATGTAGATGTCGTCCGCCCTTGTTGAGTTCAAGCAGGCCGATGAGACCATGCCCTTTGGAAGGCAGCTGGTAAAGATCACGAAGCACCTGAAGATTGGGCTTCCCACATTCACTGGAACCTTCACAGCCACCCTGCCCGAGGAGACACGTTGGAGGATCGATGCTCATATCCCCGGATGCATCCTCGGAAAACGCACCAAGCCTATTGACTTCAATGTGGATACCGCAACATGGGGCTTAGGCAGGGGTATCGCTGCTCACATTGCTCTCGGACGCATTTGGGAGGTGTATGACGATGACCTCAAGAGGACCTCCTTTGTGATGTACGGACGCTGCGACGCAAACGGAGATGTGGTGCGTACCCTGGAGGACGAGACGATAGCATCCCATATCCAGGACATGGAGGAGCACATTCGTCTGATGGAGCTGGAGCTGTCCGACAACATGGTCGTCATCAAGAACCTCATGACCCGCAAGGCCGAGCTAGAGGAGAAGCTCCAGGACGCTCGCATCGAGCATGAGGGAGAGCTAGACGCACTGCAGGAGAAGATCGACGACCTGAAGCTTGAGCTTGAGGAGGCCGAGGAGAAGCTGGATGAGGGAGAAAACATCCAGTAGGACCACTCGTATGGTGCCTATGTCAGCTAGGAGAGGGACCAAAATGATGAGCTCGGAGATGACGACACGGAGAGCGATGCAAGGACACCCGATGTCGACATTGTTGACTGGTCCTCATCTGATGAGAGTTAGATTTTATACCACCATGAGAACTTAGAAATTCGATTTCATTATCCGATTAGTTTTATTTCATTTGTAAGACCTTGTCAAATCTTGTGACACGGCTTACCTTAGGTTTGATTATTCGTGTGAACCTCTTTGTTTGAAATTGAATTGGAGTGATTTGAAGTTTTATTGCTATCATGTGCATATGGGTAGTGTGATTTTCCTCACTAGCCCTTGTTCTATTCTAACTCCTCATCCACTCTGAAACCCATCAGATGCCTCCAAGACGTGACCCCAGATTCAACTTTCCGCCGGAACTTACGCAATTGATCCAGCAACAGAATGCTCTTATGCAGATGCTCATTCAGAACCAGAACCAGAACAACAACAACAACAACAACAACAACAACAACAACAACAACAACAACAACAACCACCACCCACCGCCGCCACCCCCCGTTGATAGTCTTACCCGTTTTCTGAGGCTGAACCCACCCGTGTTCTCCAGCGGCACGGATCCGATCGTCACAGATGACTGGCTCCGCAAGATAGGAAGGGAGCTGGCCACGGCAGGATGCAATGATGCGGAGAAGGTGAAGTTTTCTGCCCACCAGCTAGATGGACCGGCAGCTGCTTGTTGGGAGAACTACACCACCACATACCCCATGGAGAATGTGACTTGGGCTCAGTTCCAGTGGGTGTTCCGCACTGCTCATGTCTCAGCTGGAGCCATGAGTCTGAAGAAGGAGTTCCGTAGTTTGCGCCAGGGAGGACACACGGTATCTCAGTATGTTGATGAGTTCAGTAAGTTGGCCCGTTACGCCCCAGAGGACATGGCCACTGATGCAGCCAAGCAGGAGAAGTTTCTTGAGGGACTGAACGATGAGTTGGGAGTTCAGTTGACTGTGGAAACATTTGCGGACTATCAGGAGCTGGTTGATAAGGCTACCATTCTTGAAGGCAAGCACCAGCAGATGGAGAATCGTAAGAGGAAGTACTGTCATGGGAAGTATAACTCTGGAGTTCAACAGAAACCCCGCTACAGCCCGTACTCTGGAAGTTCTGGATCAGGCACTAGCAAGTTTGGAGGGAGTCACCATAACCATGGAGGCCACATTCATCATGGAGGAAATGGACACAACCACCATGGTCACAAGTAGGGTAATGGCAATGGAGGAAATGGCAATCAGCAGCATTTCAATTCTTCCACACCGATGAAGAAGGACCTGAGTCACATCACCTGCTTCAAGTGCAAGAAGACAGGTCACTACTCCAATAAGTGCCCTGAGGCGCAGAATGGAAATGGAAATGGCAACGGGAATTCTGGAGGCAAGAAGCCCAATCCTTTCACTAAGGGGCATGAGAATCATGTCAATGTGCAAGAGGTTTATGAGCAGCCTGACGCAGTGATTGGTAAGTTCTTGGTTAATTCATTTCCAGCACTCATTATTTTTTACACTGGTGCATCGCATTCATTCATATCAAGGGGATTTGTGGATAAACATAAGTTGCCTACCATAGCTCTTAAGTCACCCATTCTAGTGAGTTCCCCAGGAGCCGAGTCTATGGCTAGTCAGGGATGTTTCCAATTGCCTTTGAACATATGGGGACATGTTTTTCCCACAGATATGATTATACTAGAGTCGCAAGGGTTGGATGTAATCCTAGGGATGGATTGGATGTCCAAGTATGAGGGAAACATTGATTGTGCTAGTAGATCGATTTTTCTCACCACCCCAGAGAAGAATAGGATCAAGTACGTATCCAGGCTTAAGCCTAAGAGGACTCAGGTGAACTCTATTACGGGAGTTGTCCAGGAAGAAGTACAAGTGGTGAAGGATTATCCCGATGTATTTCCGGATGAGTTACCGGGTATGCCGCCAGATCGGGAGATTGAGTTTTGATTGAGTTGCTGCCAGGCACAGGGCCTATCTCCAAGAGGCCGTATCGAATGCCTACTAATGATTTGGAGGAAGTCACGAAACAGATTAAGGAGTTGCTAGCGATAGGGTATATTCGCCCGAGTTCATCACCTTGGGGAGCCCCAGTACTTTTACTGGAGAAGAAGGATGGAACCTTGAGAATGTGTGTGGATTACCGCGCTTTGAATGAGGTGACCATCAAGAACAAGTATCCCCTACCGATGATCAATGACTTGTTTGACCAGCTAGAAGGAGCTAGTGTTTTCTCCAAGATCGATCTTCGATCGGGTTATCACCAATAGAAGATCTGTGAGAAGGATATACCCATGACAACTTTTACCACAAGGTATGGGCTTTATTAGTATACAATCATGTCCTTTGGTTTGACTAATGCCCCTGCCTATTTTATGAACATGATGAACAAAGTATTCATGGAGTTCTTGGATAAGTTTGTTGTGGTATTCATTGACGACATATTGGTTTACTCCAAGAATGAGGAGGAACACGCTGAACATCTGCGCTTAGTTTTGGAGAAGCTTAGAGAGCATCAACTTTATGCCAAGTTCAGAAAGTGTGAGTTTTGGCTCAAGGAAGTCGGATTTCTTGGACATGTAGTGTCAGGTGAAGGGATTGCAGTGGACCCTACCAAGGTAGAGTCAGTCACGGAATGGAATGCGCCCACCTCAGTTGGCGAGATTCGTAGTTTCCTTGGACTTGCAGGATATTACCAGAGATTTATTGAAAATTTCTCCAGGATTGCAAGGCCCATGACAACGTTGTTGAAAAAGGACACCAAGTTCATTTGGACTGAAGAGTGTGAAGCCAGCTTCCAAGGGTTGAAGAAGCGTTTGGTTACAACCCCAGTGTTAATCCTGCCTGACGTACACAAGGACTTTCAGGTGTATTGTGATGCTTTACGTCAGGGACTTGGAGGTGTTCTTATGCAAGAGGGAAAGGTTGTAGCTTATGCTTCACGACAGCTTCGACCTCATGAGTTGAACTATGCCACGCATGATTTGGAGTTGGCAGCTGTAGTGCATGCACTCAAGACATGGAGACACTATCTTATTGGGAATCGTTGTGATGTTTACACGGATCACAAGAGTTTGAAGTATATCTTCAGGTAGAAGGAGTTGAATCTCAGGCAAAGGAGATGGTTGGAACTTATAAAGGATTATGACATGAGTCTGCATTATCATCCAGGAAAAGCCAATGTTGTGGCAGATGCTTTGAGCCGTAAGACTTATGTTAATACCCTTACAGCACGAGGTTTACCTCAGGAGTTATGTGATGAGCTTAGAGACCTTCAGTTGGAAATAGTTCCAAGAGGTTATGTTGCCGCACTCGAGGTGCAGTCCACCTTCTTGGGAAGAATTAGAGAAGCCCAGAAGTTGGACCAAGGTATTGCTGAGATCAAAGAAATGATGAGCAAAGGGAAAGCAGAAGGATTCCGTGAGAATGAACATGGAACCATATGGTTTGAGCAACGGATTTGTGTACCTAATGATCCTGAGATCAGGAAGTTGATTCTTCAGGAGGCTCATGACACACCATATTCGATACACCTAGGAAATACCAAGATGTATTTGGACTTGAAGGAAAGTTTTTGGTGGGCCGGTATGAAGAGAGAAATTGCCGAGTATGTGGCAATATGTGATGTATGTCAAAGAGTAAAGGCAGAACATCAGAAACCAGCAGGATTACTTCAGCCGTTGCCGATACCTGATTGGAAATGGGATAAACTTGGTATGGACTTTATCACGGGGTTACCCAGGACCCGTTCAGGTTATGATTCCATTTGGGTGATAGTTGATCGTTTGACCAAGGTTGCTCACTTCATTCCAGTGAAGACCACCTATACAAGTGCTAAGCTGGCAAAGATATATATGACCAGGATCGTATGTCTGCATGGAGTTCCAAGGAGCATCGTATCAGATAGAGGAACATAGTTTACCTCAAAGTTTAGGAAATAGTTACACGAAACTTTGGGTACCAGGCTAGAGTTCAGTACAGCCTTCCACCCATAGACTGATGGGCAGACGGAGAGAGTCAAACTAATTCTAGAGGACATGTTGAGAGCTTGTGCGCTAGACTGGGTCTAGTTGGGATGATAACTTACCCTACGCAGAGTTCTCGTACAACAACAGCTACCAAGCCAGTTTGCAGATGGCCCCTTCTGGGGCATTGTATGGAAGGAAATGCAGGACACCTTTGATGTGGAATGGAGTTGGATATCGCAAATTGTTTGGACCTGATTTGATCAGGGATTCTGAGGAGAAGGTCAAGTTGATTCGTGACAGACTTAAGATAGCCCAGTCAAGGCAGAAAAGTTATGCCGATGCTAAACGCAAGGAAGTGATCTATGAAGTGGGAGATAGAGCATACCTTCGAGTGTCTCCACTTCGAGGTATTAAGAGATTTGGAGTCAAAGGAAAGTTAGAACCATGATTTGTGGGACCATACAAAGTTCTGGAACATAGAGGAGAGGTTGCATGCCAGTTGGAATTACCAGCGGCTTTGTTGGGAGTTCATCATGTGTTTCATGTTTCCCAGCTGAAGAAGTGTCATGCAGAGATGGCGTACATTCCTTTGAGAGATACAGTTCCACTGGAGGCAATTCAGTTGGAGAATGATCTGACTTATGAGGATAAACCTATTAAGATTCTTGAGACTACAGAGAGAATCACTCGTACCAAGATCATCAAGTTCTGCAAGGTTCAGTGGAGTCATCACACCGAGGAGGAAGCTACTTGGGAACGAGAGGAAGATCTTAGACAGGACCACCCACACCTTTTTGCTGGACAGCCCGAATCTCGAGGACGAGATTCATCTTAAGGGGGGTCGGTTTGTAACATCCCAATTTTATTAAATTTGGATGTTAATAGAATCATTCAATGCATATCATATTTCTTTGCATTTTGGAGTTTTTGAAATATTCAAATAATAGTTCTCCACTCGAGAAAAACAAATGAGAGGGGATAAGATGACTTCCTAAAAATATAAAAAAGAGTGGGAAATTTTATTTTGAATATTACTTTAAGTTTTGGAGTTGATTGGTCTTTATTTTATTTGCAAAAAGTGCATTAATTGCATTAGGAAATTATTTTCAAAATGTTCTGTGCTTAAGTTAATGTTCATTAGGCTCTAAATATTATGTAGTTATTTTAGAAATTTATTTGGTGTTTTTAGAAATTCTTTTGAATTAGTAATGAGCCACTTTAGTCTCCTGTTAAAAAAACACACACACGCACGCAGCCTGGACCGAAACTGGGTTCGGCCCACGAGCGCCCGACCGGCCCAGCTGGCCATTTTGGCCCAAGGCCAGCGCCCCAGCACCCACGCGCCCGAAAACCTCTCGCGCCGGTCGGCTACCCGCGCCCGCCCTCTCTCGCCTCCTCTTGCTGCCGCTGCCAGGCGGACCCCACCCGTCAGGCCGTCCTCAACCTCCCGCACCGCGCGGGATAAACACTCGCCGCCGCGCTCCCGCAACCGCCGGCCGCCTCTCTCGCGGATAATGCTTATCCGTCGACCCCGAGCCCTCTGACCTCGCCTATATAAAGGCCAGGACCCCCTCTTCCATCCTCGCCGTCCCACTTCTCCCCACGCCGCCCATAGCCGCCGCTGTCGCCGTTTGGATCTCGCCGGAGCCGCGCCGCTCCGTCATCCTTTCCGTCGCCAGTAAGCCACCACGGCATCCATCTTCTTCGTCAAATGACTTCCCTCGGCAAGGCGCACCCGTTTGACAAATTTTTCTCACCTAGGTCCCGCCGGAGTCGACGCCCCGACGACGCCCGACCTCGCCGGAGCCCACGGAGCGCCGCCGCCTTCGCCTCGCCAACCCCGACGCCCCTGAGGAGCCCCGACGCCACAATCCGGACGCCCAAGCCGTGCCGCACCTCCCCATCTTCTTCCCCGACGCTGAGGACCGCCGTAGCCACTGTCCCACCACCTACCGACGTCGCGCCGCCGTCTTCATCGTCGTCGGCCACCACCACCGCCCGTTGTAAGCTGCCGCCCCACTCTCTCCCATTAGATCGATCATCGACGGCCCAGATTAGATTAGGATGTTTTTTAGTTGAACCGGTACACGGTTAACCGCAGTTTTTATTTTAAGAACTACCGGTCGGTTTCCTTAAGACCGTGCGGTTTTATTTAAACTGAGCGTCGGTTTTTATTTAGTTAGCCTTCGCCGCTGTTTTTCTTATTTAGCATCCGTTCACCGTATAGCCTTCACAACGAACACCTTTCGGCCAGTAGGAATCTGCCACGCGTCAGGGACCTGTTTGTGATAACTTTTCTTCACTATTTGGTCCCTGTATTTAGCAGAATAGTCCCTGAACTTAGATTAGCCATAACTTTTTAACCGTAGATCCAAACTCGATGAAACCAGCGGAAATTCTTCGTATTGTTTAAATCTATCCAGTGGTACACTATTTGCACACTTTTGTCAGATTCAAATTTGAATTTATTCAGATTGGAATTCGAACTTCAAATGGCCATATCTTCCAAACCGTAGCTCCGATTAAGTTGATTCCTTTTGCATGCTGTCACCGTAGCAAAACCCTATCACCTGGACCT
This sequence comes from Triticum dicoccoides, assembly GCF_002162155.2. Lineage (NCBI taxonomy): Eukaryota > Viridiplantae > Streptophyta > Magnoliopsida > Poales > Poaceae > Triticum > Triticum dicoccoides. The sequence continues at coordinate 413,016,264 of NC_041392.1, forward strand.
TTGTCACAATAATTTTCACACACTAGAATCTGCCATTTAATAAATTTACTAGTATGCATAGTATACACTATATTTCACATCACTCTTTGAACCATAGGCCTATGTTGTTTTGCACTTAGAATATTTCTGCAGTAGCTTAGTGTGTTGTATGTTCATTTGGTTTTTCCGAGACCTTTTGCTATGCATGTTCTTTTGGTTCTCTGGAATGTTTGTGTCAGGACCCCGATTCCAAGCCACATCGATCTAGCCGGTAACACCTCATATCACTTTGCGGCCTCATGCATGGTATCCCACGGGTGTCGCCTTACCATGGCCCGGGACCGTTTGCGCCTTTTGGCTCACGTATATGATAGTGTCGCTAGCATCCATATGACAGAGAACCCGGGCCGACATGGCTAGTCGTGAATCCAAAGCGGCACAGACCTATGGAGACAGTCATACATGAATCACATCGAGCATGTCGGTCATCAGCGAGTGATTCCGGGCTGTAGCACTGGGATAACAGGACTCCGGGGAACCCGGGCTATAGCAGGCTAGGCAGGACTCTGGATATCACCGCGTGACATTTCCCCGAAGGGACAGACATAGGAACGAAGTGAAACACATGCCGGTCAGTCAAGTGTCCTGAGCAGTAGTGCTGGGCTAGCAGGACTCCGGTGAACCGGGCTGTAGCGGACTACTATGGCTCGAGGAACACTAGACTACATTTCCCCATAAGAAAGGCTGCCAAGGATAAACAACTAGATTGTCGGATCCCACTCATACCAAGCATTTCAATCATACACACAATATACCCGATATGAGTACATACAACATGGCATCACAACAAAACTCTACAACTCAAGTACTTTATTTAAAGGCTCTAGAGAGCCATACATAACATGTTCATACAGATAGGGGTCACATGACCTGACACTCAAGTCATACAATCATACAAGCACAAGCGGAAGCAAGTAGTCTGAGTACAGACACTAGAAAGAAAGAAGGCTTCTCGAAGCCTGTCTATCTACATAGGGCCCTCCATGGCCAGGATCACCACCTGGGTGGCTAGTCACTCGTCGACATCAAGGTCTACATAAAACCCATCGGAGGGGCGGTGTTGTCGTCTAAAAACAATAAATAAGCAAACATGAGTACAAGGTACTCAGCAAGTCTTATGTCAGAACCTACTATACATGCTCATTCTCAAGAAGGTGGTGGGGTTATTTCAGCAAGCCAGCTTTGACTCTTGGCTAAGCTATCCTACGGAACTTCACTAGTAAAATAGTTTTCGCACACGAGTCCACTACTCACCAACACAATACTCCACTAGGGATTCTCCCTCGTCATCCGACGAGAGCGCCATCCTCGGTACTCACACTTATCTTGAGACTTTTAGTAGTATTCATTAACTTATCTATGAACTGTATAGGCAACCAAATAGTCCTTTACCGCGGACGCGGCTATTCAAATAGTTTTATACCCGACAGGGGTGTACTTCGTCACACATGTTTCCACCACTTAGCGTCTGCACACGACATGTGCTCGGCAGACTTCAAGCGAAAACCGACGTGGGTGTAGACCACGACCTGACTAACCTCACAAGTCTCTAGTCCAGGTTTATCGCCTATTCAGGTTCCATCCGCAAGGAAATCCAGCCGGGGTGTCCTCAACGGCCCCAAACGATGTGTACAGGGTTCCCGAGACACCAAACGGGCGACTCGGTACACCGTGCCACGGTGTATCTACCGTATCATAGCCCACCCCTAGGGTCAGTGCTACGCACGGCCGCCAACACATAACCTACAAACACCAGAAACTAGTTGCAACTCCTGGACAGAGGACGAGACGGGTCAGTAAGTCGAGCGGGGTCATATTTCAGGGCCCAATGTGTGGTAGTAACTGAATCTTATATCACGCATACAGATCTCAGTTCTTATGGATGGCCTCAATGAAACAACCCACCATGTACTCCTACATGGACTCTCATCGATACCTTTACCAAAACATGTTCAACACATCCCTCACATTACCAACATAAGCATTTCAATCTAGCCCATCACCCAGAAGAACCAGACCTGACACAACTCTAAGCATAGCAGGCATAGCAAGGTAGGAATCACATACATGGCTCAATCAACTCCTACACATGCTAGTGGGTTTCATCTAGTTACTGTGGCAATGACAAGTCATGTAGAGGATAAGGGTTGAATTACCGTAGCACACAACAGTTGAATCGCGTTGTCTTAATGCAGTAAACAAGAGCAGAAGCGAGAACATAGGTTTGTATCAGAATGATCAATGGGTTGCTTGCCTGTTGTAGAGGTAGTAGGGTACTGCCCTTCAGACGGATACTCGGGGTTATCCTCGGAGGCAGAACCTACCACGAAAGACACACCGAACATAATCAACACATGACAAATATGCAACAATATGATGCATGCTATGACATGGCAAGATGAAAGTGTCTTGGCCTAATGCAAGATAAAACAGAAGGGGATGAACTCATTTGAATCAAAGATTCAAATATTAGCTCATTAAACATGGCCTTATTAGTGCATTACCTTATTCTTCGTAAACAGCAAGGTAAACTTGTTTTGTCATGCATGAAACCATTACAGATGGATAGATTGAATTTTTCTGGTCATTTTTCATATATTAATCTTTGCATTTGGAGCTATGGTTGATTTTCTATGATTTTTAGAAGTTTTGACTATTTTCTGGAATTTCCTATTAAAGAATAAATCCAGTAATTAAATTAATGCGTCAGCATGACATAGGTGTGACATCAGCGGTCAACTGGGTCGGCCAGGTCAAACCTGACTGGTGGGCCCTCTCTCAGTGACACAACTAGTTAACAGAATTAGATTAACACTAATTAGCTGTCAGTGGGGCCAGTGCCCACATGTCAGTGACTGAACTAATTACATTTAGTTAAAACTAATCGTAAACTAATTAGCAGACCGGCCCCACCTATCATACACTCAGGGGGTGTCTAGCTGGGCCCACACAGGGGTCAAACTGAGTCAAACTCGCCGGCGTTTAGCTGCCGGCGAGGCTAGACGTGGCGGAGGGCTGCGGGTTTCGTGCTCCGGCAACCAAAATGACGGCGGAGAGCATCTACGTATAGCTGGGAGCAAGCCGCATCGAGTGGTGGTAGTGGGTGGAGCTAGGGTGGCTGGAAACATCGCCGGCGACGACCTTGGTGGCCGCCGGAGTTCTGGCGAGGCCGAAACCGAGGCTGCAGGGCACGGCGAGGCGCGTGGAATGGTGCTACGGGCTCCTGCGGGTGCGGTGAGTGCATTGGTCGCAAAGGTGTGGCCGGTGGGTGGCCGGAGACACGTCGGCGACGAGCTCGGTAGCGGCGGCTGCTCGGGTGAGCGTGGTACGGTGCACACAGTGCAGGAGGGGGGTAATGGAGAGGGGCAGTACGGAGCTGGGCTCACGTCGGTCATGTAGAGATGGACGGCACCGTCGGGGACGAGCTGATGCGGTGGCGACGACGAAGAGGATCTCCGGCGATGGCGGAGTCGGGCGAGGTTGTTGTAGAGGCTGCGTGGCAAGCGAGCGCTCGGGGCTCGGCTTGCTCGAAGGAGTGGAGGGCGACGGAGCTTCCGGACAGGGTGGCTCGGCGCGGGGACGATGGAGAGCGCGACTACGGCGGTGAGACAGCGACAGGTGCGTCGGCCATGGTGCGGGAGAGCGAGGGAGAGAGGCAGGGGGCGAGTGAGGTGTCCGCGGGGTCGGGGCGGCGAGGTGGAGCCTATCCAGCGTCCAGGCGCGTGACGCGGCAAGCTGCTGGCGCTGTGGCGAGCTCGCGCCCGCCGGCGTCAGCTCTCTGCCTGCTTGGCGGAGACGAAGCAGCTGGCTGGCATGGGCTAGCACAGCGCTGGGCCGCCAGGTGGGCCTGCTGATGGGCTGCGGCCAGGTAAGTTCTCTCCCTCTCTTTTAATTTCTGTTTTTCTATTTTTATTTATTCTGTAACTGTTGGGCTTTATTAAGAATACTAAAACATTTCCAAATATCCTGAAAATAATTGTGGGCTCTGTTTAGAATATTTCCAACAGCCCACACTTATTACCATAATTATTTGAGCATTCAAATCATTTTATAGCATTTAAATGCCCCAATTCAAATACTTATGAATTAATTCAATGACCTTCTGTTGACCTAGAAAATTGTGCACCAATTTTGCCAGAGGTTCTAACCCAAGACAAAGAGAGTGAACTTTTTAGAAGGGCATTTCAGGTTCATTGAAAATAATTTTAGTAAACCCTAGTTGTTTCCAGGGGGTGCTGGGGGTTCTGTCTTCCCCATTTCAAATTTAAGAGGAATTTAAACATGATGCACACTCTAATGCTTGAACTAACTAGGGTGTGACAACTCACCCCCACTCAAAAGAATCTCGTCCCGAGATTTAGGATCCTCCGGGAAGAAGGTGGGGTACTCGAGTCGAAGACCATCCTCCCTTTCCCAAGTGGCTTCTTTCTCGGAATGGTGTGACCATTGAACCTTGAGAAACTTGATATTATGACGTCGAGTGGTATGCTTAGCTAGATCAAGGATACGAACGGGATATTCCCGATAGGAGAGGTTATCTTGTAGATCAAGTGTTTCGTGGTCCACTCCACGGATAGGATCCGCGAAGCAACGCCTGGGTTGTGAAACGTGGAAGACATCATGAACTCTCGAAAGATGCGGAGGTAGATCCAATTCGTAGGCAACTTCTCCTTGTTTGGCAAGAATGCGAAAGGGTCCAATGTAACGAGGAGCCAATTTTCCTTTGATACCGAAACGATGGGTTCCCTTTAACGGGGTAACCCGAAGGTAGGCCTTTTCGCCGACTTCATAAATCATAGGCTTATGTTTACGATCATATTGACTCTTTTGACGAGATTGGGCTGTTTTCAATTTCTCACGAATAACATGAACCTGCTCTTTTGCTTCCTGAATCATATCCGGGCCAAAAAGTTGTCTTTCCCCGGTTTCTGACTAGTTAAGAGGCGTTCGACATTTTCGTCCATAGAGAACTTCGAAAGGAGCCTTGCCCAAGCTGGCTTGATAACTATTGTTATAAGCAAACTCCGCGAATGGAAGGAAATTCTCCCAACCCATTCCGAACGAGATGACAGAGGCTCGGAGCATATCTTCCAAAATTTGATTAACTTGTTCTACTTGACCACTTGATTGAGGATGGAAGGCGGTGCTAAAAGAAAGACGAGTTCCCATAGCATTTTGGAAACTTTCCCAAAATTGAGAGGTGAAGAGACTCCCACGGTCTGAGTTAATTTCCAATGGGACACCATGAAGAGATACTATTCGGGAGATGTATAAATCGGCTAGCTGGCTAGCGGTGATACTCTCACGAACAGGTAGAAAGTGGGCTACTTTGGTAAGTCGGTCGATCATGACGAAGATGGCATTATTCCCTCTCTTGGTCCTGGGAAACCCAGTGATGAAATCCATACTGATTTTATCCCATTTCCATTCAAGAATAGCCAAAGGTTGAAGGGTGCCAGCAGGACATTGATGCTCTGATTTAACACGACGACAAACGTTGCAATTAGCAATGTATTGAGTGATTTCTCTCTTCATCCTAGTCCACCAAAACCTCTGGCGTAGGTATTGATACATTTTAGTACTACCGGGATGAATGGTGAGAGGGGATTCATGAGCTTCCTTAAGGATCAACTGGCGTAGATGTTGTTTCTTGGGAACCACCAAACGGTTCTCGAAGAAGACAGCACCCCGCTTATCCATGGAAAAACATTTAGCAACTCCGCTAGCAATGTTTTCCTTAATCCAGGATATGCCCTTATCATGCTTCTGGGCAGCTATGATTTGATCCATAAGGGTAGGTTTCGCCACCAGGGTGGATAGGAATCCTCGAGGAACAATGTAAAGATTAAGCTTACGGAATTCCTCATGGAGAAGTGGTTGACTTTGTTGTAACATCAGGTTGTTACAATAGGATTTACGACTTAGTGCATCAACCATAACATTGGCTTTGCCCGGGGTGTAAGTTATTCCTAAGTCGTAATCCGAGATCAACTCGACCCAACGTCTTTGCCTGAGATTCAAATCTGGTTGGGTGAAGATATATTTCAAACTTTGGTGATCAGTGAAGATCTCGCAACGATTACCGAGGAGGTAATGTCGCCAAGTTTTAAGTGCATGGACTACAGCTGCAAGCTCTAGATCATGTGTGGGATAATTTTCCTCATGTGGGTGTAATTGCCATGAAGCATAGGCAATTACCTGACGATCTTGCATGAGTATGCAACCTTGTCCTTGTCGCAAGGCGTCGTAATAGATAATAAAGTCCTTGGAGAAATCTGGTGGTACCAGTATGGGAGCAGATGTCAGGCGTCTTTTCAGTTCCTGAAAGCTGAACTCGCACTGTGGAGTCCACTCGAACTTTTTATCTTTCTTGAGGAGTTCAGTTAGAGGTTTAGCAACCTTGGAGAAATTCTTGACGAAGCGGCGGCAATAGCTCGCTAAGCCAAGGAAGCTCCGAACTTGCTTAACCGTCTCACGTGGAGTCCAATCAAGGACGGCTTGAACTCCCTCGAGATTGACAGCAATACCCTTACTAGAGATTACATGGCCTAGATAGGTCACTTCTGGCAACCAAAATTCACACTTGGAGAATTTGGCATAAAGGCGATGCTCTCGAAGTTTCATCAATACCAGCCTTAGATGTTCGGCATGTTCCTCTTCATTCTTGGAGTAGATGAGTATGTCATCGAGGTATACTACGACAAATTTATCCAAGTACTCCATGAAGACCGAGTTCATTAACCGAGAGAAGGTAGCTGGGGCATTGGTTAAACCGAAGGACATAACGGTGTAGTCGTATTGGCCATAACGAGTAACAAAGGCCGTCTTGGGAATGTCCCCGTTTCTGATTTTGATTTGATGGTAGCCCAACCTCGAATCCATCTTGGAAAAGACTGAGGATCCAGCGAGCTGATCATACAGATCGTTGATCCTGGGAAGCGGATATTTGTTCTTGATGGTGACCAAATTGACAGGTCGGTAATCCACAACCATTCGATCCGTTCCATCCTTCTTCTTGATGAAGAGGACGGGGCAAGCCCAAGGAGAGGAACTAGGACGGATGAAACCCTTTTTCAAGGACTCTCGAGTTGGTTCTTAAGCTCGGCTAGTTCTAAGGGTGCCATCTTGTAGGGTCTTCTAGAAATTGGAACGGTTCCTGGAACAAGGTCTATCACAAACTCGACATCCCTGTCAGGTGGTACACCTGGCAGTTCTTCTGGAAAGACATCCGGAAAGTCTCGAACTACCGGAACATCCTCAAGGTCTGGAAGGGGGTTGGCATTTAGGGAGTAAAGCTGGCGCTTGGCCACTCGAGTTAAGACATTGACTGTCTTGCCCAATGGGTGAGTAAGTTGAACGGTTCTAGTGGCACAATCAATCTTAGCATAATGAGCTGACATCCAGTCCATACCCAAGATGATGTTTATGTCCGAGGACTTGAGAGCTATTAAGGATGCAAGGAAGACAAGTCTATCGACAAGAATTTCGTTCCCATGGCTTACTCTAGAAGTTTGCCATTTGGAACCCAGAGTTTGAATTACCATGGAAGTGGGCATGTCACAGAATGTCGTGTTATGCAATCGAGCATAGTTCTCGGATATGAATGAATGAGATGCTCCAGTATCAAAAAGAACAGATGCCGGATGGCAGTTAACAAGGAGCATACCAAGGACGATGTTAGGATCCTCATGAGCCTCCTCGGCTGAAACATAGTCGACATGGCCACGGGCAGTGGTGGCCGGCTTGGCGTAGAATGTCTTTCCCGCGGGCTTACCACGGCCAACGGACTTTCCAGTTTGATTGGGGTTGTTGTTCTGGGGACACTCTCGACTATAGTGACCCGGCTCTCCACACTTGAAGCACGTCACCACATTGGGGCGTGGAGCAGTATTAGTAGCGGGGCCACCATAGGGCTTGGGCGGTGCAAACTGCTGGTTGGAATGAGGCGCCTCAAAGGATGGCCTCGGAATGAACCTAGGTGGCAGCGCCGTGCTTGGGATCCACACCCGGCGCTTCTGAGCTCCAGAGCCGGATGAAGAGCCAAAATCACGTGAGTGCTTGCGTGAAGCGTCATAATCAGTCTGGCCTGTCTCAGCACTGATGGCTTTATTGACCAACTTGTGAAAGGAGGTGCACTCGTGCAAACGAAGATCGCGGCGAAGCTCAGGGCTAAGTCCCTTGCGGAACCTTGCCTGCTTCTTAGCGTCAGTAGATACCTCTTTAGGGGCATAACGTGCCAGATTCCCAAATTCACGACTATAATCATCCACAGTCAGTCTTCCTTGGGTGAAGTTGCAGAACTCCTCCCTCTTGCGATCCATGAGACCTTCCGGAATGTGATGCTCACAGAAAGCCTCACTGAATTCAGCCCAAGTAGTGATTTGGCCGACCGGGCGCATAAGTTCAAACTTTTCCCACCAAAGGCTAGCAGGGCCTTCGAGGTGATAGGCAGCATAAGTAACCTTGTCGGCTTCGGCTACGTTGGCAGAACGTAGCTTGTGGGTGATGCTGCGAAGCCAGTCATCCGCGTCGAGGGGCTCGACGGAATGGTTAAACTTTGGTGGGTACAACTTGATAAAGTCATTGATTGACACCAAGTCATTTCGCTGATGGCGTGCAGTGTTCTGCTCAATCCGCTCTAGCAGGCGGTTAGTCTCACGCTTGTTTCTTTCCGCCTCCAGCATCACTTCGGCCAGAGAAGGCGGGTGAGGCAGATTTTCACCCCTAGCTGCACTAGCTTCCCCCTGCTCCGAGGCAGCAGGGTTGCTGCGGGTGTTGACCATCCTAGGGAAAAACAAGACAACGGCTTAGATAAGGATGGCTCAAACTTAGCAAGGAAGTGCAGAATGTAATTGATAACACGGAATGCAGAGATGTTCATTCGTATGTCATGGTAATATAAGACTGCCATATATATACCAACGGTCATACACATCATACATAGTTTAGTACAAGCCCAGGCTACAGTACAGCTATGATGAAGGACGTTACATCTCATCGGAGGCATTCCAAGCTCCTATACATTATTTGTCTACACCTCCGGAATTGATTACACACAAAGTCGTATTCCACAAGTCACGCAAGACAGTGAAGATACAACTATTACAATACTAGTGGTACTACTACTAACTCAGACAGCTCCGTGGTAGTCCTCATAGAAGTCACCTCCATAGCCTGGAAGTTCAACATGATCATTTGGGAACAGACGGTCCTAAGGAGCCTGTGGACCATAGGGGCTAGGATGAGGTCTTGGACCAACAAACGGTGGCCTGCGGGGACCACGGGGTGGGGTGATGCCTCCCACATCACGCCAATCCACCATGTCTGGCAGAGCAGATCTCACAGGATACAGATCCCTTGTATCCATACATCCAGCTTGCACCGCAGGTGCAAACTGAGTCAATGTGGCCCAATGATCAGCACGGGTATTGAAAAGCTCCAGCCTCAAGGCCCGATTCTCTCGGTCCTTATCTTCGAGCATCTCGGCAGTGGTACGAGTTAATGAGTCCTCCTGAGTGGAGTCAACATAGATAGCCTGAAGATACCCTTGCGCTCCCGGAAGTGAAGCTGGCATGTAACGGAAGTCGGTGTTCCGAAGCAGGCCAGTCCGGACTCGCATGATGGTCATCATGGAATAGGCAGCATCCTGCACAGCCATCTCAACAGTAACCCCGAGTCCATAGGAACAGTGAAGGGGCTCGGTAGATCCAGGATAAGAAGGAAATATCCTGACGGTGCAGAAATATTGGCTTTGATTAAAGTCGCGGAACTGCTCTTAGACAGTGTATTCGGGATACCAACGGTAACCCGTCTCGATCATTACCCGGACTAACATAGCAGTATGACCGGGCACGTCGAGGCACCGGGTCAGGCGAACCACTTGGTTTTGAGCACGGTTGGCCATTCTGAAAGCACAACCACAATGCAAAGTCATTAGAATTTCTAGGGAAAATTGGACAGCATAACAGCTGTAAATGCTCAGAAAAAGATTTGAGACATCCACAACAGTTTGCAATACCACTCAACAACATCATATCAAGCTTCTGATCCAATTAGCAACATACTAAAAGTAGTAGAAACTGTACTGATGCTTGCAACAACAATCCTATAAGCTACTACGGATTAGTAACACGTGAACCTGATAGAAGAAGAGAGCCTAGTCCTTAACCCACGTTGAATCAGAAGAGAATGACTCAGATCAGAGGGCATAAGGTAAAGGAGTAAAAGAGCCTTACGTTCCCTCCCACAATCAATTCCCCTACATATAACTAAAGCATTTCTAGACTTGACATCGACCAGTTTGGCTCAACGAACCTACAGGCAGTCTGGCTCTGATGCCAACGCTGTGAGGACCCCGATTCCAGGCCACATCGATCTAGCCGGTAACACCTCATATCACTTTGCGGCCTCACGCACGGTATCCCACGGATGTTGCCTTACCATGGCCCGGGACCGTTTGCGCCTTTTGGCTCACGTATATGATAGTGTCGCTAGCATCCATATGATAGAGAACCCGGGCCAACATGGCTAGTCGTGAACCCAAAGCGGCACAGACCTATGGAGACAGGCATACATGAATCACATCGAGCATGTCGGTCATCAGCGAGTGATTCCGGGCTGTAGCACTGGGCTAACAGGACTCCGGGGAACCCGGGCTGTAGAAGGCTAGGCAGGACTCCGGATATCACCGCGTGACATTTCCCCGAAGGGACAGACATATGAACGAAGTGAAACACATGCCGGCCAGTCAAGTGTCCTGAGCAGTAGTGCTGGGCTAGCAGGACTCCGGTGAACCGGGCTGTAGCGGACTACTATGGCTCGAGGAACACTAGACTACATTTCCCCATAAGAAAGGCTGCCAAGGATAAACAACTAGATTGTCGGATCCCACTCATACCAAGCATTTCAATCATACACACAATATGCCCGATATGAGTACATACGACATGGCATCACAACAAAACTCTACAACTCAAGTACTTTATTTAAAGGCTCCAGAGAGCCATACATAACATGTTCATACAGATAGGGGTCACATGACCCGACACTCAAGTCATACAATCATACAAGCACAAGCAGAAGCAACTAGTCTGAGTACAGACACTAGAAAGAAAGAAGGCTTCTCGAAGCCTGTCTATCTACATAGGGCCCTCCATGGCCAGGATCACCACCTGGGTGGCTAGTCACTCGTCGACATCAAGGTCTACATAAAACCCATCGGAGGGGGCGGTGTTGTCGTCTGAAAACAATAAATAAGCAAACATGAGTACAAGGTACTCAGCAAGTCTTACATCAGAACCTACTATACATGTTCATTCTCAAGAAGGTGGTGGGGTTATTGCAGCAAGCCAGCTTTGACTCTTGGCTAAGCTATCCTACGGAACTTCACTAGTAAAATAGTTTTCGCACACGAGTCCACTACTCACCAACACAATACTCCACCAGGGATTCTCCCTCGTCATCCTACGAGAGGGCCATCCTCGGTACTCACACTTATCTTGAGACTTTTAGCAGTATTCATTAACTTGTCTATGAACTGTATAGGCAACCAAGTAGTCCTTTACCGCGGACGCGACTATTCGAATAGTTTTATACCCTGCAGGGGTGTACTTCGTCACACATGTTTCCACCACTTAGCGTCTGCACACGACATGTGCTCGGCAGACTTCAAGCGAAAACCGACGTGGGTGTAGACCACGACCTGACTAACCTCACAAGTCTCTAGTCCAGGTTTATCGCCTATTCAGGTTCCATCCGCAAGGAAATCCGGCCGGGGTATCCTCAACAGCCCCAAACGGTGTGTACAGGGTTCCTGAGACACCAAACGGGCGACTCGGTACACCGTGCCACGGTGTATCTACCACATCATAGCCCACCCCTAGGGTCAGTGCTACGCACGGCCGCCAACACATAACCTACAAACACCAGAAACTAGTTGCAACTCCTGGACAGAGGACGAGACGGGTTAGTAAGTCGAGCGGGGTCATATTTCAGGGCCCAATGTGTGGTAGTAACTGAATCTTAAATCACGCATACAGATCTCTATTCTTATGGACGGCCTCAATGAAACAACCCACCATGTAGTCCTACATGGCCTCTCATCGATACCTTTACCAAAACATGTTCAACACATCCCTCACATTACCGACATAAGCATTTCACTCTAGCCCATCACCCAGATGAACCAGACCTGACACAACTCTAAGCATAGCAGTCATAGCAAGGTAGGAATCACATACATGGCTCAATCAACTCCTACACATGCTAGTGGGTTTCATCTAGTTACTGTGGCAATGACAGGTCATGCAGAGGATAGGGGTTCAACTACCGTAGCACACAGCAGTTGAATCGCGTTGTCTTAATGTAGTAAACAAGAGCAGAAGCGAGAACATGGGTTTGTATCGGAATGATCAATGGGTTGCTTGCCTGTTGTAGAGGTAGTAGGGTACTGTCCTTTAGACGGATACTCGGGGTTATCCTCGGAGGCAGAACCTACCACGAAAGACACACCGAACATAATCAACACATGACAATATGCAACAATATGATGCATGCTATGACATGGCAAGATGAAACTGTCTTGGCCTAATGCGAGATAAAACAGAAGGGGATGAACTCATTTGAATCAAAGATTCAAATATTAGCTCATTAAACATGGCCTTATTAGTGCATTACCTTATTCTGCTTAAACAGCAAGCTAAACTTGTTTTGTCATGCATGAAACCATTACAGATGGATAGATTGAATTTTTCTGATCATTTTTCATATATAAATCTTTGCATTTGGAGCTATGGTTGATTTTCTATGATTTTTAGAAGTTTTGACTATTTTCTGGAATTTCCTATTAAAGAATAAATCGAGTAATTGAATTAATGCGTCAGCATGGCATAGGTGTGACGTCAGTGGTCAACTGGGTCGGCCAGGTCAAACCTTACTGGTGGGCCCTCTCTATAAGTGACACAACTAGTTAACAGAATTAGATTAACACTAATTAGCTGTCAGTGGGGCCTGGGCCCACATGTCAGTGACTGAACTAATTAAATTTAGTTAAAACTAATCCTAAACTAATTAGCAGACCGGCCCCACCTGTCATAGACTCAGGGGTGGTCTACCTGGGCCCACACAGGGGTCAAACTGAGTCAAACTCGCCGGCGTTTAGCCGCCGGTGAGGCCAGACGCGGCGGAGGGCTACGGGTTTCGTGCTCCGGCAACCAAAACGACGGCGGAGAGCATCTACGCATAGCTGGGAGCAAGCCGCATCGAGTGGTGGCAGTGGGTGGAGCTAGGGTGGCCAGAAATGTCGCCGGCGATGACCTTGGCGGTCGCCGGAATTCGGGCAAGGCCGAAACCGAGGCTGCGGGGCATGACGAGGCACGTGGAATGGTGCTACGGGCTTCTGCGGGTGCGGTGAGTGCGTTGGTCGCAAAGGTGTGGCCGGTGGGTGGCCGGAGACACGTCGGCGACGAGGTCGGCGGCGGCGGGTGCTCGGGTGAGTGTGGTACGGTGCACACGGTGCAAGAGGGGGTTAATGGAGAGGGGGAGGACGGAGCTGGGCTCACGGCGGTCACGTAGAGATGGACGGCGCCGTCGGGGACGAGCTGATGCGGTGGCGACGACGAAGAGGATATCCGGCGATGGCGGAGTCGGGCGAGGTTGTTGCAGAGGCTGCGGGGCAAGCGAGCGCTCGGGGCTCGGCTTGCTCGAAGGAGTGGAGGGCGGCGGAGCTTCCGAACAGGGTGGCTCGGTGCGGGGACGACGGAGAGCGCGACTACG
>NC_041392.1:413030383-413126550 GCF_002162155.2 Triticum dicoccoides
CGGCGACGTGGAGCCTATCCAGCGTCCAGGCGCGTGACGCGGCAAGCTGCTGGCGCCGTGGCGAGCTCGCGCCCGCCGGAGTCAGCTCTCTGCCTGCCTGGCGGAGACGAAGAAGCTGGCTGGCATGGGCCAGCATAGCGCTGGGCCACCAGGTGGGCCGGCTGATGGGTTGCGGCCAGGTAAGTTCTCTCCCTCTCTTTTAATTTCTGTTTTTCTATTTTTATTTATTCTGTAACTGTTGGGCTTTATTAAAAATACTAAAACGTTTCCAAAAATCCTGAAAATAATTGTGGGCTCTGTTTAGAATATTTCCAACAGCCCACACTTATAACCATAATTATTTGAGCATTCAAATTATTTTATAGCATTTAAATGCCCAAATTCAAATACTTATGAATCAATTCAATGACCTTCTGTTGACCTAGAAAATTGTGCACCAATTTTGCCTGAGGTTCTAACCCAAGACAAAGAGAGTGAACTTTTTAGAAGGGCATTTCAGGTTCATTGAAAATAATTTTAGTAAACCCTAGTTGTTTCCAGGGAGTGCTGGGGGTTCTGTCTTCCCCATTTCAAATTTAAGAGGAATTTAAACATGATGCACACTCTAATGCTTCAACTAACTAGGGTCTGACAGTTTGCTTATGTTTGTTTATCTTCTTTGCGATAGATTGCCCGGAGTGCGAAGCAGAATATTATCAGTCTTTAGAATTCAATCACTAGTACCAAGGCAAATTGCATCTTGATCATGTTTCATTACCTATGTTTTTATTATGCACTTAGTTCTTAGCGGTAGGACTGCATGGTAGGAAACTATTGCCGCATGATTATGCTTTTCACCCAGTAGTTCATTGAGGTAGGTCTGAACCATATAACATTGTCGCCATTGTTTTACATTATGTTGCTACACAAAGTAGACGTGGATTGGGGAGTGATCATTGTAAAGTTTGAGTGACAATGTATTAAATAGGACCTAAGTTAATTAATGAACTACCTGGGCGGAAACTTGTGGGAATGGTGGTGAAGTACAGTGGGGCACGCATGGGAAAATCCATCGTGGTGCACCACTAGTGGACCGTCCGCTCAGGCTCAAAGAGATCAATCGTATTCCCATGTCTAGAAGCTTACGTGTGCAGCCACAAGCCAATATGGGCTCTGGCTTAGTTGAGTAGTTAGTGTGACCCCTTCCAGGATGGGCTAGCAGATGTAGAACGATGTAGGTGTACCGGCCTATCCGTGGGTTAAGGGGGAACATTTTCGAAAGGCTATGTCTCGATCTTCCGATCATGGAGGTGGTCGAGTCTTGTGGGGAAAAGTGCGCAACCTCTACAGAGTGTCAACCTAATTGATTAGTCGTGTCCCCGGTTACGGACAACTTGAGCATCTAGTAGTGGAAATGCTGGGAGATCTCCTCACCTTTAATTAAACAGTTGGGTTTTAAATGAAACTTGGGAACGGATGGAGTTGGGTTTGCCAACTCATCCTATGCAAAATGTGTAGTAGTAGAATAACATCTTTTCTAATAGGGAAAAACTAGCTTTATGCAAAAACTAGACTTAGAGCTTTCCTCCAGCCAAATTGCATGTACAAGTAGGTTCATTACACTTATGATGTGACTTGCCAGTACATTCAATGTACTGACCCATTTGGCTGCAACTTATCACATTGCAGATATATCCGACGAGGATTAAGGTGTGATAGGTCGATGTTCTACACTCAACCTTGCTCGTGGAGTTGGACTCATTTACTTCTTTGCTTCCGCAGTATTTGCTTATTGGCTCTATGCCCTATTTTGTAATAAATGTATTGCTCCTGGACTATCGATGTAATAAAGAGATGTGTGTTATTTCTGTTATTTCATCGAGTACTGTGTGTGCTAGCAAGTCGATCCAGGGACTAGCATGGTAAGCACAGAGACTTCGACTCTTACCGAGCCGGGTCGCTACAAGCAATTACCATAATTATTAGAGGAATTACTAGGGAACGACCTAGGATTAAAATTACCTCTGTACGCGTTATTACCAAAACTATTCCTACCAACAAAATTCACAACCATAGATTCATTTTTATTCTCAATCAAAGTGGATAAAGGCATATCATTAGGATTAATATAAGCACTCTTGCTAGCAAACAATTTCATAAGTTCATCCATCTTTTCACTCAAAACATTAATCTCTTCAATCGCATGCACTTTTTTGCTAGTGGAAGATCTTTCGGTATGCCATTGAGAATAATTAACCATAATATTATATAGGAGTTTAGTAGCTTCACCTAAAGCAATTTCCATAAAATTACCTCTTGCGGCCGAATCTAAAAGATTTCTAGAAGCAAAATTGAATCCAGCATAAACATTTTGTATGATCATCCACAAATTTAAACCATGAGTAGGGCAATTCTGTATCATCAATTTCATCCTCACCCAAGATTATGCAACATGTTCATGATCAAGTTGCTTAAAATTCATAATATCGTTCCTAAGGGAGATGATCTTAGTGGGAGGAAAATACTTGGAAATAAAAGCATCTTTACACTTATTCCATGAATCAATACTATGCTTAGGCAAAGATGAAACCCAAGTTTTAGCACGATCTCGTAGTGAGAACGGAAATAGATTCAATTTAACAATATCATTATACACATCTTTGTTCTTTTGCATATCACACAACTCAATGAAATTATTTATATGGGATGTGGCATCTTCACTAGGAAGGCCGGAAAATTGATCTTTCATAACAAGATTCAGCAAAGCGGCATTAATTTCATAAGATTTCGCACTAGTGGCCGGAGCAATGAGAGTACTAATAAAATCATTATTATTTGTATTGGAAAAGTCACATAATTTGGTATTCTCTTGAGCCATCGTGACAAAGCAAGCAATCCAACACACGAGCAAACAAAAAGCAAACGAGAAAACGAACGGAAGAAGGGCGAAGAAATGGGCAAATCTTTTCAAAAATCGATTTAGAAGTTGGGAGAGGAAAACAAGAGGCGAATGGAGAATAATGTAATGCAAGAGATTAGAGTTTATGATGGGTACATGGTAGGCTAGACGTAGATCTCCCTGGCAACGGCGCCAGAAATTCTTCCTGCTACTTCTTGAGCTTGCGTTTGTTTTTCCCTTGAAGAGCAAAGGGTGATGCAACACAGTAGAGATAAGTATTTCCCTCAGTTAAGAACCAAGGTATCAATCTGGTAGGAGAAACGCGCAAGTCCCCAATAGATGCACCTGCACAAACAATCAAACACTTGCACCCAATGCGATAAAGGGGTTGTCAATCCCTTCACAGTCACTTGCAAAGGTGAGATCTGATAGAGATAGATAGAGCTAAACAAAAGATAAAATATTTTTAGGTTTTTTGGTTTATAGATCTGAAAATAATAGATTTCAAAATAGAAAATCTGAAACTAATATGATTGAAAATAGACCCAGAGGCCATAGGTTCCACTAGAGGCTTCTCTCATGAAGACAAATAATACGGTGGGTGAACAAATTACTGTCGAGCAATTGATAGAAATGCGCAAAGTTATGACGATATCCAAGGCAATGATTATGCAATATAGGCATCACGTCCGTGTCAAATAAACTAGCTCATGCCTGCATCTACTACTATTACTCCACACATCGACCGCTATCTGGAATGCATCTAGAGTATTAAGTTCATAAAGAACGGAGTAACGCCTTAAGTAAGATGACATGATGTAGAGAAATAAACTCAAGCAATATGATGAAACCCCGTCTTTTTATCCTCGATGGCAACAATTCAATACATGTCTCACTACCCCTACTTTGTCACTGGGTGAAATCACGGAAGATTGAACCCAAAGCTAAGCACCTCTCCCATTGCAAGAAAAACCAATCTAGTTGGCCAAACCAAACCGATTGTTCGAAGAGAAATACAAAGATATCAAATCATGCATATAAGAATTCAGAGAAGATTCAAATAATATTCATAGACAAGCTGATCATAAATCCACAATTCATTGGATCTCGACATACACACTGCAAAAGAAGATTACATCAGATAGATCTCCAAGAACATCAAGCAGAACATGGTCTTGAGAATCAAAGAGAGAGAGAGAATAAGCCATCTAGCTACTAGCTATGGACCCGAGGGTCTGTGGTAAACTACTCACACTTCATCGGAAGGGCAACAGAGTTGATGTAGATGCCCTCCGTGATCGAACCCCCCTCCGACAGGATGCCGGAAAAGGCCCCAAGATGAGATCTCACGGGTACAGAAGGTTGCAGTGGCGGAAAAGTATTTTCGTGGATGCCTATGTTGGTTCTGGAAAATATGTGAATATATAGGCGGAAGAGCTAGGCCAGGGGCGTCCTGAGGGGCCCACAAGGTAGGGGGGCACCCCCCTAGGGCGCGCCCTCCACCCTTGTCGCCACCTCGTGGCTCTTCTGACTTGGACTCCAAGTCCCCTGGGTGTCTTCTAGTGCAAGAAAAATCATCGTGAAGTTTTGTTCCGTTTGGACTCCATTTAGTATTCCTTTTCTGCGAAGCTCAAAAATAAGGAAAAAACATAAACTGCCACTGGGCTCTAGGTTAATTGGTTGGTCCCAAAAATAATATAAAATAGGATATTAATTTATATAAAACATCCAAAACAGATAATATAATAGCATGGAACAATCAAAATTATAGATACGTTGGGAGATGTATCAATGGGTGACAATGTGAAGCCCCTCAAGGCGCTCGCCGAGAAGGAGGAGGCGGCCGCCGGCTGGAAGATGCTTCATGAGCAGAGCGGTGGCTTGGGGATGACACTGACAGCGGTCGTCGAGGAACTGATGGGTGACTTGAGGAAGTTCCGGATCGAGCGTGAGCAGGAGGTGGAGGAATCCATTGCTGCTTTCAAGCAAAGTTGTGAGGAATTGAAGAAGGAACTAGAGGATGTCGTCGCCCGGCTATCCATCGAGGAGTAGAGACAATAGCGACCCAGATCGTTGTCTGCGATTTCCTTCTTCTCTTGCCCCCGTGTCTTCCGGGCTTTGCCGCATGTGGCATTTTAAATTATATGGAATGTGTAAGACAATTATGATCCGTGCCATTGTAAATTAGTCGTCGTATTATCCGTTGCCATTTTATTTGTAGTCGTATTATCCGTTGCCCTATGTGGCATTTTAAATTAGGTCGGAATACGAGTTGAAAACACGAAAAAAGAAAATGCTAACGTTGAGCGGGGCCATGGAAGCAAACACCCTCCGTCGAGGTGCTTTAATTAACTGTGTGTTAAACAGCGGCTCGACTGCCATTAATGTAGAAGTTGTGAGTGAGCCGGGCAGCTAGTGGAAGGAGGTCAAAGAGCTCGCTTCCCGGTGAGCATGGGCAGCCTACGAGGTGGATAGGATGCACGTGTCCCGTTGAGCCTGTGCGGCGGACTACTTGCATGCGTCCCGTCAAGCCTGCATGGCAGACTTCTCGCGCTCGTCACATCTAATAAAACAACTGCACGCACGCCATCGACTATAGTTAAATTTTGGCACAAAATACAAAGATGACCAATGAACGAGGACGAAGGTAGTACTATCCCATAAGAAAAGAGGGACGCGTGGCCGCACTTAAATTGCTACGGGAACACACGGTTCATATAATACAATCGTTTGCGATATTAACGTGTCAGCTCTTTGTTTCATAAGGACTTCTTTGGCTATAATGTGTGCGCCTTGTCTCAAACTGGACGAACGAACCCTGAATAAGTTTAAATTTCAGCACGGATATCATGTCGTTCCATGTTGCCCGTAGAAGAAAATACAAGGCCAAAAGAGGTAGTGATTATCGTTTCGCCAACAAGGGGGACACATTTCCCTATCAAAATCACGAGGCTTCTTTGAGAGAAGATCTGGTTTGTAAGTGGCTTGTAATAAAACTTGCGCCAAAATGGACTAAAAATATTTCTCAACATATATGTGCCATGTCTAACACCATCCCAAGTTTCAAGATTTTCGGGTGAGTTTTGGATCTACGGGGATTTAAAAACTAAGATTCTTCTCACGAAATGTTTTCAAATAGCACATGGTTCACTCATGAAAGTCGTGTGCCTACCAAACCGTGGCCGATGCCCCCGCTACAGATTGTGCATTCTGGTTGGCCAGAACCCAAACCCCACGGATCGTATGTCTGCACCATTGGATGCTCCTAGATCGAACGGCAATCCTCGTCCCTTTCGACAGCACATGCAGTATATGGGTAAGAACTATGCACATGCATCATGCTAGCTCACGCTTCCTTCTCTACTAAGTTTTCTATATTAATGTTGTTATATATATCCAAACATGCTACAGTTTCCTGCCACTCCTCTCATCGGTTTCCCGCCTCTTCTCCCATCGTTTTCCCGCTGCCAGTGTCAGTGCTCATTTATGGCTAGGGGGCGACACATCGGACATGTAAATATCACACACAGTTTCTAAAAGCACAAATGTGTGTGATAGGAGGTAGTAGGTCCCATAGGGTGACCAGCGTGAAACGCCTTAAAGGCAAGGAGGCAATTCCTATCAGTAAGGGGCGGCTTCCCATCCGCTAGCCTGGTCAAATAGAACACATAAGTTAACCATGCTCGGGCTGGAGTAGTCTAAGGATGGGTGACCTGGTGGGAAGTTGCATATCTCAAGCTTCATTTAAACGCTATGACACAGTCATTATAGAGATAAATGTCTCTATAGTGACCTGTCATTGCGATTATATAAACCTTGGGATGCTTGTTTGGCTAATTTGTAGACTATGTTTTTATTGGTTATTTTTTGTTGTAAAAAATCAAAGAATGATCAACTCTATGGTGACCTGTCATGGTGATTATATCAACCTTGGGATCCTTGTTTTGCTAATTTGTAGACTATGTTTTTATTGATTATTTTTGGTTCTCAAAAATCAAATAATGATCGACATCTGTTGGCCCACACAAATTATCCCTTTGACTCAACGCACGAGAAGGGTTTACTCTTTGCTCCATGTGCTATGTTAGAGCAAATCAAGTTTCAGCACATGCGTTGGACGGCATCCGACCCCTACCCCCCCATCCGCCTCGAAGTTGTGTACCCGACATCGTACATCATTAACCTGGCTGCGGGGGGTATGATGTTCAGTTTGTAATGTTACTAATGTAGTTGGTGCCCCATGGAACTTGTGCTTTAGGGATTTGAACAAATCATACACCAGACCCATACATTTTTAGGTCGCATGCAGGGTATAGGGGGCGGGTGTTCTGATCGAGCATGTCTCCCTTGTGCGGTTTATAGACGCCGCACATATCTGTGGACTCCCCGAGGTATATATATTATCCTTGAATGATAACGAGGGGCCCACATAATCCATCCTTTTGACCCAACAAACGAGAAGGGTTTGACCATGATGGTTTCCTATTGCTATACGTGCCATGTTAGACCAAATAAAGTTTGAGCGCATGCGTTGGAAGACACCCCCCTCATCTCCTCAAAGTTGGGAAACCGACATCGTACGTATTGAACTAGGCTTAGAGTCGGGTACAGTGTTCGATTTGTAATATAGTTGGTGGCCCATCAAAGTTGTGCATTCGGGATTTAAACACATCACATACCATCGTACCTGTACATATTTTCGGGCTGCATGCAATGTATATGGGGTCTTCTGATCGACCACGTGTCCCTTGTGCGGCTTTTTATGATGACACGCATATCTGTGGGCTCCTGGAGTGTATATATATCATCCCTTTGACCGATAACGATGGGTATGTGTTGGCCAGGAATGGATTCCTCCTACTTCGTGTTAGGGCCGGTCACCGTCACATGTCGTTCAACCAAAGCTCGAGCTCATGTGTTGTCAGGATTCCCTCCCGCATGCTCGGATTGCTGGGTTCGACCTACACCGTACCCTGTGTATCTCGTCCTTAACTACCTGGCCTTCATGGTTGTTGTCTGTATCGACAGGCAGGCACCACATCTAAATTGTATATTATTCTATATTGAAAACACACAACACCCCTTCCAACGTACATCATGTTGGGCCGCATGCAAGAGGTGCTAGTTTTGTGGTCCCTCTCGTGCGATTCTTTATGATGGTTCATTCTATTGGCCAAGCGGTTTATCGACAACAATAGTTGTTGTTTGACCAAACGATAGATTCACTGGACTGGCTTATAGTAGGTCATGGCGACATGCATGTATAAGCAAAGTATCATTACATGCATCTGCCTCGATGACACAAAGTGGGAGGTGGGTCAAGCACCCTAGCTAGTTACGACATTATGTCATTATAGATATATCCAAGGGTGCTTTCGGGTTTGCGAGGCAGGTGCCACCAAAGTTGTGCATTGTGTATTTAAAGTTTTAGACATCACACCATATATTCCTACATATATTTGGCTACTTCCAGGTGGTTCTTGACTTCTGGCCCCTCTCATCGATCTTCGACGATGCGCCCAACCGTGGGCCTGCATGGTCAAAGTTGTGCATCGGAATTTTGAACTTCACAGACCACCATTTTCACTCATATATATTTGGGCCACATGCTGGCGTGGCTATCTTCTGATCCTCTCTAACGTTTTTTTGCTGCAAAGACTCTGATGACGCTCAACGGGCACGGGTATAATGTCTTAACCATGTGCGATGCAAGTGCGTTGTGAGTCACCACGAATGCGCAAGTGCGAGCAAAGGTGGAGGTACTGGCTCAACCGTGGGCGATGCAAGTGCACTGTAAAATCACCACGACTGTGCAAGCGCGAGCAAAGGTGGAGGTACTGGCTTAACTATGTGTGATGCAAGTGTGCTGTAAAATCACCACCTGCGCAAGCTAAAGGCGGGTAGTTTATTTAGATTGAATTCCACGACTGCGTCTAAAAATTAGGATGAACCATGTGCAATAGACCAGCTAGCTAGAAATCTAAAAACAAACTACCCGCCTTGAGTATTGCAAAAATCGGCGGTTTCACCACTTTTCCTTATTATCATACAAACATATTCTTATTGGACCGTGCGCGATCTTGGGTACTCCCGCCCCGAAACAATTCCTTTACCCAAATATTAGCAGCCGCCGTACTTGAACCATCACCCACACTCCTCCAGCACCGACCTTATAGTAAAATTGCAGTACCAGCGGCATTTGAACCGCCGCCCTCCCTCGTCCACCACCATCTCCACCCACCATTATTAAAATTTTCAGTAGCCGCGCCGTATCCTCAAACACCCCCCTCCATAGACCCCGCCCCCCTGATACGTCTCCAACGATCTATAATTTTTGATTGTTCCATGCTACTATATTATCTGCTTTGGATGTTTTATATGCATTAATATGATATTTTATATTATTTTTGGGACTAACCTATTAACCAAGAGCCCAGTGTCAGTACCTGTTTTTTCCCCTCTTTTTGAGTTTCGCAGAAAAGGAATACCAAACGGAGTCCAAACGGAATAAAACCTTCACGATGATTTTTCTTGGACCAAAAGACAACCAGGAGACTTGGAGATGAAGTCGGAGGAGCCACTAGGCGGCCACAAGGATGTAGGGCATGCTCAGGGGGGTAGGGCTCGCCCCCCACCATTCTGGGGCCCTCGTGCACCTCCTGACCTAATTATTTCACCTATATGTTCCCATATACCCCCAAACCACCAGAGGCATCCACGAAAACACTTTTCCACCACTACAACCTTCTGTACATGTGAGATCCCATCTAGGGGCCCTTTCCGGCATCCTGCCAGAGAGGGGATTCGATCACAGAGGGCTTCTACATCAACTCTATTGCCCTTCGATGAAGCGTGAGTAGTTTACCTCAGACCTATGGGTCCATAGCTAGTAGCTAGATGGCATCTTCTCTCTCTTTGATTCTCAATACCATCTTCTCCTCAATGTTCTTGGAGATCTATTCGATGTAATACTTTTTTGCGGTGTGTTTGCCGAGATCCGATGAATTGTGGATTTATGATCGGCTTATCTATGAATATTATTTGAATCGTCTCTAAATTATTTTATGCATGATTTGATATCTTTGTAATTCTCTTCGAACTATCGGTTTGGTTTGGCCAACTAGATTGGTTTTTCTTGCAATGGGAGAAGTGTTGAGCTTTGGGTTCAATCTTGTGGTGTCCTTTCCTAGTGATAGTAGGGGCAGCAAGGCATGTATTGTATTGTTCCCATCAAGGATAAAACGATGGGGTTTTCATCATATTGCTTGAGTTAATTCCTCTACATCATGTCATCTACTTAATGCATTACTCTGTTCTTCGTGAACTTAGTACTCTAGATGCAGGCAGGAGTCGGTCGATTTGTGGAGTAATAGTAGTAGATGCAGAATCATTTCGGTACTTGACACGGGCGTGATGCCTATATTCATGATCATTGCCTTAGATATCATCATAACTTTGCGCTTTTCTACCAATTGCTCGGCAGTAAATTGTTCACCCATCGTATTATTTGCTATCTTGAGAGAAGCCTCTAGTGAAACATATGGCCCCCGGGTCTATTTCCATCATATAAGTTTCTGATCTATCATATTAGTTTCTGATCTACTATTTTTGCAATATTTTACTTTCCGATTTATAAACCAAAAATACCAAAAATATTTACTTTACTGTTTATCTATCTCTATCAGATCTCACATTTGCAAATAACTGTGAAGGGACTGACAACCCCTTTATCGGGTTGGGTGCAAGTTGTTTGTTTTATTATGCAGGTATTCGGTGATTTGTGCGTGGTCTCCTACTGTATTGCTACCTTGGTTCTCAAAATGAGGGAGATACTTATCACTATTTTGCTGCATCACCCTTTCCTCTTCAAGGGAAAAACCAATGCAAGCTCAAGACGTAGCAGGAAGAATTTCTGGCGCCGTTGTTGGGGAGATCTACGTCAAGTCAAGACATACCAAGTACCCATCATAATCTCTCATCCCTTGCATTACATTATTCACCATTCTCCCCTCATTTTCCTCTCCCCGACTTCTAAAACGATTTTCGAAAAGATTTGCCTTTTCTTCGCCCTCTTCCTCCGTCTTCTTCGTTTGCTTTTTGTGTGCTAGTGTGTTGGATTGCTTGCCTTGTCACAGTGGCTCAAGAGAATACCAAATTGTGTTACTGTTCCAACATCAATAATGATGATTTTATTAGTACCCCGATTGCTCCCGCCACTAGTGCGGAATCTTGTGAAATTAATGCCACTTCCCATCTAAACAATTTCATTGATTTGTGTGATATGCAAAATAAAAAAGATGTGGATAATGATATTGTTAAATTGAAGCTATTTCCGTTTTCGCTTCAAGATCGTGCTAAAACTTGGTTTTCATCTTTGCCTAAAAATAGTACTGATTCATGGAATAAGTGTAAAGATGCTTTTATTTCCAAGTATTTTCCTCCCTCTAAGATCATCTCCCTTAGGAATGATATTATGAATTTTAAGCAACTTGATCATGCACATGTTGCACAATCTTGGCAGAGGATGAAATTGATGATACGAAATTGCCCTACTCATGGCTTGAATTTGTGGATGATTATACAAGAAATTTATGCCGGATTGAATTTTGCTTCTAGAAATCTTTTAGATTCGGTCGTGGGTGACACTTTTATGGAAATTACTTTAGGATAAGCTACTAAACTCCTAGATAATATTATGGTTAATTATTCTCAATGGCATACCGAAAGTCTTCCACTAGTAAAAAAGTGGATACAATTGAAGAAATTAATGTTTTGAGTGGAAAGATGGATGAGCTTATGAAATTATTTGCTAGCAAGAGTGCTTCTATTGATCCTAATGATATGCCTTTGTCTACTATGATTGAAAATAATAATGAATCTATGGATGTGAATTTCGTTGGTAGGAACAATTTTGGTAATAATGCGTATAGAGCTAATTATAATCCTAGGTCGTTTACTTGTAATTCCTCTAATAATTATGGTAATTCCTACAAAAATTCTTATGGAAATTATAATAAGATGCCCTCTGATTTTGAGAATAGTGTTAAATAATTTAGGTGTTCGCAAAAGAGTTTTGATGCTTTGGTTGACGAAAAAATTGTTTAAGATTGATGATTTGGCTAGGAACATGGATAGAATTTCTGTTGATGTTGATTCTTTGAAACATAGATATATTCCACCCAAGCAGTATATTAATGAGTCTCTCAAAGCTATGAGAATTTCCATTGATGATTCAAAGAAAGAACCTCTAAGATGCGTGCTAAACGAGATTGGTTTGTAAAAACATGTTCTTCTAGTTTCCGTTAAAATAAAGATGAAGATCTTAAAGTGATTGATGTGACTCCTATTGAATCTTTGCTTTCCAATATAAATCTTGATAAAGATGGGACTGGAGATGAGTCAACTTTAGTTAAAAGGCGTCCCAATGATTCAGAGTTTTTAGATCTTGATGTAAAAATTGATAAAAGTGGGATTAGAGAGGTCAAAACTTTAGGTAGCACTGAACCCACTCTTTTGGATTTCAAGGAATTTAATTATGATAATTGTTCTTTAATATATTGTATTTCCTTGTTGCAATCCATGTTTAATTCTCCTCATGCTTATAATCAAAACAAATCTTTTACTAAACATGTCGGTGATGCTATGAAGCAATCTTCTGAAGAAAAGCTTGAATTGGAAATTTCTATCCCTAGAAAACTTTATGATGAGTGGTAACCTACTATTAAGATTAATATTAAAGATTATGAGTGCCATGCTTTGTGTGATTTGTGTGCTAGTGTTTCCACAATTCCAAAAACTTTATGTGATCTGTTAGGTTTCCGTGAATTTGATGATTGTTCTTTAAATTTGCATCTTGCGGATTCCACTATGAAGAAACCTATGGTAAGAATTAATGATGTTCTTGTTGTTGCAAATAGGAATTATGTGCCCGTAGATTTCATTGTTCTTGATATATATTGCAATCCTGCATGTCCTATAATTCTTGGTAGACCTTTCCTTAGAACGATTGGTGCAATTATTGATATGAAAGAAGGAAACAGTAGATTTCAATTTCGTTAAGGAAGGGCATGGAACACTTTCCAAGAAAGAAAACTAAATTGCCATATGAATCTATTATGAGATCTACTTATGGATTGCATACGAAAGATGACAATACCTAAATCAATTCGAGTTTTATCCCTAGCTAAGGGCGTTAAACAATAGCGCTTGTTGGGAGGGAACCCAATTTTGTTTTTGTTTTTGCTTTTTAGGTCCTGTTTTTCATTAAATAATTCATCTAGCCTTTGGTTAGATGTGGTTTTTGTGTTTTTATTAGTGTTTGTGCCAAGTAAGACCTTTGGGATGGCTTAAGGTGATAGTTGATTTGATCTTGCTGAAAAACAGAAAATTTTGTGCCCGGTGATAGAATTGATCTGAGCTGCTGGAACACCATAAATTCTTGAATTTTTCACAAAAGATTCATATACAAGTTTCCTCTCTTGACCTAATTTTTCAGAATTTTTGGAGTTACTTAAGTATGCGAGAGTTACAGATTGCTACAGATTGTTCTGTTTTTGACAGATTCTGTTTTCTTTGTGTTGTTTGCTTATTCTGATGAATCTATGGGTAGTATCGAGGGGTATGAACCATGGAAAGGTTGGAATAAAATAGATATTACACCAATATAAATAAGGAATGAGTTCACAACAGTACCGAAAGTGGTGATTTATTTTCTTATACTAACGGAGCTTATGACATTTTTTGTTGAGTTTTGTGTTGTGAAGTTTTCAAGTTTTAGGTAAGGATTTGATGGACTATGGAATAATGAGTTGTAAGAGCCTAAGCTCGGGGATGCCCAAGGCACCCCAAGGTAATATTCAAGGACAACCAAGAGCCGAAGCTTGGGGATGCCCCTGAAGGTATCCCCTCTTTCGTCTGCGTCCATCGGTAACTTTACTTGAGGCTATATTTTTATTCACCACATGATATATGTTTTGCTTGGAGCATATTGTATAATTTGAGTCTTTGCTTTTTAATTTTCCACAATCATCCTTGCTGAACACACACCTTTTGAGAGGGACACGCATGAATCGTGATTTATTAGAATACTCTATGTGCTTCACTTATATCTTTTTAGAGCACGACAGTGGTTTTATTTTATAGAAATTATTGAACTCTCATGCTTCACTTATATTATTTTGAGAGTCTTTAAACAGCATGGTAATTTGCTTTGGTTATAAATTTAGTCCTAATATGATAGGCATCCAAGAGGGATATAATAAAAATGTTCACATAAAGTGCATTGAATACTATGAGAAGTTTGATTCCTTATGATTGTTTTAAGATATATAGATCGTGATATTAGAGTCATGCTGGTGAGTAATTGTGAATTTGAGAAATACTTGTGTTAAGGTTTGTGAGTCCCATAGCATGCACGTATGGTGAACCGTTATGTAACGAAGTTGGATCATGAGATATTTTTTGATTGTCTTCCTTATGAGTGGCGGTCGGGGATGAGCGATGATCTTTTCCTACCAATCTATCACCCTAGGAGTATGCGTGTTGTACTTTGTTTGGATAACTAATAGATTTTTGCAACAAGTATGTGAGTTCTTTATGAATAATATTGAGTTCATGGATTGTACACACTATCACCCTTCCACCATTGTTATCCTCTCTACTGCTGCGCAACTCTCGCCGGTACCATAAACCCACCATATACCTTCCTGAAAACAGCCACCATACCTACATATTATGGCATTTCCATAGCCATTCCGAAATATATTGCCATGCAACTTTCCACCGTTTCGTTTATTATGACACGCTTCGTCATTGTCATATTGCTTTGCATGATCAT
This sequence comes from Triticum dicoccoides, assembly GCF_002162155.2. NCBI lineage: Eukaryota > Viridiplantae > Streptophyta > Magnoliopsida > Poales > Poaceae > Triticum > Triticum dicoccoides. The sequence continues at coordinate 413,045,098 of NC_041392.1, forward strand.
GTAGTTGACATCGTATTTGTGGCAAAGCCGCATTTCATCGTTTTTATACATGTTGCTCTTGAGTCATTGCACATCCTGGTACACCGCCAGAGGCATTCATATAGAGTCATATTATGTTCTAGTATCGGGTTGTAATTTTTGAGTTGTAAGTAAATAAAAGTGTGATGATCTCCATTATTAGAACATTGTCCCATGTGAGGAAATAAAAAAGAGGCCAAAAGAGTCTCCAAAAAAAGAGAAAAGAGTCTCCAAAAAAGAGAAAGGAGAATAAAAAATGATAGAAAAAGAGAGAAGGGGCAATGTTACTATCCTTTTTCCACACTTGTGCTTCAAAGTAGCACCATGACCTTCATGATAGAGAGTCTCCTATGTGGTCATTTTCATATACTACTGGGAATTTTTCATTATAGAACTTGGCTTGTATATTCCAACGATAGGCTTCCTCAAATTGCCCTAGGTCTTCATGAGCAAGCAAGTTGGATGCACACCGTATTATTTTGGCCATGTTATTTTGAGAAGACATAATTGCCTTGTTAGTATGCTTATAGTATTATTGTTTTTATTTCAATATTAAACTTTTGTTTTGAATCTTACGGATCTGAACATTCATGCCACAATAAAGAAAATTACACAAGTAAATATGTTAGGTAGCATTCCACATCAAAAATTCTGTTTTTATCATTTACCTACTCGAGGACGAGTAGGAATTAAGCCTGGGTATGATTGATACGTCTCCAACGTATCTATAGTGTTTATTATTCCATGCTATTATATTATCTGTTTTGGATGTTTTATATGCACTAATATGCTATTTAGGTTATTTTAGGACTAACCTATAAACCTAGAGCCCAGTGCCAGTTCTTGTTTTCCCCCTGTTTTTGAGTTTCGCCGAAAAGGAATACCAAACGGAATAAAACCTTCGCGATGATTTTTCTTGGACCAGAAGACAACCAGGAGACTTGGAGATGAAGTCGGAGGATCCAGGAGGCGGCCACAAGGACGGAGGGTGTGCCCAGGGGGTAGGGCATGCCCCACCCTTGTGGGCCCCTCGTGCACCTCCTGACCTAATTCTATCGCTTGTATATTCCCATATATCGCCAAACCACCAGAGGCATCCATATACCGCCACTACCTTCTCTACCCATGAGATCCCATCTAGGTACCTTTTTCGGCACCCTACCGGAGGGGGATTCGATCACGGAGGGCTTGTACATCAACTCTATTGCCCTTCCGATAAAGCGTGAGTAGTTTACCTCAGACCTATGGGTCCATAGCTAGTAGCTAGATGGCTTCTTCTTTCTCTTTTATTCTCAATACCATGTTCTCCTGATGTTCTTGGAGATGTATTCGATGTAATACTTTTGGCGGTGTGTTTGCCGAGATCCAATGAATTGTGGATTTATGATCAGCTTATCTATGAATATTATTTGAATCTTCTCTGAATTCTTTTATGCATGATTTGATATCTTTGTAATTCTCTTCGAACTATCGGTTTGGTTTGGCCAACTTGATTGGTTTTTCTTGCAATGGGAGAAGTGCTTAGCTTTGGGTTCAATCTTGCGGTGTCCTTTCCCAGTGACAGTAGGGGCATGTCGGTGTACTAGAATAGGGGTACCCTAGTACCCCGAACTTGTGCACGGGCAGTTGCAGCACCCCGCGGCGAGGCTTGCCAGGCGAACGCCAAGATCCTCCGTGGTTCCCTTGGAGCCATTCAAGAACAAAGTATTTAAGCTCAGGAGACAAGGCCCCGGCAAGAGGAGCTTGCCGGGAAGGCCAACCAAGGCACGTCAAGGAACTTGCCGCGACGCGCCACGCGCTCCGGCAAGGCAACAAGGCCCCGGCAAGAGGAGCTTGCCGGGAAGACCAACCAAGGTACCTCGAGGCCCGGTGAGCGACAAGCTTCCGGACCCGACAAGATAACAGCAGCGGCAAGGCGCTTGCCGCGGCAGGCGGCCACTCTGTGCCCACGCTCCAGCACATCCACCAACGTGTCGCTATGGGGGCCTCTCCAGGCGCGCGTGGCGGGAGGCTGTGCAGCCAGCGGTGCGCAGTGGCACGCGAAGCTGACAAGATCGCCATCGTGGCGAACGGTGGCGCCCCTAACGGTCCTTTTCTGCACTGTTTGGGCGACCCAGACGGGCATTTAATGCCCTTGTCCCCTACCGTCAGGGTTAGGTAGGGTGCACTGTACAAGTAACTGTACCAACCACCTCGCTTTTTACATTTGTACCCTTCTCTGCGTTGCCACCTGTCGGTGACCCCTTTAGCGTATAAAAGGAGGCCCATGCGCAACGTAGGGGGGGTTCGGTTCGACCCATTCGTGAGCCAGAAAACACTTAGCTCTCGCGAGCAAGAACATAATAGAACCAGACAAGCAGCAGTAGGAGTGTTATCTCTCCGGAGAGCTCTGAAGTTGGGTAAACTGCTCGTGTGCTTCGCCTCGATCTGCTCTTCGTGCGATCTCCGCCCCCCGCCGAACCGAAAGGGGCCCGGTCCGCCGGCCCCATAGGTGTTCGTGGATCAGTTTCCCCCGACATCTTTGGCGCGCCACGTAGGGGGCGTCGAGATTGTCTGAACCTGATCCGGTGTTCACACGAGCTAGATCTTCATTCCCTTCATCAACATGCCACCGAAGAAGAAGACTTCGGCGGCAGCCGCTCCGTCCACGTCACTTCCGCCACCGTTGGAGCAAACGGGTGGTGGAATGGACGCCGGCGGAAGAATGGACGTCGACGAGGAAGCTCATGATGCTGCCAGGTCCAAGAACAAGGCTGCACAAACCTCGGCGACTGTACATGTTCCACGCCACTCTCAGGAGGTGCAAGACCAACAACGTCATGGAACTTGTAGTGCCATACGCATGATAGGCCAAGACCAAGCTGGTGGATCTCGGGGCGCTCAAGACCAGCATGCACGCCAGCGTGCTGGCACGAGCGGGGCACGGTCGCCTGGATGGGATACTGCTCCTTCTAACATAGTTAGAAGTCCGAGCACGTCCCGCTCCTCGCGCCGTCCGCCACTGCCACCCACCACTTCAGCAGAAGCTTTGGCGCGAGCTCAACTTCTCCTAGATTACCCTCGGACGTCGGACAAGATCGACGAATGGAGGGCCACCATTCAGAGTCTCATCGGCTACGCCAACGGCGACACTCCACGGCGGTCGATGGCGTCACCGCCGCGGCAGGGTTGCCGGGCGCGAGCCGGTGGCGACGAAACGGGAGGAGGTGCAACTACCATGCAATCACCACCCCGAAGGCCAAGATCGCCGACTCGCCGGATCCACCTCGACAGCGACTCCACTGCATCGTCGGATCCACGAGCTCGTCGCGATCAGCGCCAAGTTCTTCATGATCGACAACAAGAAGACGCTCGAACTCGCATCAAGCGCCGAAGAGAAGCGCGACGTCAATCCGACAAGCGCGCTGGGCCCTCTGTTGACATGCATGCGCCAGGGGAACCAGGCGATCTGCCGTACGCGGTAGGTTGCCCTGCGTTCACTCATGAGCTGCGGCAAGTCCAGTGGCCCAGCACCAAGAACTTCAAGCCAGACGTACCGGAGAAGTATGACGGCAAGACGCATCCGTCGGAGTTCCTCAGCATTTACACCATTGCGGTGCAGGCTGCTGGGGGACGGGATGACAAGATCCTTGCCAACTACTTCCCGCTGGTACTCAAGCCCAACGTCAGGTCCTGGCTCATGCACTTGCCGGACAACTCCATATCCTCTTGGGCTGATCTGTGACATCAGTTTGTCGGCGCCTTCACAGGAGGACACAAGCCTCATGGCCAGGAGAGTGATCTTCATCTGCTCGCCCAGAAGGAAGGAGAGCCCCTGCGCAAGTACATTCAGAGATTCAGCAGTGTGCAGCACAACATCCCAGATGTCCACCCTGCCGCGGTGATCAGCGCGTTCCATCAGAATGTGCGAAACCGCAGGATGCGGGAGGAAATGGCGATGTGCAAGATCAGGGACGTCAGTGAGTTATATGCACTGGCCGACAAGTGTGCACGTGCTGAGGAAGGGAGGAGACTCCCCGGAGAGAATGTAGGAGCGGGAGGATCTGACAGTGAAGATGCTGCCCCGGCAAGGAAAAACCAGCGGCGGAACAACAGAAGGAAGAAAGGCAAAGAGGTGCTAGTTGTTGAGCAATCCGGCAACGGTGGTGGCGCCAAGGAAGCCAAAGCTAGTGACTCCGGCAAGGAGGTTGCCGCGGAGGTGGCGGTCGCCGACAAGCAGGACGGCACCAACAAGCAGTACTGCAAGATCCACCGCACCAAGGGCCATGATCTCCAGAACTGTAAGAAAGTCGAGCAGCTTGTTGAGCAACAGAAAGCTGAATACGAGCGGCGCGACAAGGAGAAGGCCCAGGAAGGTGCTGGGGTATCCGGCAAGAAACGTCCCGGCCGAGGAGGACGCCGCGGCAAGGCCAAGCAACGGCAAGGAGACAGACCTCCTCGCGGCCGCGACAAGGATGAAGATGACGACGACGATGAAGACATGGATGATGAGGAGACTGATGAGCAGGAGTTCCAGAAGGCCACAGAGGTCATGTGCGTTGACGGTGGTGCTTCTCTGCATACCTCGCACCGCCAGCTCAAGCAGTGGGTGCGGGAAGTTAATGCAGCAGAACCGCCCGTCGAGTCACGCAAGCCTCTGAAATGGTCCAGCACGCCTATCATCTTTGATATTGAGGACCACCCTGATCGCATAACTGCGGTCGGGTGCTTGCCGATGTTGGTTTCACCAACAATCCGCAACCTCAAGGTCACTAAGATGCTAGTTGACGGCGGGGCCGGCTTGAACCTGATCTCCTCCGCGGTGCTCCAGAAACTCCAGATCCCTGACAGCGAGCTCGAAGAGACCGGTACATTTCAAGGAATCAACCCGGGAAGGAGCAAGCCGAAGGGAAAGATCACGTTGCCGGTAACATTCGGCAGCGAGCTGAACTTCAGGACTGAGAGGGTCACGTTTGATGTTGCTGACTTTCCATTACCTTACAATGGAATCCTTGGCCGTCCGGCACTCGCCAAGTTCATGGCAGCCTCTCACTATGCGTACAACGTACTGAAAATGCCCGGCCCGATAAGTGTCATCTCTGTCCCTGGCGACAAGAAGGATGCTCTTATCTATGCCGACAAGATTTACCGGGAAGCAGCAGCCGCAGCAGAACACAAGACACTTGCCGCTGAAGCTCCCGGGGGGAAGAAGAAGACCAAGTCCGGCAAGAGCTCTGATGCCCACTCCGGCAAGCGCACCTCCTCGGAGTGCTGCGCTACCGTCGAGGACGCACCATCGAGCTCCACCGGCAAGTGTAAGAAGGCAATGACAGCTCCACCTGAGACCAAGAAGGTGTCCGCCAAGGAGGACGACGCTGGTGGTACCTTCACCATCAGCGCCACTCTTGACCCCAAATAGGAAAGCGCGCTCGTTGCTTTCCTGCGGGCGAATGTCGACGTGTTTGCGTGGCAACCGTCTGATATCCCCGGTGTTCCCAGGAAAGTAATTGAGCACCACCTTGCCGTCTGTCCTCATGCACGGCCCGTCAAGCAGAAAGTCAGGAAACAGGCAGTGGAGCGCCAAGAATTCATCGCAGAAGAAATCAAGAAGTTGGAAGCAGCAGGCCTTGTCAGAGGAGTGCTCCATCCCACATGGATACCATCAGATCTTCATGGCAGAAGAGGATGAAGAGAAAACCACATTTATCACCCCTTGTGGCACGTACTACTTCGTACGGATGCCTTTCGGTTTGAAGAATGCTGGTTCAACATTCGCAAGGGTAGTCCACCACGCCTTTGAACCACAGATGCACAGAAATGTGGAAGCCTACATGGATGACATAGTGGTCAAGAGCAAGAACAGGGTGACCCTGATTCAAGATTTAGACGAGACATTTGCAAATCTGCGCAAGATCAACCTCAAGCTTAACCCCGAGAAGTGCGTGTTTGGAGTTCCTTCCGGCAAGCTTCTCGGGTTCTTCGTGTCTCAGCGGGGAATTGAAGCCAATCCTGACAAGATCAAGGCCATTGAGCAGATCGAAGCACCAAAGCGCGTCAAGGATGTACGAAGGCTTGCCGGTTGCGTGGCTGCTCTCAGCAGGTTTATCTCTAGATCTGCTGAGCGCGCCCTGCCATTTTTCAAAATTTTGAAAAAGGCAGGTCCAATGAAATGGACTCCGGAGGCGGAGGCTGTGCTGCAGGACTTGAAGAGATACCTGTCCTCCACTCCAACGCTTGTCGCACCTAAGCCGCAAGAGAAGTTGCTGCTGTATATAGCGGCAACCAATCAAGTGGTTAGTGCTGCGTTAGTGGCGGAGAGGGAGGCAGATGATGAGCCAGCAACCACGGCAGATGCATCTAGCGACAAGCAAGGGGCTTCGCCGACAAGCTCTAGTCCCGACAGAGATGGATCTGCGCAGGAGCATGATAAGATGCAGAAGAGGATGGTGCAGCGTCCAGTTTACTTTGTCAGTTCCCTTCTACAGGGGGCTAGATCAAGGTACTCTGGTGTGCAGAAGTTGCTTTTCGGCCTCCTCATGGCCTCGAGAAAGCTGCGCCATTACTTTCAAGCACATGAGATCACAGTCGTCACTCGCTTTCCGCTGAAGAGGATACTGCAAAATCCAGAAGCAACAGGCAGGATTGTCGAGTGGGCTCTGGAACTATCAAGCTTTGGCCTCAAGTTTGAGAGCACTTCAACTATCCAAAGCAGGGCATTGGCAGAGTTCATAGCAGAATGGACGCCAACACCAGATGAAGAAATTCCAGAGACGAGCATCCCCGTCAAAGAGGCAAGCAAAGAGTGGCTGATGTACTTTGATGGTGCTTTCTCGCTGCAAGGCGCCGGTGCGGGTGTGCTGCTTGTCGCGCCCACCGGAGAGCACCTCAAGTACGTAGTCCAGATGCACTTTCCCAAGGAGCAAGCAACCAACAATACTGCAGAGTATGAAGGATTGCTTGCCGGTCTCAGAATCGCAGCAGACCTTGGGATCAAGAAGCTCATTGTCAGGGGTGACTCACAGCTTGTCGTCCGCCAAGTGAACAAGAACTACCAGAGTCCATTGATGGAAGCATATGTTGATGAAGTGAGGAAACTAGAAGAGCACTTTGACGGCCTACAGATGGAGCATATCCCAAGAGCTCAGAATGACATTGCTGATGGCCTGTCAAAGTGCGCCGCACTAAAGTTACCTGCGGAACCAGGGATCTTTGTGCTCAAGTTGACTCAACCATCCGTAACACCATCAACTGGACAAAGCAAGAAGAGGAAGTTGATTTCTAGTGACTATTTTCTGGCAGAGCTCCCCGAAGCCGCCGCCAAGAAAGTCCCCAAGATCAACACCAAGGTTGCTGAGGGGCAGTCTGCTCCGGCAAGCCTTATGGTTTGTTCCGTTGAAGCAGACGCTCCCGACAAGTTTTGCTCCGGCAAGCTTGCCGGGGAACATCAAGCTCCGGCAGGGCCGCAAGTCCTTGCCGTGGAAGCGGATGTTCCCGCAGCAGCAGATGTGCCTTTAGTCCTTGTTGTCGAGCCACAAGCTCCAGCATGGGCACAGCAGATTGTCCATTTCCTTCAGACAGGAGAACTTCCTGAAGAGCAAGAAGAAGCGGAAAAAGTAGCCCGGCAGTCAAGTATGTACCAGTTTGTCGATAGCATACTGTACAGAAGAAGACTCAACGGTGTGAAATTGAAGTGTATTTGCCGGGAAGATGGACAAAAGCTGTTGGCAAAGATACATGGAGGCATATGTCGCCACCATATTGGCGCAAGAGCACTTGCCGGCAAAGCTTTCCGGCAAGGTTTCTTTTGGCCGACAGCCCTCCAGGATGCAACTGCACAAGTAACCAAGTGTGAAGCGTGCCAGTTCCACTCCAAACAGATACACCAGCCAGCTCAAGCTCTCCAGACAATCCCTTTATCCTGGCCATTTTCGGTCTGGGGGCTCGATATCCTCGGCCCTTTCCCCCGAGCTGTCAGGGGCTTTGAGTACTTGTACGTCGCAATCAACAAGTTCAAAAAGTGGCCGAAAGTGCAGCCAGTGAGGAAGGTGACAGCACAGTTAGTAGTCAAGTTCTTCAGGTCAATTGTTTGCCGTTTTGGGATGCCTAACAGGATCATCACCGGCAACGGCACGCAATTCACGAGCCGCACCTTCATGCAGTACGTCCAAGACCTTGGCGCCAAGGTCTGCTTCGCTTCTGTTGCTCATCCGAGAAGCAACGGTCAAGCAGAGAGGGCAAATGCTGAAGTGCTGCGCGGGCTCAAGACCAGAACTTTCGACAAGCTGCGCAAGTGCGGAAGAAACTGGATCGAGGAGCTGCCGGTGGTTCTTTGGTCGATCAGAACAACGCCAAATCGAGCCACTGGCCAGACGCCTTTCGCTCTAGTCTATGGAGCAGAGGCAGTTCTCCCCATGGAACTCGTATACGGATCGCCTCGAGTGCTCGCTTATGATGAGCTTGAGCAAGAACAGCTGCGACAAGACGACGCACTGCTCCTTGAGGAAGATCGTCTTCAGGCTGCTGTACGAGCTGCTCGATACCAGCAAGCTTTGCGTCGCTACCATAGCCGCAAAGTTAAGGCCAGAAGCTTCGAGGAAGGCGACCTTGTTCTTCGGCGCGTTCAGTCCGCCAAGAATTCCAACAAGTTGATGCCGAAGTGGGAAGGCCCTTATCGGGTGAGACGAGTCACAAGGCCCGGCGCTGTCCGCCTTGAGACCGAAGATGGCATTCCGGTGAGCAACTCCTGGAACATAGCACATCTTCGTAAGTTTTTCCCGTAGGGCGCGGTTGCTGGAACCCGTTCCGGCAACCACCTTTTGTACAAGTCTTGCCGCTGTTGCATGTAATCCTTTGTACAAAGCCGGGCGCAGATCCCGTGCATAAGTAAAATCCCATGTGCTCCGCACAACTTGTCCATTTCATGCATTAGTTTCTTTCTTGCATGTGTTATCTGACACTTTGTGCAGCACCTACATCCGGTAAGCAATAACGAGCCGAAGGGCTCCATATTATTATTTTCTCTTCTTTCTTCTTTTCAACAAAGGAAAAGAAGGTTCCCTCGCACACAAGTTTGCCGGGGGGGAGGAGAAGATTGTGGTATGGACCAGGCGTCGTTCAAGCAAAGCTTTGCCTTGCCGGGAAGCAAACGACATAAAAGCTAAGTTGCCAAAGTTTGAGCAATCAGTTTTTAAATTTTTGAGTTATCTTCCTTGAACGACCCTGCTTTGTATGGAAAACCTGTGCGCAGAGGAACCAACTCGTGGCTAGTTGCGCCCTTACTTTGTTTCGAGTCCGCTCAACAACTTAAGTGTGCTGCATCTAGTCGCGACAAGGTTTCTTGTCGGAAGCGGCGCCGCCAGCAGGCTGCTGAAGTTCCGCACTCAGCGCTCGCGGCTCGGGCGCCTGCGCCGACAAGTTCCCTAGAAGCGTAGGGTAAAAACATACAAAGGAAGGAATCTAGTAGAGGAAATAACATAGCAATTGATAACAGAAATAAAGTTATATTACAAGATAACTTGTCACAGCTCTAACAGACTGTTTTCATAACATGATTAGCAGCGACAAGGGAAAAGAAGAAAGGGGCGGCCTAGTCTACGCGTCCGCCCTCGACCCTCTTGATCTCGCTCATCTTGTCCACAATGGGTGCGACAAGGGCCTTGAGTGCGTCCCGATCGGCGTCTGGCGGCAAGGACTTGAGGACGTTGGTGAAGCTGAGGCCTGGATTGCGGAAGGCCACCTTCATCAGCACCTTCTGGAGAACCCCGGCGCAGATTTTGCACGACTCGTCGGCCAGCTGCTTTGGGATCCTTTCCCGGAGCCGCTAGAGTGCCGTCGCCACGCCCTTGAAGAACAGGCTGAGCTTGGCACTGGGTTGGAGATTCTCGTCGGAGGGATACCCAAAGTCCTCCATCCCCAGCTGCGCCAGCTCCTCGTTGATGACTGCGGCAATATTCACCAGACCCTCGGTCCAGTGCTCCACAGTGTTTCTGAATGAGTTCTGGGTAACTGCGATGCTCTCCAGCAGCGCCTTGTCAGCTTTGACCTTCTCCGACAAGGTTTTCTCCCGCTCCTTGGCGGCCTCCAGCATCTGCGTCAGCGTGGCCAGCTTCAGCTCCAGGTCTGCATTGGAATCCTTGGCGGCGCTGAGCTCCTTGCCCCTCTCAGCGAGAAGACCTTGCAGCTCACCGTGGGCGGCAGCATCCTTCTCACGCTCACGCTTGAGCGCGGCAAGCTCCTCGCCGCTCTTCCCGATATTGGCCTCCAGCTGCGCCACCTTCTCCTCCAGCTCTTTCTTGGCGGCCTCTGCGATCGCGGCAGCATCCTTTGCTTCCTTGAGCGCCCCGCCAAGTGCTTGCTCGCGCTCGGTGAGCTCCTCCTTGTAGCTGTCGAGGTTGGCCTTCCGCTGCACCAATTCGCCTTCTCGCGTAGACTGCTTCTCGGCGGCCAGCCTTTGCTCCTCCTCAGCTTCGGCCTTCTCGAGAAGGAAGGCCGTGCACTCCTCGTCGAGTCGCTCCCGCTCCTGTGCCAGGGTCCGGCGAGCTTCTTGATTGTGGCCCCGGAGCTCCTCCGCGCGCTTCTCCATGTCAACTCCTGCCTTCGCGACAAGCGCTTCCCGGGAAGCCAGCTTGGCTTGCCGCGTGCGGTAGAGTGACAGCAGCTTCCGCAGCAGCTGCTCCTCCTCAGGCTCGCCACTGCTGCTACTGGGTGCGTCAACCAATGACAGTCCAGCAGAGGCGAGCACCTCCCCATCAAAAGTTTCCCCCTCGACCGGTGCCCTGGAGCTCGACGCCCAGGGTAGCTTGATGAAGATACCGTCGCCGGCCTTCAAGTAGGCGCCGGGCTAGGGCTCCTCGGAGCCCGGCTCCGCAGAAGCGGCAGAGGGATCGGCGGTCGGTGCAGCGCCTGGCGCTCCTGCGGCCTCAGGGTCGTCAGTGCAATCGCCTGACCCCTCGCCGGCTTCTGTGGCGGCAGCCTTGGCGGCCTCCTCGCCGGCGGCCTCATCAGCACCGGTTCCTTCCTCGCCGGCGCCCTCTGTCTCCATTGGCTCAGCCGCAGATGGGTCTGAAGAACGAAGAAGGGGGAAAAATCAATCAAAAATCCAAGAGAAGAAAATCAAAAGAAGAAGAACCCAAGGGAAAGTCTTTGGACAAGGGAATTACCTGTGCCAAGATCTGCAGTTGCGGTCTCGGCCGCCGCAGGATCGACCGTGCTGCCCCTTGCCGGAGAGTTCTCCCTTGCCGGAGAGCGCTCCCTTACCGGGAACCCCTCCCTTGGCGGCGTAGTCGAAGCAGATGGCACTTCGGGACCAGCTTCCGGGTGCTCCTGATGTGGCTGCTCTGCTCCTACACAAATCAACAAGCAAGATATCAACAAAGGAAAAAGCACTCATGCGCACCCGACAACAGAAAGCTAACTATGAACTTACGCTGGGGGTTGCGCTGGGGGCTGCTTTGAGGAGTGGTTGCCGGGTCCATCAAGGTGGTCTCAGACCCACCCCTGCTGACACGGTGGGGTCATCTTCGATGACAATCACCGCGGCCTTGGCCCTCTTCGCCGCTCTCTGGGCCAGCGTCCTGAAAAGAAAGGAGTCCAGATCGAAGCAAGTCAAATACAAGATATAAACAACAAGATTGAAGAACTACAAGAGCACCAAAGAAACTTACTCTTCTTCCTCCTCGTCAGAGCTGAGCGCGGAAAGATCGAAGTCTGGCTCCCCTCTGGTGCGGCGAGGCGGAGGAGTAGGATCCCTTGCCCGCTTGGAGGGGGCGATGGCGGTGGCCCGGGAAGATCCCGCTCCAGTTGCCGCTGCTGTGTTAGGCGCTCCCGCGGCAACATTGCTTGCCGCGGTAGAGCGTGTCGCACGGCTTGGCGGCTGTTGACCCGGATGCCGCCCCGCTATGTCCGCGGCCCTACGAAGATGCCTTCTTGGCGGGGCCGGGGGCTCCGCCTGCGGCAAGCCTTCTGAAGGCTCGGGCTCTTCCTCGCCGGCCTCGCTCGGCTCGGCTTCAGAACCGGCAGGCTCTTCCTCGCCAATGAACTCCGCGCGCTCGGCAAGGTTTGCCGCTACTGCCGCCTCCGCCTCCTCCATAGTGAACCCGAACACGCCCGCGGCAGCTGCGGCCGCGACCTCTTCCGCCCTAGTGGCGATGCGCTGCAGCTCCTCGTCGGTGGTGTCACGGGTGAGGCTCTTCTGCTCGTCAGCGTGGACCGGCACTTCTTCCAAGTTGTCGAAGAACGCTTGCACGACGTCATCCGCAGGCTCTTGCCAAGTTGGAACGATTCCGTGTGAACCGCACAACGGCATCATGGCGCGGATTCGGTCAAGCCAAGAATTATTGCACAATGGAATGACGCCCCTCGGCAGCGTGAATGGGTGTTGGGGGTCGCGTTTGAACAACTCCAGGAGCATTGCATCCAGCTCCAAGACGGTGAAGTTGTAGTTGAGGCCCGGCCGCAGCCTCATGATGTCCGCCGAGTTCTTGAATTCCCAGGCGGGCCTCCCCCTCTCCTGCAGGGGGGCGATGCGGCGGCGGAGGAAATTTGCACCTACAGCGCCTACAGTGAGCCCGGCAAGCCTGAGGCGAAGGATCCTAGTAATGACGATCTTCAGCCTCTCGTCTTCCGGGGCCACGTTGCTCCAGTCATTGCCGCGCACTCTTGGAGCTTGGCGCACGGCGGTGAAGGGATGCGGATTCTCCTCGACGATCCAGCACCACTCCGCTATCCACTCATCCCAATTGCTGCGGAGCTCACCCTCCAAGTACGCCTCCTTTTTGCCGACTCTCGAGATCTAGGCGATCCCTCCAGCAAGCGGCTCTCCTCTCTCTACCCGAGGTATGAAGAAGTGGCGGAAAAGGGCAACATTGGGGTGGACTCCGACAAAGTTTTCGCACAAATGTGCGAAAACTCCCATGGTCAGAACAGCGTTGGGGGTGAAGTCAAGGAGGCGGAAGCCGTAGGTGTTCATGATATCGCAGAAGAATTCCGAGAAGGGCGGGCAGAGCCCGCAATAGAAGAACAGCGGGAAAAAGGGGTACCCGTTTGGAGCCAGTTCCGAGGCAGCGGCCGGGAGTACCCCCGTGCGCGGATGCGCCCGCGTCTCCGTCACCTAAAAGAGGTAGAAGTACTCCCTCAGCTCCTGCACTCCGAGCTGGGGGGAGAAGATCGCCCGCTCCTTCCGCAGCGCCGCGAGCCGCTGCGCCTCGGCCGACTTCACGCCCTTTCCCTTGTCGGCTTTCGGAGCCATGGCGGAGGTGGTGGGGGAGGTCGACGGCGTTGGTGATGCTGGTGGCAATGGGGGGCGGAGCGCTGCTCTCTCGGCTTCGAGAAGAAGGGGGAGCGGCGGAGGTTCGTGAAGATGGAGTAGTAGCAACCAGCGAGGAGGAACGAACTGCCCCTATTTCCTCTGCTTATAAAGAGGGACGGGGCGGACGTTTCGCCCTTCCGAATAAAGAACCACCCACGATCTCTCCCACGACGCCGCATTCAACGCATGCTGTTAGGGGAGAGCGCGGTGGATACGGAGCGAGATTCGGCGTGGCCCAGTCCGCGTGTGCCCGTGCCCTGTCTTGGGCCTGGCCCAACAGCGCTCGGCACCGTGTCTAGCCCAGGACCGGGGGCTCCTGTAGGTGTACTAGAATAGGGGTACCCTAGTACCCCGAACTTGTGCACGGGCAGTTGCAGCACCCCGCGGCGAGGCTTGCCAGGCGAACGCCAAGATCCTCCGTGGTTCCCTTGGAGCCATTCAAGAACAAAGTATTTAAGCTCAGGAGACAAGGCCCCGGCAAGAGGAGCTTGCCGGGAAGGCCAACCAAGGCACGTCAAGGAACTTGCTGCGACGCGCCACGCACTCCGGCAATGCAACAAGGCCCCGGCAAGAGGATCTTGCCGGGAAGACCAACCAAGGTACCTCGAGGCCCGGTGAGCGACAAGCTTCCGGACCCGACAAGATAACAGCAGCGGCAAGGTGCTTGCCGCGGCAGGCGGCCACTCTATGCCCACGCTCCAGCACATCCACCAACGTGTCGCTATGGGGGCCTCTCCAGGCGCGCGTGGCGGGAGGCTGTGCAGCCAGCGGTGTGCAGTGGCACGCGAAGCTGACAAGATCGCCATCGTGGCGAACGGTGGCGCCCCTAACGGTCCTTTTCTGCACTGTTTGGGCGACCCAGACGGGCATTTAATGCCCTTGTACCCTGCCGTCAGGGTTAGGTAGGGTGCACTGTACAAGTAACTGTACCAACCACCTCGCTTTTTACATTTGTACCCTTCTCTGCGTTGCCACCTGTCGGTGACCCCTTTAGCGTATAAAAGGAGGCCCATGCGCAACGTAGGGGGGGTTCGGTTTGACCCATTCGTGAGCCAGAAAACACTTAGCTCTCGCGAGCAAGAACATAATAGAACCAGACAAGCAGCAGTAGGAGTGTTATCTCTCCGGAGAGCTCCGAAGCTGGGTAAACTACTCGTGTGCTTCGCCTCGATCTGCTCTTCGTGCGATCTCCGCCCCCACCGAACCGAAAGGGGCCCGGTCCGCCGGCCCCATAGGTGTTCGTGGATCAGTTTCCCCCGACATCTTCGGCGTTGGTGTACTAGAATAGGGGTACCCTAGTACCCCGAACTTGTGCACGGGCAGTTGCAGCACCCCGCGGCGAGGCTTGCCAGGCGAACGCCAAGATACTCCGTGGTTCCCTTGGAGCCATTCAAGAACAAAGTATTTAAGCTCAGGAGACAAGGCCCCGGCAAGAGGAGCTTGCCGGGAAGGCCAACCAAGGCACGTCAAGGAACTTTCCGTGACGCGCTACGCGCTCCGGCAAGGCAACAAGGCCCCGGCAAGAGGAGCTTGCCGAGAAGACCAACCAAGGTACCTCGAGGCCCGGTGAGCGACAAGCTTCCGGACCCGACAAGATAACAGCAGCGGCAAGGCGCTTGCCGCGGCAGGCGGCCACTCTGTGCCCACGCTCCAGCACATCCACAAACGTGTCGCTATGGGGGCCTCTCCAGGCGCGCGTGGCGGGAGGCTGTGCAGCCAGTGGTGCGCAGTGGCACGCGAAGCTGACAAGATCGCCATCGTGGCGAATGGTGGCACCCCTGACGGTCCTTTTCTGCACTGTTTGGGCGACCCAGACGGGCATTTAATGCCCTTGTCCCCTGCCGTCAGGGTTAGGTAGGGTGCACTGTACAAGTAACTGTACCAACCACCTCGCTTTTTACATTTGTACCCTTCTCTGCGTTGCCACCTGTCGGTGACCCCTTTAGCGTATAAAAGGAGGCCCATGCGCAATGTAGGGGGGGTTCGGTTCGACCCATTCGTGAGCCAGAAAACACTTAGCTCTCGCGAGCAAGAACATAATAGAACCAGATAAGCAGCAGTAGGAGTGTTATCTCTCCGGAGAGCTCCGAAGCTGGGTAAACTGCTTGTGTGCTTCGCCTCGATCTGCTCTTCATGCGATCTCCGCCCCCCGCCGAACCGAAAGGGGCCCGGTCCGCCGGCCCCATAGGTGTTTGTGGATCAGTTTCCCCCGACAGGACATCAAGGCACGTATTGTATTGTTGCCATTGAGGATAAAAAGATGGGGTTTTCATCATATTGCTTGAGTTAATTCCACTACATAATGTCATCTTACTTAATGCATTACTCTGTTCTTCGTGAACTTAATACTCTAGATGCAGGCAGGAGTCGGTGGATGTGTGGGGTAATAGTAGTAGATGCAGAATCGTTTCGGTCTACTTGACACAGACGTGATGCCTATATTCATGATCATTGCCTTAGATATTGTCATAACTTTGCGCTTTTCTATCAATTGCTCGGTAGTAATTTGTTCACCCACTGTATTACTTGCTATCATGAGAGAAGCCTCTAGTGAAACCTATGGCCCCCGGGTCTATTTGCCGTCATATAAGTTTCTAATGTCTGCTAGAACTACGTTGGTATTTCCCCGAAGAGGTAGGGATGATGCATGATACATCTCCAACGTATCTATAATTTATGAAGTATTCATGCCATGTTTAGAAAAGTTTTATATGGTTTTGGTATGATTTGCATGGAACTAACCCGGACTGACGTTGTTTTCAGAAGAACTATAGTGGTGTTGTTTTTTGTTCAGCAATGAAAGTTCTCCAAATGAGCTGAAACTTTTTGGCGTTTTTTTGGAACAAAGGAGACCCTTGAAGCTTCGTGGGAGGGCCAGAAGAGCCACGACGAGGGCACAACCCACCAGGGCGCGCCTGGTGGGCTTGGCTTGCCTCATCTTAGCCTGAAACCAATGCCAAAAATTACTATAGATAGAGAAACCATCAGAGGTTAACCTAGATCAAAAATTCTACCGCCGCATGCCTCTGTAGATACCGAAAACCAATCTAGACCCCGTTCTGGCACTCTGCCGGAGGAGGTAATCGTCACAGGTGGCCATCTTCATCATCCCGGCGGCCACCACTATGAGGATGGAGTAGCCCACCCTCGGGGCTGAGGGTTTGTACCAGTAGCTATGTGTCTAATCTCTCTCCCTCTCGTGTTCTTGAGATGTCACAATCTTGATGTATCGAGGGCTTTGTTAATATAGTCGGATCATATGGTGTTTTCCCCTCTCTATCTTGTTGTGATGAATTGAGTTTTCCCTTTGAGATTTCGTTTTACCGGATTGAATACTTTTATGGATTTAAGAGCACTTGATATATGTCTTGCATATGAATACTCGTGGTGACAATGGGCTAACATATTGATTCACTTGATTTATGTTTTGGCACTCAACTTGCGGATTCCCGAGGTGACATTGGGGTAATCTATGCATAGGGGTTGATGCACATTCTTGTCTTTGTTTCTCGAGTAGAAATCTTGGGGCACTCTTTGAGGTTCTTTGTGTTGGATTAAATATTATGAATCTGAATTTGCTTTGGTGTTATTTTAGTACGAACTCTTGGTTAGATCGATCGTAAAGAATAGCTTCGTGTTATTTTACTATGAACTCTAGGATAGATTGATCGGGAAGAATAACTTTGAGGTGGTTTCGTACCGTACAAACAATTCTGTCTTATGTTCTCCGCTAGATAGGAACTTTGGAGTGATTCTTCGTTGCACATTGAGGGATGGTTATATGATCCAATTATATTAGCATTGTTGAGAGATTTCACTAGCGAAAGTACGGACCCTAGGCCTCATTTTCAAGCATTGCAATACTGTTTTTGTGCCCGTTTACTATCTGCTACATTGCTGTTTTTATTTATTCAGATTATAAAAATATATTTATACCATCAATATTACACTTTTATCACCATCTCTTCACCGAACTAGTGCACCTATACAATTTGCCATTGTATTGGGTGTGTTGGGGACACAAGATTTCTTGTATTTGGTTGTAGGGTTGTTTGAGAGAGACCATCTTCATCCTACACCTCACACGGATTAATAAACCTTAGTTCATCCACTTGAGGGAAAATTGCTATTGTCCTACAAAACTCTACGCTTGGAGGCCCAACACGACTCTACAAGAATAAAGTTGCATAGTAGACATCAAGCTCTTTTCTGGCGCTGGTGCCGGGGAGGTTAGGTAAGAGGCACTCACATCCCGTCAACGAAGCTCTTTTCTGGCGCCGGTGCCGGGGAGGTTAGGTAAGCGGCACTCACATTCCGTCAACGAAGCTCTTTTCTGGCGCCGTTGCCGGGGAGGTGAGTGCATGAAGGTATATCTTTAGATCTTGCGATTGAATCTTTCAGTTTCTTGTTTTATCACTAGTTTGGTTTAGAAAAGAAAACTACATAAAAATGGAATTGAGGTTGCATCATATTATTGATCATCTTTATACTATCTTGCTTGAAAATGATGGATCAGAAAATTTTGCTCAATTGATAGAAGAAGAAGTCAATAAAAATGTTTGGCACAAAATATTTGAATGATGAGCATGATTGCAATGTTGTTAGTATGAATTCTTTGAATATCCATGGTGCTAATGATATGCAAAGTGATAATCTTGGGGATGCTATATTTGATGAATATGATATTTTTAGTCCCTCAAGTTTTGATGAGAAAACTTATTATGATGATTACATGCCTCGTATTTATGATGATTATATTGATGAAAGAAGAGTTGGAGAGGTCGTGACTTTATTTAGTGATGAATCCACCATTTTGGATGAGGCTTCAATTGACTATGATAACAAAGTTGCTATCACCGATGATTAGGGTGATGAATTGTATGCTATAAAGAATAATGATAACCATGAAACTTGTCATCATGATTTTAAATTTCACTCTCATGATAGTTATTTTGTTGATTTTGCTCCCACTACTACTGATGAGAATAAATTTTCTTATGTGGAGAGTAATAAGTTTTCTAGGCTTTCTTCATGAAAAGAATGCTTTATGTGATGGTTATATTGTTTAATTTCTTCATGATGCTACTGAAAATTATTATGAGGCGGGAACTTATGCTTGTAGGAATTGCAATTATATCAAGTTTCCTCTCTATGTGTTGAAAGTTTTGAACTTATGCTTGTTTTTCCTTCCTATGCTAGTTGATTCTTGCTCCCATAAATTGTTTGCTCACAAAATCCCTATGCATAGGAAGTGGTTTAGACTTAAATGTTCTTGCCATGTGATTGATGATGCTCTCTTTATGTTTCAATTCTTACCTTTTATGTGAGCATCATTGAAATCATCATGCCTAGCTAAAAGGCATTAAAGAAAAGCGCTTGTTGGGAGACAACCCAACACTTCCACCTACTGTTTTTGTGTGTCCACATGATTAGGCTACTTTAGTAATCATGTTTTATTGCTTTCGTTTCAATAAAGTGCCAATGTAGCGATCCGACCTCGAACGGTTAAATCTCTGTGCATAAGTGTCATCCCTAGATCGGTAATGCTGACACGCACAGTACTTGAAGGATTCATAACAGAGTTTCAATAACACAATTATTACATCAAATATTGATACGTCTCCAATGTATCTATAATTTTTGATTGTTCCATGCTATATTATATTCTGTTTTGGATGTTTAATGGGCTTTATTATACACTTTTATATTATTTTTGGGACTAACCTATTAACCAGAGGCCCAGCCCAAATTGTTGTTTTTTTGCCTATTTCAGTGTTTCGAAGGAAAAGGATATCAAATGGAATGAAACCTTCGGGAACATGATTTCCGGAGCAAACGTGATCCAAAGGACTTGGAGTCTACGTAAAGCAATCAACGAGGAAGGCACGAGGCAGGGGGGCGTGCCCACCTCCCCCAGGCGTGCCCTCCACCCTCGTGGGCCCCTCATTGCTCCACCGACGTACTTCTTCCTCCTATATATACCCATATACCCTGGAAACATCAGAGACGGAGCCAAAACCCTATTTCCACCGCCGCAACGTTCTGTACCCGTGAGATCCCATCTTGGGGCCTTTTCCGACGCTCCGCCGGAGGGGGCATTGATCACGGAGGGCTTCTACATCAACACCATAGCCTCTCCGATGATGTGTGAGTAGTTTACCTCAGACCTTCGGGTCCATAGTTATTAGCTAGATGGCTTCTTCTCTCTCTTTGGATCTCAATACAAAGTTCTCCTCGATCTTCTTGGAGATCTATTCGATGTAATCTTCTTTTGCGGTGTGTTTGTCGAGATCCGATGAATTGTGGGTTTATGATCAAGTTTATCTATGAATAATATTTGAATCTCCTCTGAATTCTTTTATGTGTGATTGGTTATCTTTGCAAGTCTCTTCGAATTATCAGTTTGGTTTGGCCTACTAGATTGATCTTTCTTGCAATGGGAGAAGTGCTTAGCTTTGGGTTCAATCTTGCGGTGTCCTTTCCTAGTGACAGCAGGAGCAGCAAGGCACGTATTGTATTGTTGCCATCAAGGATAAAAAGATGGGGTTTATATCATATTACATGAGTTTATCCCTCTACATCATGTCATCTTACTTAAAGCATTACTCTGTTCTTATTAACTTAATACTCTAGATGCATGCTGGATTGCGGTCGATGTGTGGAGTAATAGTAGTAGACAAAGAATCGTTTCGGTCTACTTGTCACGGACGTGATGCCTACATACATGAACATACCTAGATATTCTCATAACTATGCTCAATTCTATCAATTGCTCGACAGTAATTCGTTTACCCACCGTAATACTTATGCTCTTGAGAGAAGCCACTAGTGAAACCTATTGCCCCCGGGTCTGTCTTCCATCATATTAATCTTCAAACACTTAGCTATTTCTATTATCGTTTATTTTACTTTGCATATTTATTTGTCTTTATCATCAAAATACCAAAAATATTATCTTATCATATCTATCAGATCTCACTCTCGTAAGTGACCGTGAAGGGATTGACAACCCCTTTATCGCGTTGGTTGCGAGGTTCTTATTTGTTTGTGTAGGTTCGTGGGACTCAAGCGTGATCTCCTACTAGATTGATACCTTGGTTCTCAAAAACTGAGGAAAATACTTACGCTACTTTACTGCATCACCCTTTCCTCTTCAAGGGAAAACCAATGCAGTGCTCAAAAGGTAGCAAATATCTCAAAAGAGAGTACTTATTACAATAATATGGCTGAAGGCCATCTAATGAAGATAATAGCGGAAGGCTTCGAAGGTCAAGTGAGTCCATCAACTACAACGGCATAGCTGAGTGCAAGACAACGACCTAGCGCACCTTACTCTTCGTCTGAAAAGTCTACAACATAATACGTTGCAGCCCGAAATGGGTCAGCACATGGAATATGCTGGCAAAATAACAATGTAGAGCAATGAACATGTAGCAGCTATAACTATATGAAAATTTGGCTGGTGGAGGCTCTATGGTTATTTTTGCAGAAAGCTATTTTTTTCCTACAACAAAGGAATTTATTTTATTTAACTACAAAGTTTGTTGAAAACATTGAGAAGGTTCCTCCAACTCAATCCCAAATTAATAATATCAACCCAACAAATGAATTAATAGAGTGATGAGATCAAATCAATAATTTGAGTACCAGATACTCAAGATGTCCATAACTGAGGACACGGCTAACCATGATTAGTTGATACACTCTGCAGAGGTTTGCGCACTTTTCCCCACAAGACCCGATCTCCTTCATTGGATTTCTCGCACTACATGGTGTTTGAGAAATGGATGATCAAGACACAGTCTTTCAGAAGCATTAACTCTTTGCTCTGGGTAGACAGTACCACCTACATCCCCTACATCTGCTAGCTTACCACTAAAAGAGGTCACAAACCTTAGTCAACTATGTCAGAGCCCAAAATGGCTTGTGGCTGCACACAAAAGTTTCCAGCATGAATAATCTTATGATCCCTTTGAGCCCGGGTGGCAAACCGTAGGATGATCACACGGGTACTCCGGGATATCCCAAGACAACACTGGATTGCTCCAGGTGCCCAGACAACCACTGGGTGCTCCAGGGTGCCTCAAGCAATCCACCCAGATGTGTATTAAAGTAGCCACCTTAAGTTTAACCATTTATTAAAACTCTCACATCTGTCATGGATCACTCAAACCAAACCACGCCTATGAGCATAGCATAGCAATATAAGCATAACATAGAAGTAACTCCCAGGGTTTGAAAAATAAGGCAATAGGTACTACCTCATCACTACTTCCGAGTACCGACAAGTATTCAAGTCCTAACCATGCAGTGTTTGAGGATTGAGACTAATGCATAAAAACTGGGTAATAAGGGGTATGATCAAAGTGTTACTTGCCTTGCTGACGATCTGAAAACCCTAGTGACTCGTAGTAGCACGCTTCGCACCCCGGAAACTCTACCGCAAACAAACAATAACATACATAAGCACTCAAGAAATAGATGCACGGGTAAAACTTAAGAGAAAAGATCCAAATCGAAAATTCAACTGAAGAGCATCGACTTGCAAAAAGAATCAATCGAATCGGAGCTACGAAACTCAAACTGCGGTCAAAAGAAGTTCAAAATTCAAAACTGCTTGCAACCAAATTTTAATTTCTCAAAACCATGTTCAAGTTGACTAACTGGAAAGAGGGGTTCGAGACAAAGATTTTGGCGTTGGTTTCACTAGATTTGGAAACGGTTAAAAAGTTACGAGCGTTTGAAGATCAGGAGCTAATCTGCAATAAAAATAATCACGGGTAGGTCCCTGGCCGAAAAAGAAAAGGCTAACAAATGAATGTTCATTAACAAAGACGAACGAATGAAAGTGTTCGCGAACAGAGGCGTTCGGGCGAACATTCGCTAAATAGTGAAACAAAAAAACGGATCAAACACGAAAAACCAAAAAAAATGGGCGACGGCGACGGGTTTTACCGGTTCGTCGAAAAAGACTGGCGGCGGCGAGATCCGGCGAGGCGGGGCTCCGGCGGGGCTGCCGTGGCAGGGCGACGGCGGGGTGCTGCTGCTGCTTGAGCGGCGTCGGCAGCTGGCGGCTTGGGGAGGAGAGGGCCGGGGGGTCCGGCTTTTAAAGCCTCGGGAGGGGGGGCGACGAGAGGAGTCCGGCTCAGACTCTTGTTGGAGTCCGCGGGCGGCACGGCGGCGTGGCGTGGAGGCGGTGGCGTGGGCGGGCCGGCCTGCTCGGCTGGGCCTCCGGCCCAGTCTGGCGGGATTTTTTTTTTAAAATAAATTCCTCCGAAAACAAAAATCCTAATAAAATATAAAAAATGCCAAAAGTAATTTCACCGTCTAAAGAAAATATTTAGAACAAAGTGAACATTTTTCTGGCCTAAAAATGCATATTTTTCTAATTCATATAAAATAGCACTAAAATTCCAAATAAAATGTTTATTTGAATTTAATATTTTCCCTCCAATATCCCCCTCTGATTTGTGAGAAGTCATTTTATCTCCTCTAATTTATTTAATATTGGAAATATCTCGGAGAGAAAAAATATTAAAATCAAATTGATCCTCTTTTCAAATTTGAGAAAATTCAAATATGAAAACTTATGAAATCTCCAACTCTCTCCTTGGGTCCATGAGTTGCTTAAGATTTCTAGGATCACAATCAAAATGCAAATAAAATATGATATGCATATGATGACCTATGTATAACATCCAAATTGAAAATTGGGATGTTATAGCCAAGTAAGACCCTTTGGATGGTCTACGGTGATAGTTGATTTGATCTTGCTGAAAAATAGAAACTTTTGCGCTCGGGAAAACAATTCTTATTTTTAAGGGAAGCACGATAAAATGCTGATTCTTTTTGAGTAATATTAATAGACAAATTTCCCAGGTTTTCCTATTTTTCAGAATTTTTGGAGTAGTAGAAAAATGGTTGGAGTACAGATTACTACAGATTGCTCTGTTTTTGACAGATTCTGTTTTCAATGCATAGTTTGCTTGTTTTGCAGTTTCTATGGCTTATATTGCTCAACATTAATGTGGAAATTATATTCTATAGTAGGAATTATGTGGAAACAATTATGAATCTTGTCTTTGACAGTACCAAAGTGAAATGGTTTGCTCTTTATCATACTAACCAATCTCACAAAGTTCCGTTAAGTTTTGTGTGATTGAAGTTTTCAAGTTTTGGATGAGATGTCGATATGAGGAGAATAAGGAGTGACAAGACCCTAATCTTGGGGATGCCCAAGGCACCCCGACGTAATATTAAAGGAATATGCAAGCAACTAAGCTTGGGGATGCCCCGGAAGGCATCCCCTCTTTCGTCTCCAACATTATCGGTAACCTCACTTGGAGCTATGTTTTCATTCTTCACATGATATGTGTTTTGCTTGGAGCATCAATTTATTTTGTTAGGATTTGCTTGCTGTTATTTATAATAACCTTTTTCAACTTTTATTTCAATAAAAGTGGCAATGATAGCCTTTGCCATGCTTATTTTGCAAGTATACATGTTGCTGTTTGAAAACAGAAAGTTTACCATTGTTGCAAAAAATCCCTAGAGAAGTCAGAATGTGATAAAAGGTTGATTTTTTTTGCAAAATGATCTTTGATAAATTTTATACAGTGTGGTAAATTTCCATAATATTTGGAGTCTAAGAAGTATTGATACTCTTGCATTCTTTACAAACTGTACTATTTTGGCAGATTGCTGTTATCCTTGCATATGTTTGCTTGTTTAATGATTCTATTTGAGGATAGGACTACTAAATATGCAGAGCCATTTAGTATAAAATGTTGAATATATTTTTTAGTGATTTTCTACAGTAGAGAATGATAAGGTTTTTTCATTGGTTTATACTAACTTATCTCGCGAGTTCTTGTTGAGTTTGGTGTGGATGAAGCTTTCGAGATTTAGGAAAACTGTGATATAAAAGAAATTAAGAAGACACAAAAGCTAAAGTTTGGGGATGCCCAAGGCATCCCAAGATAATATTTCAAGAAGTCTCATGCATCAAAGCTTGGGAATGCCCCGGTAGGCATCCCACCTTTCTTCTTCAACAATTATCGGTTAGTATTGGTTGAGCCTAAGTTTTTGCTTCTTCACATGATGTGTGCTATTCTTAGAATGTCATTTTATTTTGTTTTTGCTTGTTGTTTTAATAAAATGCTTAGATCTGAAACTTTTTAAATAAGAGAGAGTCCACAATTAGCTACCTATTTACTTAACTACTCACTTGATCTTCACTTATATCGTTTTGGAGTAGTTTGTCATTTGCTTCAGTGCTTCACTTATATCTTTTTGATCATGGTGTGCTTTAATATTTTTGTAGAAATTCTCTCTTGCTTCACCTAAATTAATTAGAAATAAAGAAATATTATGCTCATGATCTTCACTTAAATTTGTTTGAGCTTATCAAAAGCAATACATGAAAGTTAGTTCCAAAGTGATAGATATCCAAGAAGGATATAATAAAAAGTTTCATGAAGATCATTGGAAAAAATAAAATTTATTCCTCATAATAGTTTTGAGATATGATGATGTGATATGTGAGTCATGTTGATGAGTAATTATGCTTTAGTAAGAACATTGGTGTTATGGTTTGTGATTCCCTATGCAAGCACTAAAGTCAATAGTTGTGCACTGAAATTACATCCTACTTGTGGTGCATTATTCGGTGTTAATTATGCTCAATTCTCGCTTATGAGATTATTCGTTTCTTGGTTGGTTGCTTCTCAATCTTTTGCTAGCCTTCATTTTGCACTAAGTATGATGACTAATTTTGCATTTATATGTGCCGTCTCTAATTTTCAAAATAAATTTCTCTTTTGTGTGCTCGTATCGCTCGCGAGGCAGTGAGGGGTGGCCAATATTTTCCTTGCTAGATGTGTATTCTCACGATGAATGTTTATTCACTTGTCATTGCACGAGAGTAAGGCAAATGTACTAGGGATGCCCAGTCCGGAAATGAAAATTGAATTTACTTTATGTTGTCAACTAATAAATTACTTGGAAAGTGTTGGTATGGAGGGCACCCGTGGATACGGTTAGCCATGGAAAGTGAAAGTATGGTGGAAAAAGGAATAAACTTTATTTTCTATTTGGGAACCGCCTATGATATATCTAGCATGGAAAGTGTCGGGAGCTCTAAGTTGTTTTCGTTGGTGGGAAAAGTATGCCTCTCAAAATGTTTTTATCTCTCAATTTTAACTTTGAGCTGTGACACCTCTAGAAATCCCTACTTCCCTCTGCAAAGGGCCTTTCTTTTACTTTATGCAATTTTTATTTTTAATTTGAGTCTCCATCTTCTCTTATAAAGACCCACCAACTAGGGCGCACTATGATCGTACTTGAGCATTTGGTGTAGTTAATATGCGAGTGTGTTTCATGAATGGATCAATGATTGAGCATGATGGGCTAGGGATAACTCATTTTACATTGATATTTTGAAATACATGGTTTCTTGGTGATATGCTTGAGTATTGATGTCCTCATGTCAAATTATAGACTATTACTTTGAATCATTCAAGTCCAAATGTCCATGCTACAAAAGAAAATACTATATGATGAATATGATAGGTAGCATTCCACAACAAAAATTCTGTTTAAATTGCTACTTTATCATGATAAGTTTTATGAGAAAGAGTTGTTGTTATGATGCTAGGAAAAGTGATTGAAATTATCATTGACCAAACTTACGCACTTTGCTAGCATTCACACTTCATAAATTATTTCTTTTATCATTTACCTACTCGAGGACGAGTAGGAATTAAGCTTGGGGATGCTGATACGTCTCCAACGTATCTATAATTTATGAATAATTCATGCCATGTTTAGAACAATTTTATATGGTTTTGGTATGATTTACATGGAACTAACCCGGACTGATGCTGTTTTCAGCAGAACTACAATGGTGTTATTTTTTGTGCAAAAATGATAGTTCTCCAAATGAGCACAAACTTTTAGACGATTTTTTGGAACAAAAGAGACCCCCGAAGCTTCGTAGGAGGGCCAGAAGAGCCATGAGGAAGGCACAATCCACCAGGGCGCGCCTGGTGGTCCTGGCTTGCCCAGGCGGGTTGTGCTCACCTCGAGACCCATCTTAGCGTGAAACCAACGCCAAAAATTCCTATAAATAGAGAAACCATCAGAGGTTAACCTAGATCAGAAGTTCCGCCAACGCAGGCATCTTTAGCCACCGAAAACCAATCTAGACCCCGTTCTGGCACTCTGCCGGAGGGGGAAATCATCACCGATGGCCATCTTCATCATGCCGGTGGCCACCACAATGAGGAGGGAGTAGTCCACCCTCGAGGCTGAGGGTTTCTGCCAGTAGCTATGTGTTAATCTCTCTCTCTCTCTCTCTGTCTCTCTCGTGTTCTTGAGATGTCACGGTCTTGATGTATCGCGGGCTTTGTTAATATAGTCGGATCATACGGTGTTTTCCCCTCTCTATCTTGTTGTGATGAATTGAGTTTTCCCTTTGAGATTTCGTTTTATCGGATTGAATACTTTTATGGATTTGAGAGCACTTGATATATGTCTTGCATATGAATACTCGTGGTGACAATGGGGCATCATATTGATTCACTTGATATATGTTTCGGCACCCAACTTGCGGATTCCTGAGGTGACATTGGGGTAACCTATATGCATAGGGGTTGATGCACGCTCTTGTCTTTATTTCTCCAGTAGAAATCTTGGGGCACTCTTTGAGATTATTTGTGTTCGATTGAATATTATGAATCTAAATTTGCTTTGGTGTTATTTTAGTATGAACTCTTGGTTAGATCGATCGGAAAGAATAGCTTTGTGTTATTTTAGAACTCTAGGATAGATACATCGGAAAGAATAGCATTGAGGTGGTGATAATCCCCAAGTGCAGGGAATCATCGTAGCAATTCCCAAAGGTGGAAGTGCTAAGTATGGAGTGTCGAACCCACAAGGATCTAAAGGTAAGATCAATATTCTCTCAAGCCCTATCTGCCACTGATACGACTCTACGTACACCGAACGTTTGTTTCCAACTAGAAACGAGAAATAAAACTACGTTGTGGGTATGAAGAGGATAACTTTGCATGGTATCGGAGAGATAAATATAAAAGTAGGTGTTGTTATCATAAAGTTAGAATATATTATTAAATATTATAAATAGCGAGTGTGGAATAATGATGGATCGGTGTGCGGAAATGTCTTAGGCAATTGTTAACAAGACCGATAGTCGTCATTGCAATTTCATATGATGGAGAGCTATAAGCTAACATACTTTCTCTTCTTGGATCATATGCAGTTATGATTGGAACTCTAGCAAGCATCCGCAACTACTAAAGATCATTAAGGTAAAACCCAACCATAGCATTAAAGCATCAAGTCTCCTTTATCCCATACGCAACAACCCCCTTACTCGGGTTTATGCTTTTGTCACTCAAGCAACCCAGTATAAGCGAATCATGAACGTATTGCAACACCCTACAGCGGGAATCCCTCACTCTTGCGCGACACGGAGGGCACAATAGTACAACACCAAAATAAAACATACAACTCATACCAATCTAGATCACCAATCAACCCAAAGACAAAGGATATCTACTCAAAACATCATAGGATGGCAACACATCATTGGATCAGAATATGTGGCATAAAGCACCATGTTCAAGTAAGGATTACAGTGGGGTGCGGGAGAGTGGACCGCGTAAAAGAGATGAGGATGGTGATGTTGATGAAGACGATCACCGCGGTGATGATTCCCCTCCCGATGGCACTCCGGCGCCACCGAGAGAGAGGAGGAGAGGTTCTCCCTCTTGTGCTTCCTCCTCCATGGCCTCCCCCCTGGATGGGGAGAGGTTCTTCCTCTGGTCCTTGGCCTTAATGGCGATGATGGCCCCTCCGGGATCCTCCTCCATGGACTCCGATGATGATGGCCCCCTCCGACAGGGTGCTAGAGAGGGACTAGATTGATTTCTCGTGGCTATAGAGGCTTGTGGCGGCGGAACTTCTGATCTAGGTTATTTTCTAGAGGTTTGGGCATTTATAGGAGAGGTTGGCATTGAGAACAAGTCAGAGGGCCCCATGGGAAGTCCACGAGGCACAGGGGCGCGCCCAGGGGGTGGGTGCGCCCCCCACCCTCGTGGGGCCCATGGTACTCCCCTCCGGTAGATTTTTGTTCTAGTATTTTTTATATTTTCGAGAAAATTCTCTGTTGATTTTCATCGCATTCTGAGAACTTTTATTTCTGCACAAAAACAACACCATGGTAGTTCTGCTAAAAATAGCATCAGTCCGGGTTAGTTCTAATCAAATCATACCAAAATCATATAAAACTATTGTAAACATGGCATGAATACTTCATAAATTACAGATACGTTGGAGATGTATCAGCATCCCCAAGCTTAATTCCTGCTCGTCCTCGAGTAGGTAAATGATAAAAGAAATAATTTATGAAGTGTGAATGCTAGCAAGTGCATAAATTTGATCAATGATAGTTCCAATCACTTTTTCTAGCATCATTATATATCATAACATTAGCTCAACTCATAAAACTTCACACGATCAAGTAACAAGCTATTCACATGTTAAAGTATAGATCATAAACTTTCTTGAGAACTAACAAACTGTGCTCTTAGTCATCAAACAATTGCAATTCATCTTATTTTCGGGAAGAGTCTATGTAAGAGCTTTGATTCAGCAAACTCCACATACTCAACTATCATTTAATCTTTCACAATTTCTAATACTCATGTTATATTAATCGCTTCAAAGTTTTAATCGGACACAGAGAAAGATAGGGCTTATAGTTTCACCTCCCAACCATTTACCTCAAGGGTAATGCCATCAATAACAGTTTATGAAAACCCACATCCAATTAGCTATATATATCAGGATCTTTCCAACATACTGATCTTGCGAAAGGATAAAATGTAAAAAGGGAAGGTGAAGATCACCATGACTCTTGTATAAGGTATAAGACAAAAATAAAGATAGGCCCTTCACAGAGGGAAGCAGAGGTTGTCATGTGTTTTTATGGTTGGATGCACGAAATCTTAATGCAAAAGAACGTCACTTTATATTGCCACTTGTGATATGGACCTTTATTATGCAGTCCGTCGCTTTTATTTCTTCCACATCACAAGATCGTATAAAGCTTATTTTCTCCACACTAATAAATCATACATATTTAGAGAGCAATTTTTATTGCTTGCAACAATGACAACTTACTTGAAGGATCATACTCAATCCATAGGTACATATGGTGGACTCTCATGGCAAAACTGGGTTTAAGGATATTTGGAAGCACAAGTAGTATCTCTACTTGGTTCAAAGAATTTGGCTAGCATGAGAGGGAAAGGCAAGCTCAACATGTTGGATGATCCAAGATAATATAACGTTTCAGATGTAGGAAAACATAACCCATTAAGTTATCTTCCTTGTCCAACATCAAGTTTTTAGCATGTCATATTTTAATGAGTTCTCACAATTGCAAAAGATGTCGAAGATAGTATATTAATATGTGAAATCTCTCTTCCTTCAATATTCTTTCAAGAATTGTTCAAGTGACCAATTTTTCATTTGCTAACTTTCAATAAGTATACTACCTATACTTATTATGTGTGAAGTCATTACTCCCCATGTTATAAGCATATGAAACGTATATAAATTCAGATTTATGATATTCAATTCATTCAACCATTTACCAATAGGATATACAAGAAGCGCGTGAGTAAATGACAAACTACTCCAAAAAGATACAAGTGAAGAACGCTGAGTAGTCAAATAATTAGCTAGCCATGGGAGGATTCTTTTTCACTCAAGATCTCAGACCCAATGATTTTATTCCAACACCAAGTAAAATTTAAAATACGCTCCAAGCAAAACACATATCATGTGATGAATAAAAATATAGCTCCGAGCAAGGTATACTAATAGTTTTAAAGACGAAAGAGGGGATGCCTTCCGGGGCATCCCCAAGCTTAGGAGCTTGAGTCTTCCTTGAATATTACCTTGGGTGCCTTGGGCATCCCCAAGAATAGGGTATTTCCACTCCTTATTCTCCTCATATCGATATCTCACCCAAAGCTTGAAAACTTCAATCACACAAAACATAACGGGACTTCGTGAGATAGGTTAGTATGATAAAGAGTAAACAATTCAATTTGGTACTGTCAAAGACAAGGCTGATAATTGTTCTCACACAATGCCTACTGTACCATATCATTTCTACAATTTATATTGAGAAATATAAGCCATAGAAACTAGAAAACAAGCAAACTATGCAATGAAAACAGAATCTGTTAGAAACAGAACAGTCTGTAATGATCTGAACACCAACCATACTTCTGCTACTCCAAAAATTCTGAAATAAATTGTTACACGTGAGGAATTTGTATATTTATTTTATGAAAAAATAATCAACTCAATCGCACTCTTCTGTAAAAAATGGCAGCTAATCCCGTGAGCGCAAAGTTTCTGTTTTTTACAGCAAGATCACATTAACTTTCACCCAAGTCTTCCCAAAGGTCTTACTTGGCACTTTATTTAAACAAAAGCTATAAAAAATGATTACTACAGTAGCTTAATCATGTAAACACACAAAAAAGTAAGGGTAAATATTGGGTTGTCTCCCAACAAGCGCTTTTCTTTAATGCCTTTTAGGTAGGTATGATGATTTCAATGATGCATAAAGAATAAGAATTGAAACATAAAGAGAGCATCATGAAGAGTATGACTAGCACATTTAAATCTAACCCACTTCCTATGCCTAGGGATTTTGTGAGCACATAATTTATAGGAACAAGAATCAACTAGCATAGGAAGGAAAAACAAGTATAACTTCAAAACTTTAAGCATATAGGGAGGAAACTTGATATTATTGCAACTCCTACAAACATGTATTCCTCCCTCATAATAATTTTCAGTAGCATCATAAATGAGTTCAACAATATAACCATCACATAAAGCATTCTTCTCATGATCTGCGAGCATAGAAATTTTACTACTCTCCACATAAGCAAAATTCTTCTCATTTGGAATAGTGGAATCATTACTAACTAAAGTTGACACTCTTCCAGATCCACTTTAGATTATAGTATTATTCATACCCCAAAATATATAAGTGAAGTTCATGGAGCATTCTACAATTAATATAGACTAACAAACATCCAAGCTCAAAATATATAAGTGAAGCACACGAAGCATTCTATAAAACCATACTCAAAAGATGTAAGTGAAGCACAAAGAGCAATTCTATAAGATCATACTTAAAAGATATAAGTGAAGCACATGAAGCATTCTATAAATCAATGAAGGGCTATATAATACTAGCATGGTTCTTAAAGGAATAGCAAAAAACACAAAGGACACAAATCATGTGAACAAAACAAAGACCGAGGTGTACCGATAATTGTTGAAGAAGAAAGATGGGATGCCTACCAGGGCATCCCCAAGCTTGGATGCTTGAGTATCCTTAAAATATTTACTTGGGGTGCCTTGGGCATCCCCAAGCTTGAGCTCTTGCCTCTCTTTATTCTTCTCATATTGATAGCTCCTCGATCTTTGAACACTTCATCCACACAAAACTTTTAACAAAAACTTTGTGAGATCCGTTAGTGTAAATAAACAAAATCACTACCTTTAGGTACTATTGCCAACTGATGACCCACAAGTATAGGGGATCTATCATAGTCCTTTCGATAAGTAAGAGTGTCGAACCCAACGAGGAGCAGAAGGAAATGATAAGCGGTTTCTAGCAAGGTATTCTCTGCAAATACTGAAATAAGTGGTAACAGATAGTTTTGTGGTAGGATAATTTGTAACGAGCAACAAGTAACAAAAGTAAATAAAGTGCAGCAAGGTGGCCCAATCCTTTTTGTAGCAAAGGATAAGCGCTCCCAAGGATACATGGGAATATCGTCAAGCTAGTTTTCATCACGTTCATATGATTCGCATTCGGTACTTTGATAATCTAATATGTGGGTGGACCGGTGCTTGGGTGCTATCCTTACTTGGACAAGCATCCCACTTATGATTAACCTCTATTTTAAGCATCCTCAACTACAACAAAAGTATTAAGGTAAACCTAACCATAGCATGAAACATATGGATCCAAATCAGCCCCTTACGAAGCAACGCATAAACTAGGGTTTAAGCTTCTGTCGCTCTAGCAACCCATCATCTACTTATTACTTCCCAACGCCTTCCTCTAGGCCCAAATAATGGTGAAGTGTTATGTAGTCGACGTTCACATAACACCACTAGAGGAGAGACAACATACATCTCATCAAAATATCGAACGAATACCAAATTCACATGACTACTTATAGCAAGACTTCTCGCATATCCTCAGGAACAAACGTAACTACTCACAAATCATATTAATGTTCATAATCAGAGGGGTATTAATATGCATAAAGGATGTAAACATATGATCTTCCACCGAATAAACCAACTAGCATCAACTACAAGGAGTAATCAACACTACTAGTAACCCACAGGTACCAATCTGAGGCTTCGAGACAAAGATTGGATACAAGAGATGAACTAGGGTTTGAGAGGAGATGGTGCTGGTGAAGATGTTGATGGAGATTGACCCCCTCCCAATGAGAGGATCGATGATGATGACGATGGTGATGATTTCCCCCTCCCGGAGGGATGTTTCCCTACCAGAACAGCTCCGCCGGAGCCCTAGATTGGTTCCGCCAAGGTTCCGCCTCATGGCGGCGGTGTTTCGTCCTGAAAACTTGCTTATGATTTTTTTCTTGGACGAAAGGCTTCATATAGCAGAAGATGGGCACCGGAGGCCTGCCAGGGGGCCCACGAGACAGGGGGCGTGCCCAGGGGGTAGGGCGTGCCCCCACCCTCGTGGCCAGGGTGTGGGCCCCTTCTAGTTAATTCTTTCGCCAGTATTTTTTATATATTCCAAAACGTGCTCCCGTGAAGTTTCAGGACTTTTTGAGTTCTGCAGAATAGGTCTCTAATATGTGCTCTTGTTCCAGCCCAGAATTCCAGCTATCGGCATTCTCCCTCTTCATGTAAACCTTGTAAAATAAGAGAGAAAAGGCATAACTATTGTGACATAATGTGTAGTAACAGCCCATAATGCAATAAATATCGATATAAAAGCATGATGCAAAAATGGACGTATCAGTGCATCACCGAGAGGGCCCAGAGATACCTCTCCGAAATTGGAGTGAAAAATCCTAATTTTGATCTATGCCAACTCAACAAACAACATTGAAGACACCTGCAGAGCACATGATCTTCCACCAATTAAACCAACCAGCATTAACTACAAGGAGTAATTAACACTACTAGCAACCCACAGGTACCAATCCCGGACTTGGAGACAAGAATTGGATACAAGAGATGAACTAGGGTTTTGAGAGGAGATGGTGCTGGTGAAGATGTTGATGGAGATTGCCCTCTTCCGATAATAGGAGCGTTGGTGATGACGATGGCAATGATTTCCCCCTCCCAGAGGGAAGTTTCCCCGGCAGAACAGCTCTGCCAGAGCCCTAGATTGGTTCCGCCAAGGTTCCGCCTCGTGGCGGCGGAGTTTCCTCCGAGATGGATTATGATTTTTTTCCTCATCGAAAGACTTCATATAGCAGAAGATGGTCATCGGAGGGCCACCAGGGGGCCCACGAGGTAGGGGGCGCGCCAAGGGGGTAGGGCACGCCCCCCACCCTCGTGGGCAGGGTGTGGCCCCCCTGTTGAACTTCTTGCACTTGGTATTTTTTATATATTCTGAAAACATCTTCCGTGAAGTTTCAGGACTTTTGGAGCTGTGCAGAATAGGTCTCTAATATTTGCTCCTTTTCCAGCCCAGAATCCCAGCTGCCGACATTCTCCCTCTTTATGTAAACCTTGTAAAATAAGAGAGAATAGGCATAAGTATTGTGACATAATGTGTAATAACAGCCCATAATGCAATAAATATCGATATAAAAGCATGATGCAAAATGGACGTATCACAAACTTTTTCCAATTTTATATTAGAACTATATCTACTGTATTCCAACTTCACCATGGTTCATACCCCCCGATACTACCCATAGATTCATCAAAATAAGCGAACAACTCATAGAAAACCGAATCTGTCAAAAATAGGATAGTCTGTAGTAATCTGGAAGTTTAGCATACTTCTGTAACTCCAAAAAATTCTAAAAAAATATGACAATTTAAAAAATTTGTAAAGAAGTAATGTGCAAAGAGTTTCAGACCCATTTGACTTTCCAGTAAAAAAAATGTAAAATCACGCGCTACAGCCAAAGTTTCTGTTTTTGTACTGTACATAGTAAACAAGCAATCTAATCATCCTAAAATCGAAGCTTGGCACATTATTTTTATAATACAATGGATATATACAAGGGGATAATTATTTTCAGAGAAGCTTCCATGAAACTTTTTACATTGTTTCCATGAGCATGAACACAAGTGTTCAAGGTCGACCTTCACTTCTCCAATGCATAACCTTCCAATCACTTCTCTTATTGAAAAAACTTTTTAGGCATGAGAGGCAAGTAAATTCTTTTTGTATTTTCATTCTTTAAAAAAATTATGTTTCGCCCACAACTAAACAGAAACAAAAAGGAAAAACAAAATCTACTTAGTGAAGAAAGCAAACAAGCACACACGAGAATATCAACCCGACGCTATTGCTCCCCGGCAATGGCGCCAGAGAAGAGCTTGATAATCCCCAAGTGCAGGGAATCATCGTAGAAATTCCCAAAGGTGGAAGTGCTAAGTATGGAGTGTCGAACCAACAAGGAGCTAAAGGTAAGATCAATATTCTCTCAAACCCTATCTGCCACTGATACGACTCTATGTACACCGAACATTTGCTTCCAACTAGAAACGAGAAATAAAACTACGTTGTGGGTATGAAGAGGATAACTTTGCATGGTATCGGAGAGATAAAATATAAAAGTAGGTGCTGTTATCATAAAGTTAGAATATATTACTAAATATTATAAATAGCGAGTGTGGAATAATGATGGATCGGTGTGCGGAAATGTCTTAGGCAATTGTTAACAAGACTGATAGTCATCATAGCAATTTCATATGAGGGAGAGGCCTAAGCTAACATACTTTCTCTTCTTGGATCATATGCACTTATGATTGGAACTCTAGCAAGCATCCGCAACTACTAAAGATCATTAAGGTAAAACCCAGCCATAGCATTAAAGGATCAAGTCCCCTTTATCCCATATGCAACAACCCCCTTACTCGGGTTTATGCTTTTGTCACTCAAGCAACCCACTATAAGCGAATCATGAACGTATTGGAACACCCTACAGCGGGAATTCCTCACGCTTGCGCGACATGGAGGGCACAATAGTACAACACCAAAATAAAACATACAACTCATACCAATCTAGATCATCAATCAATCCAAAGACAAAGGATATATACTCAAAACATCATAGGATGGCAACACATCATTGGATCAGAATATGTGGCATAAAGCACCATGTTCAAGTAGGGATTACAGTGGGGTGCGGGAGAGTGGACCGCGTAAAAGAGATGAGGATGGTGATGTTGATGAAGATGATCACCGCGGCGATGATTCCCCTCCCGATGGCACTCCGGCGCCAGCGAGAGAGAGGAGGGGAGGTTCTCCCTCTTGTGCTTCCTCCTCCATGGCCTCCCCCTGGATGGGGAGAGGTTCTTCCTCTAGTCCTTGGCCTTCATGGTGATGATGGCCCCTCCTGGATCCTCCTCCATGTACTCCGGTGATGATGGCCCCCCTCCGGCAGGGTGCTAGAGAGGGCCTAGATTGATTTCTCGTGGCTACAGAGGCTTGTGGCGGCGGAACTTCTGATCTAGGTTATTTTCTGGAGGTTTGGGCATTTATAGGAGAGGTTGGCGTCGAGAACAAGTCAGGGGGCCCCACGGGAAGTCCACGAGGCACAGGGGCGCGCCCCCACACTCCGGTAGATTTTTGTTCCAGTATTTTTTATATTTTCAAGAAAAATTCTCTATTGATTTTCATCGCATTGTGAGAACTTCTATTTCTGCACAAAAACAACAGCACGGTAGTTCTGCTGAAAACGGCGTCAGTCCGGGTTAGTTCTAAACAAATCATACCAAAATCATATAAAACTATTGTAAACATGGCATGAATACTACATAAATTATAGGTATATTGGAGACGTATCAGGTGGTTTCGTACCCTACAAACAATTCCGTCTTATGTTCTCCGCTAGATAGGAACTTTGGTGTGATTCTTCGTTGCGTGTTGAGGGATGGTTATATGATCCAATTATATTAGCATTGTTGAGAGATTTCACTAGCGAAAGTATGGACCCTAGGCCTCATTTTCAAGCATTCCAATGCCGTTTTGTGCCCATTTTCTATTTGCTACCTTGCTGTTTTTATTTATTCAGATTATAAAAATATATTTCTACCATCAATACTACACTTCTACCACCATCTCTTCGCCGAACTAGTGCACCTATACAATTTTCCATTGTATTGGGTGTGTTGGGGACACACGAGATTTCTTGTATTTCGTTGCAGGGTTGTTTGAGAGAGACCGTCTTCATCCTACACCTCCCACAGATTGATAAACCATAGGTCATCCACTTGAGGGAAAACTTCTACTGTCCTACAAAACTCTGTGCTTGCAGGCCCAACACGAGTCTACAAAAATAAAGTTGTGTAGTAGACATCAATGCAGCATAGCGACGGTAGGTATTTCCCTCAGTGATGAGACCAAGGTTATCGAACCAGTAGGAGAACCAAGCAACACTATGTAAACAACACCTGCACACAAATAACAAATACTCCTAATCCGACGTGTTAAAGGGGTTGTCAATCCCTTTCGGGCAATGACGCCAAAAATTGGCAAACGGACGTGATAAAAATATGATAGATGGGATAAATAGATCTCGAATAAATTAAATTGCAGCAACGTATTTTTGTATTTTTTGTTTAATAGATCTAAAAATAAAAGTAAAGGAAAATGGATCGCAAAGGCAAATAAATTAAAGAAGAGACACGGGGCCATAGTTTTAACTAGTGGCTTCTCTCGAGAAAAATAGCAAACGGTGGGTAAACGAATTACTATTGGGCAATTGATAGAACTTCAAATAATCATGACGATATCCAGGCAATGATCATTATATAGGCATCACATCCAAGATTAGTAGACCGACTCCTACCTGCATCTACTGCTATTACTCCACACATCGACCGCTATCCAGCATGCATCTAGTGTATTAAGTTCATGGAGAAATGGAGTAATGCAATAAGAATGATGACATGATGTAGACAAGATCTATTTATATAGAAATAGACCCCATCTTGTTATCCTTAATGGCAACGATACATATGTGTCGGTTCCCCTTCTGTCACTGGGATCAAGCACTGTAAGATCGAACCCATCATAAAACACCCCTTCCCATTGAGAGATAAATAGATCAAGTTGGCCAAACAAAACCAAAATATCGGAGAAGAAATACAAGGCTATAATCAATCATGCATATAAGAGATCAAAGAAGACTCAACAAAATTTCATGGATAAAAAGAGATAGATCTGATCATAAACTCAAAGTTCATCGAATCCCAACGAACACATCGCTATAGAATTACATCATATGGATCTCCAAGAGACCATTGTATTTAGAATCAAACGAGAGAGAGGAAGCCATCTAGTTACTAACTACGGACCTGAACGTCTACAAAGAACTACTCACGCATCATCGGAGAGGCACCAATGGACATGATGAACCCCCCTGTGATGGTGTCTAGATTGGATCTTGTGTTTTGGAACTTGCGGCGGCTGGAATTGATTTTTGTCGACTCCCCTGGGTTTCTAGAATATTGGGGTATTTATAGAGTAAAGAGGCGGTCTGTGGGGCACGCGAGGTGGGCACAACCCACCAGGGCGCACCTAGGCCAGGCGCGCCCTGGTGGGTTATGCTCCCCTCGGAGCACCTCCCAAGCACTTCTCCGGCTCATTGGATGTCTTCTGGTCCAAAAAAATCCACAAAAAGTTTCATTGCGTTTGGACTCCGTTTGGTATTGATTTCCTGCGATGTAAAAAACATGGAAAGATCAACAACTGGCACTTGGCACTATGTCAATAGGTTAGTACCTAAAAATGATATAAAATGGCTATAAAATGATAATAAAACATCCAAGAATGGTAATATAACAACATGGGACAATCAAAAATTATAGATACGTTGGAGACGTATCAGCATCCCCAAGCTTAATTCATGCTCATCCTCGAGTAGGTAAATGATAAAAACAGAATTTTTGATGTGGAATGCTGCCTAACATGGCATCACATATTGTTTTCTTAATAGCATGGACATTTGGAATTTTATATGATTGAAAGCAATGGTCTAGTTTTGACATGAGACTTAAATACTCAAGCATATCAACAAGCAACCATGTATTTCAAAATATCAATGCTAGAATAAGTTATCCCTAGCCCATCATGCTGAATCATTGATCCATTCATGAAACGCACTCGCATATTAGCTACACCCAATGCTCAAATATGATCATAGTGCCCCCTAGTTGGTGGGTCTTGATAAGAGAAGATGGAGACTAAAATTAAAAAAAGCATAAAGTAAAAGAAAGGCCCTTCGCAGAGGGAAGTAGGGATTTCTAGAGGTGCCAGAGCTCAAAGCGAAAAACTTAGAGATAACAACATTTTGGGAGGCATGCTTTTCCTGTCAACGAGAATGATCAAGAAGTTCCCAATACTTTTCATGCTAGATATATCATAGGCGGTTCCCAAACAGAAATTAAAGTTTATTCCTTTTTCCACCATACTTTCACTTTCCATGGCTAGCCGTATCTACGGGTGCCTTCTATACCAACACTTTCCAAGGAATTTATTATTTGACAACATAAAGTAATTCATTTTTCATTTCGGGACTGGGCATCCCTAATACCTTTGCCTTACTCTGGTGCAATGACAAGTGAATAAACACTCATCGTGAGAATAATATATCTAGCATGGAAATATATTAGCCACCCCCTACCGATTCATGAGTAGTACGAGCACACAAAAGAGAAGTTTATTTTGAAAATTAGAGATGGCACATGCAAATTTGCTTAGAACGGCAAAAGAATACCGCATATAGGTAGGTATGGTGGACTCATGTGGCAAAACTGGTTTAAAGGACTTTGGTTGCACAAGTAGTCATCATACTTAGTGCAAAATCAAGGCTAGAAAAAGATTGATAAGCGACCAACCAAGAAACAAATAATCTCATAAGTGAGCATTAAGCATAATTAACACCAAATAATGCACCACAAGTAGGATGTAATTTCATTGCACAACTATTGATTTTCGTGCTTGCATAGGGAATCACAAACCTTAACTCCAATATTCTCACTAAAGCATAATTACTCATCAACATGACTCACATATCACATCATCATATCTCAAAACTATTACAAGGAATCAAGTTTATTTTGTCCAATGATCTTCATGAAAGTTTTTATTATATCCTTCTTGGATATCTATCACTTTGGGGCTAATTTTCATGTGTTGCTTTAGATAAGCTCAAACAAATATAAGTGAAGATCATGAGCATAAAATTTCTTTCTCTCAAAATAATCTAAGTGAAGCAAGAGAGAATTTATTAAAAAAATTACTAACTCTCAATTAAATCTAAGCGAAGAAAGAGAGCATTTCTTCATAAATACTAAAGCGCACCATGCTCAAAAAGATATAAGTGAAGCACTAGAGCAATTCCATTGCTCATAAAAATTTAAGTGAAGCATAGAGAGCAATTCTAACCAGTCATGGCATAATTTTGTCTCTCTCAAATAGGTGTATCCAGCAAGGATTCAAGACTTAAAACACAAAGCAAACCAAGCAAAGACTCATATCATAAAAGATGCTCCAAGCAAAACTCATAGTATGTGACAAATAAAAATATAGTTTTGAGTAAAATACCGATGGTCGTTAGAAGAAAGAGGGGATGCCACTCGGGGCATCTCAAGCTTAGATGCTTGCTTCTCTTTGGATAATAGCTTGGGATGCCATGGGTATACCAAAGTTTAGGATCTTCTTACTCCTTATTCCTTCATCCATCGTAACATCACCCAAAACTTGAAAACTTCAATCACACAAAACTCAACAAAACCTTCGTGAAATCTGTTAGTGTAAGAAAACAAATCACTAGTATAAGTACCGTTGCAACTCATTCATATTTTATTCTTAAATTATATCTACTGTATTCCAACTTTTTATTGGAAAAACTCTTCAAAGAAAACCATAAACCCATCAAAACAAGCACACAACGCAAAGAAAACAGAATCTGTAAAAAAACAGAATAGTCTGTAGCAATTTGGAGATTACGAATACTTGTGTAACTCCAAAAATTCTTAAAAATTAGAAGACCTGAGAAATTTTATATTAATCTACTGTAAAAATAATTGGTATTTTATCACGCTTCTGTTAAAAATGAAAATTATATGTGTGAGCGCGAAAGTTTCCATTTTTCAGCAAGATCAAGTCAACTATCACCCAAGAAGATCCTAAAGGCTTTACTTGGAACAAAAAATAATTAAAACACAAAAACACAATCATAACAATAGCATAACTGTGCTAACACTCAAGAACAGAAAGCAAAAGACTAACATAAATTGTATTCATTGGGTTGTCTCCCAACAAGCGCTATTGTTTCGCGCCCCTAGCTAGGGATAAAGCAAGGATCTAACTTTTGTCATCCGTAGTTTGGAAACTTTTGTAAGGGCTTTCTCAAGCACGGGAGGCTCTATGCGCTTCCCTACATTCTCAGGAAAAGAAACCATCTTTAGATCTAAAATATCCAATCACTTATTACAGAGAGCAATCAAGGTATTCATGTGATTGATACTACCATTAAGATGTTTGAGGGGTTCATTATATTTTTGCAATTCAACCATATGTTTGTGCAAATCACCAAGTTTGTCCAACATTTGAACTCCCTCTGGGGTGAAAGAAAACCCCTTCTTTGGAGGTGGAACCCCCAAAATTCCTTCTAAGATTTCATAGGCAGCATTAACATCAAGCTCAATAAAATTCTCTTTAGCGGCAAAATCTAAGAGTTGTCTATGATGCAAAGCAATCCTATGTAAAAATTACGAAGTAAGATCTTTGTGTCTCCCTTTAAATTGCAAACACGATAGGATTCCATAAGCCTATACCAAGCATCTTTCAGTTTTTCTCCTTGTCGTTGCTTGAAGTATAAAACTTCAAAGTCTGGTGACAAAGGAGGAGTAGACACACTTGCAATTATGACTAAAAAGCAAGAACACGGATAGATCCGGCAAAAGAATGGTGAACGAAAAGGAGGGCGAATAAAACGGCAATTTTTTGTGAAGTGGGGGAGAGGAAAACGAGAGGCAAATGGAAAATAATGTAAATTGCGAGGAGATGAGATATGTGATTAGGAACCTGGTAGATGTTGATGATGTCTCCGCGGCAATGGCGCCAGAAATTCCTTTTGATGTCTGCTAGAACTACGTCGGTATTTCCCCATAGAGGAAGGGATGATGCAGCACAACGGCGGTAGGTATTTCCCTTAGTGATGAGACTAAGGTTATCAAACCAGTAGGAGAACCAAGAAACACTATGTAAACAACACCTGCACACAAATAACAAATACTCGCAACCCGGCGTGTTAATGGGGTTGTCAATCCCTTTTGGGTAACGACGCCAGAAATTGGCAAACAGACGTGATAAAAATATGATAGATGGGATAAATAGATCTCGAATAAAATAAATTGCCATGAGATATTTTTGTATTTTTGGTTTAATAGATCTGAAAATAAAAGCAAAGGAAAATAGATCGCAAAGGCAAATATATTAAAGAAGAGACCCGGGGGCCGTAGTTTTCACTAGTGGCTTCTCTCGAGAAAAATAGAAAATGGTGGGTGAACGAATTACTATTGGGAAATTGGTAGAACTTCAAATAATCATGACGATATCCAGACAATGATCATTATATAGGCATCATGTCCAAGATTAGTAGACCGACTCCTGCCTGCATCTACTACTATTACTCCACACATCGAACGCTATCCAGCATGCATCAAGTGTATTAAGGTGATGGAGAAATGGAGTAATGCAATAAGAACGATGACAGGATGTAGAAAAGATCTATTTATGTAGAAATAGACCCCATCTTGTTATCCTTAATGGCAACTATACAAACATGTCGGTTCCCCTTCTATCACTGGGATCAAGCACCGTAAGATCGAACCCATCACAAAGCACCCCTTCCCATTGCAAGATAAATAGATCAAGTTGGCCAAACAAAACCCAAATGTCGGAGAAGAAATACAAGGCTATAATCAATCATGCATATAAGAGGTCAAAGAAGACTCAAATAACTTTCATGGATAAAAAGAGATAGATCTGATCATAAACTCAAAGTTCATCGAATCCCAACAAACACACCGCAAAAGAAGTACATCATATGGATCTCCAAGAGACCATTGTATTGAGAATCAAACGAGAGAGAGAGAGAGAGAGAGAGAGAGAGAGGAATCCACCTAGCTACTAACTACGGACCCGAAGGTCTACAAATAACTACTCACGCATCATCGGAGAGGCACCAATGGACATGATGAACCCCTCCGTGATGGTGTCTAGATTGGATCTGGTGTTTCTGGAACTTGCGGCGACTGGAACTGATTTTCGTCGACTCCCCTAGGATTTCTGGAATATTGGGGTATTTATAGAGTAAAGAGGCAGTCCGGGGGCACTCGAGGTGCGCACAACCAACCAGGGCACCCCTGGGCTTCCAGGAGCGCCCTAGTGGGTTGTGGTCCCCTCGGAGCATGCCCCAGGCGCTTCTATGGCCCAATGGATGTCTTCTGGTCCAAAAAAAGTCCACAAAAAGTTTCGCTGCGTTTGCACTCCGTTTGGTATTGATTTCCCACGATGTAAAAAACATGCAAAAAACATCAACTAGAAATTGGCACTATGTCAATAGGTTAGTACCAAAAAATGATATAAATTGGCTATAAAATGATTATAGAACATCCAAGAATGATAATATAACAGCATCGAACAATAAAAAATTATAGATATGTTGGAGATGTATTAGTTTCCGATCTATCATATTAGTTTCCCATCTACTATTTTTGCAATCTTTTACTTTCCAATCTATCAACCAAAAATACCAAAAATATTCACTTTACCATTTATCTATCTCTATCAGATCTCACCTTTGCAAATGACCGTGAAGGGATTAACAACCCATTTATCGCGTTGGGTGCAAGTTGTTTGTTTCTTTGCTTGTGCAGGTATTCGGTGATTTGTGCATGGTCTCCTACTGGATTGATACCTTGGTTCTCAACCTGTGGGAAATACTTATCTCTAATTTGCTGCATCACCCTTTCCTCCTCAAGGGAAAACCAACGCAAGCTCAAGAAGTAGCACCCCCTCCCCCCATTGAACCCTAGCTCGCCGTCGGTGCCAGCGCTGTCCCCATCCCCTACCGGTTTGCTCATTCCTCCTAGCTTAGTTAATAAGGTTCAGGTTACCTAGCGTTTCCCATACCGTCTCCCCACTCCCTTAAGTTTTGAGATGAGGCCTGCGGTGTCCCTCCCCGCCAGATCCACATCCCCTGCTCTAGAAAGTCGCAGCCTAAGCTTGACCACGTATCCCGGGGAGCCCGATGAGCGTTCGACCAAGAAGAGGTTTATCATGGCCTCTCCAGCGGATGTTGGCAAGGTGGTCGCCGTTCTCCCTGACCCATCGATCCCGGAGCAACACGTCTTCATGTCAACGATCTAGTGTATTACTGTATGTTGGCAAAGCTGGCTACGACATCGAGCTCGTCAACAGCAACAGAAAAAGACATGACATGCATGTATCGTTGCTATTAAGGGTAACAAGATGGGTTTTATTCATCCATGAGTTTATCTTGTCTACATCATGTCATGTTGCGTAATGCATTACCCCATTTTTTCATGAACTTAATACACTAGATGCATGCTGGATAGCGGTCGATGTATGGAGTAATAGTAGTAGATGCAGAATCATTTCGGTCTACTAATCTTGGACATGATGCCTATATACATGACGTCATAACTATTTGCTTTTCTATCAATTGCGCAACAGTAATTTGTTTACCCACTATATGCTATTTTCTCAAGAGAAGCCTCTAGTGAAAACTATGGCCCCCGGGTCTATTTCCTATCATATATTAAAACCAAAAATACCTTGGTGCAATTTTATTTTATTTTGTGTTTTAGTTAGATCTATTTATCAGATCTCATACAATTTAACCTATCTCAATACTGTCGTGGGATTGACAACCCCTTTACGCGTTGGGTTGCAAGTATTCGTTGTTTGTGTGCAGGTGTTTTTTGCTTCTTGTGTCGGTGGGAAATGACACCTATGGGGTCACTGGGATCCCTTCTACGGTTGGCGGGTGTGGGGTTGTGCAAAGAGCGGGTCTGGTGGTCAGCACACAGATCGTTTACCCAGGTTCGGGCCGCGGAGACGCGTAAAACCCTAGTCCTGTTTTGATGTATATTTAGGTGTTCTTGTGTTCTTGAACTAGTTGCGATGGCTCTCTAGTCCAAAAGATCCGAATCCCTCTCCAGTATGCCTCGGGCCTCCTTTTATAGACAAAAGGGGGTCGCCATAGTGGCACACAGGAGGTGGAAAGGTGTACAGGGGCTGAGTCTATCCCCTGGCATCGTCGGACCAACGCATTTAATGCG
Organism: Triticum dicoccoides; assembly: GCF_002162155.2. Classification (NCBI taxonomy): domain Eukaryota; kingdom Viridiplantae; phylum Streptophyta; class Magnoliopsida; order Poales; family Poaceae; genus Triticum; species Triticum dicoccoides. The sequence continues at coordinate 413,090,078 of NC_041392.1, forward strand.
CTGCCGACGTGCCCCTCTTGCTTTATTGGGGACAGCAAGAAGCTCATCCCAGCTGTCGTCGCCTTGCCTAGATCCCACGCGCATCCAAGCTGATGAGGCGTTGTAGCGCCACATTGGCTGGCCGCTGGGCTGGCGCGGTGGTGGAGCCTTCACGAAGATCTGCATGCCACCATGCAGGTGCTTGCTAAGTTGGTGTAGAGGACGCGCACCACCACGCAGATGCCTGCCCAGCTGGTCGAGCTGGCAGCTGTATGGGAGCGTCGGTGGAGTCTTTGGCAGACGCGGGCCTGGCTGCGGCCTCGGAGGCGTCCTCGGCAAGGATCTTGCCGAGGGCTCGGCTAGGGTCTCGCTACGACACACGGTCGTCCCCGGCAAGGATCTTGCCGGGGGTCTCGTGGATTTCCTTGGCAAGGGTCTCGCCAAGGATCGTTGTCTTACGGTTCCCATATGTTCTTATGTATCTATGATCTCTACAAAGATCTGCATGCCACCATGGAGGTGTCTCCCGAGACTTGGTTCCAATATGGTTGATGGTGTTGGAACCCCTTGGGGCAAGGGTGGCACGCTCTGCTGGCGCCAGGCAAGTTACCCAGGCAAGGATCTTGCCGAGGCTGCAGAAGCCACCCCGGCAAGGGTCTTGCCGGGGGGAGTCCACCTCACCCTCTTGCTCTCTTTGTGCCTCTGGTCTTGGCGTTGCTTTGGTCGTCTTGTGCTTTGGCTTCCCTCCTCTGCCATGCTTAGTGTGGCCGTGGGCGCGGCTCTGACTTCCCGTGCACAAGTAAAGGGGTGCAAAAGGAGAGCCCCTACTTTTGTACACCGACAGGAGCCCCCGGGCCTGGGACACATAAGCGTGACACGTTGTTGGGCTAGGCCCAGAAAGCGCGGGCAGGTGGCGCGGATTTTTACTGTAGTAACTCTCCGTCCAATGCGCTTCCCCACGACCCGTGTTGAACACGCGACGTGGGGGGTCATGTGTGACGTGGGGATCATGCGTGGGGCGGTTTCCGCACGCATGCGTCACGTCATGGTAAAGAGGCAGCTCGCGCCTTCCCCATAAGTAGAGGAAAACGCAGAGGCACGGCTCATTTACTGAGTGGGCTCGGGTCGTGGTCTTCAAGGCGCCCGCGCCCCATGACCGCGGGGCGGAGAACGGCCGTCTCATCCGTCCCCTCGATTTCTGTTTGCCCGCCACGTGTCCCCCGTACTCTGAAGATGGTAGGCGGTGGGTGCGGGCCTTGAATGACAAGGCGGGGAAACGGGCCGCTGCTGATTGGGCCAGCGGGTCGGCCTCGATTCTCTGCTCCCTCGATGGTCGGATTGGCTGAGTGGGGTGGCCGAGTCCCGACCCTGCCCCTTTATAAGAAGGGGGAGGGGGATGGCAACCCACAATATTTTTTTCATCTCCTTCCACCTCGGCCCCGCTCTTTCATCTGCCATGGCGAGAGGGGGCATCGGTCCTTCGACGGTGGCGGTGAGGGTCTCTTCTCAATAGCGTGTCCCTTCTTCCCAAGAGCCCGCGGCGGTGGAGCCGGCCACGAGAGGAACGGGGAGGGGCGAGGGCGAGGCCTATGTGGCTCTCGAGGAAGAGGGGGATGGGGCGGCGCATCGGCCTTGCCTCCGCTGGTTAAGCCTCCTCCAATGGAGGGCCACGTCGGGGACCAGCCCCGTGAGTTCTTCATCGGGCTGCATCGGCCACCGCGCCGTCGCCTTCGTCTCCCTGCGCCATTTTCTTGGGAGATGGAGCTCGACCCGCCCCAGACCCTGAGGTTGCATATGAGGGGTTGTGGGAACGGCGGCACGTGGGTCGATGTAGACTTTCCCGCCGCTCAGGTTATGTATCTTCGCCGCGGGTGGAAGACCTTCGCTTCGTATCCATAGCCTGACGGCGGGGCTCGTTCTCTATTTCAAATTAATGAAGAACGGCCTGCTCTCCATGAAGGTCTTCGGAGACTCTAGAACTCACCTGAAGTGCTGTGTGGAGAGCTCCTCCGACGATGATGACTCCTCTCAAGCGGGAGTGATGAGGAGGACAGCGACAATGACGATGAGAGCGTCGAGCGAGGGAATGTCGACCCCGTCTCCGACTAACCGCGTCGCCCCTCCCTCTGCCGTGCGCTCTACCGAGGGCCTTCCTCGTCAAGCTCTCCATCAGCGCGTTCCCCATCTCCTACCTTTTTCCTTCACCTGCCGCACCTAGGAGGAAAAGGGCAAGAACGGGGATCACGGGGCACTTATCTTTTCTAGTTGGTAAGCCTGCGGGCATTCGTTAGATTTCAAAATTTATAATCCCCTTGCTCGTGTACCCATTCCGTATGAATTGTACTTGTTTGCAACGGATGAATGAAAGGAAGTGTGTTTGTCGGGTTTCATTTGTGCGTGGGCGAGGGCTACACCGAGGAACGTGCCCTCGTTATCTTAAGATAAACATGGTATCCCAGCAACAGGCCTTGCCGTCCTCCTGCTCTATGGTCAGACTACGCTCACGCTCTTGGCGGAGGTAGGGGCCGAGTAGGATTAGGCCTTTTGCTTGCCCTCTTCCCATCGCACTACAACCAAGTTCCGGTCCAAAGTAGAGTCTTTGGACACGGGACAGAGGGGGCAAGATGGTACGAGAGCGAGCGAAGCCTTATACGTTCAAGGTTCATACGGGCGCATGGAGTGGGGGGGAGAAAAACTTATCTGACGTCGCAGCCCCCGGAAACCTTGGCCTGCCACGGTTAGATTCTTGTGTCTGCATCCCCCGGCGACCTTGGTTTGCCGGGGCCGGAGCGTCGGCCCATTCTTTTTCCTCCCAATAGCTCAGCTGAAATGTCCATGTACCCTATGAACCAAAGAAGATGGAAAGGAATAGAGTGACGCACACTCGACCTCTATTCTAGGGGTTAGCCGCTGCTAAGCACTATCAACCCTAACCGAGGGAGAGACTTAACCTAGCATGCATGCTAAAACTTAGGGCGCCAGTGCTTCATTTATTTATGCTCAGGGTCTGCGCCTGGCTTTGTACAAAGGGTTACATGCCTTGCGGGCAGGGCTTGTACAAAAGGTGGTTTGCCGGGGGCCCCGGCAACCGCGCCTTATGGGTAAAACTTGCGAAGATGTTCGATGTTCCAGGAGTTGCTCACTGGAACACCATCTTCGGTCTCCAGGCGGACTGCGTCAGGCCTGGTGACTCGTATTACCCGATAAGGGCCTTCCAACTTCGGTGTCAACTTGTTGGAATTCTTGGCCGACTGAACGTGCCGAAGAACAAGGTCGCCTTCCTCAAAGCTTCGGGCATGAACCTTGCGGCCATGGTAGCGGCGCAAGGCTTGCTGGTAGCGCGCTGCTCGTACAGCCGCCCGAAGACGATCTTCCTCAAGGAGCGTTGCGTCATCTTGCCGCAACTGCTCTTGCTCAAGCTCATCATAAGTGAGCACTCGAGGTGACCCATTTGTGAGTTCCATGGGGAGAACTGCTTCTGCCCCGTAAATGAGGGAGAAGGGTGTCTGACCGGTGGCTCGATTTGGCGTCGTTCTGATTTACCAAAGAACCGCCGGCAATTCATCAATCCAGCGTCGTCCGCACCTGCGTAGCCTGTCAAAATTCCCTGTCCGGAGGCCTCGCGACACTTAAGCATTTTCCCTCTCAGCCTGGCCGTTGCTCCGTGGATGTGCAACAGAAGCAAAACAGACCTTGCTGCTGAGGTCCTGGATGTACTGCATGAAGGCATGGCTTGTGAACTGGGTGCCGTTGTCGGTGATGATTCTGTTTGGCACTCCGAAACGACAGACTAGCCCCTTGAAGAATTTGACGGTTGATTGTGTTGTCACCTTTCTCACTGTCTCCACCTCCGGCCACTTCATGAACTTGTCGATTGCGACGTACAAGTACTCAAAGCCCCCGACAGCACGGGGAAAGGGGCCCAGTATGTAGAGCCCCCAGACCGAGAATGGCCAGGAGAGAGGGATTGTTTGGAGCGCTTAAGCTGGTTGATGAAGCTTCTTCAGATGGAGCTCACATGCTTCACACTTGGTTACTAGTGTCGTTGCATCCTGGAGGGCAGTGGGCCATAAGAAACCTTGCCGGAATGCATTGTCGGCAAGGGTCCTTGACCCTATGTGGGAGCCACATATGCCTCCGTGTATCTCTGTCAACAACTCCTGTCCTTCCTCCCAGGGAATGCACTTCAATTTCACATTGTTTGGCCTTTTTCTGTACAAGACGTCGTCGACAAACTAATACATGGCAGACTGATGGGCTACTTTCTTCGCTTCTTCCTGCTCCTCACGGAATTCCCTGTTTGGAGGAATCGAACGGTATGTTGTGCCCATGTTGGAGCCTGAGGCTCGACAGCAAGGACTAAGGGCACTTCCTCTGCCATGGGAGCAGCTGTCTCTACATCTAGGACTTGATGCCCCGCCGGGGTCGGTTGCCCCATGGCTGGCTCAGTGTCCACGGCAACATCCTTGCCGGCGGCTCCTGGGAGCTCGGCGGGAAAGTACTTGCCGGGGCCTGATTTCCTTCGCTTGTTCTGTTGTTTTGATGGTTCAACGGATAGTTGAGCCAGCCGAAGAACAAAAGTACCTGGTTCCACAGGTAGTTTGAAGGCGGCGTGCTTCGACAGGTAGTCGGCGATGTCGTTCTCCACTCGGGGGACGTGCTCCACATGTATACCGTCAAAGCACTCCCCCAACTTCCTCACCTCATCCACGTAGGCCTCCATCAACGGGCTTTCATAATCTTTGTTGACTTGCCTGATAACAAGCTGCGAATCACCCCTGACGATGAGCTTCTTGATCCCGAGGTCTGTCGCGATCCTGAGATCGGCAAGCAACCCCTCGCAGTCAGCTATGTTGTTTGTGGACATCTCCCTGGGAAAGTGCATCTGGATTACGTACTTGAGGTGCTCTCCGGTGTGTGCGACGAGCAGCACACCAGCACCGGTGCCTTGCAGCGAGAAAGCCCCATCAAAGTACATAATCCAGTTGCGACTCGCCTCCTTGCCAGGGAGGGTGGTCTCCTGGATCTCTTCGTCTGGCATTGAGGTCCACTCGGCAATGAACTCTGCCAAGACTCTGCTCTGGATTGTCGATGTACTTTCAAACTTCAAACCAAAGCTCGACAGCTCCACGGCCCACACCACAATCCTCCCGGTTGCGACTGGGTTATGCAATATCCGTTGCAATAGGAGGCAGGTGACGACAGTGATCTCGTGTTCTTGGAAGTAATGATGCGGCTTCCTCGAGGCCATAAGGAGGCCGAAGAGCAATTTCTGCACACCAGAGTACCTTAACCTAGCCCCCTGCAAGAGGGAGTTGGCAAAGTAAACTGGGTGCTGCATCATTTTCTTCTTCTACAGCACTTCGTCTGGTTGCGCAGGCCCTGCCCCGCCAGCGTCGGACCCTGCCGGGGGCCTTGCCTCTTCATCGACCTCCCTCTACGCCACTAGTGTGGCACTGACCACTTGGTTCGTTGCCACCAGGTATAGCAGCAACGGTTCTTGTGGTTTGGGCGCAACTAGTATCGGTGTAGAGGAGAGGTATTTCTTCAAATCCTGCAGTGCTGCTTCAGCCTCTGGGGTCCATTCCATTGGGCCCGCCTTTTCAAGATTTTGAAAAAGGGAAGGGTATGCTCAGCAGACCTGGAGATGAATCTGCTCATGGTGGCAACGCAACCAGTGAGCCGACGCACGTCCTTGATCCGCTTGGGTGTGCTAATATGCTCAATAGCCTTGATCTTGTCTGGATTCGCCTCGATCCCATGCTGTGACACAAAGAACCCGAGAAGTTTGCCGGATGGAACACTAAAGACACACTTCTCAGGGTTCAACTTGAGGTTGATCTTGCGCAGATTCGCAAACATCTCTTCCAAATCTTGTACAAGTGTCGCCCTGCCTTTGGTTTTGACCACTGTGTCATCCATATAAGCTTCCATATTTCTATGTATATGGGGCTCAAAACCAATTTGGACTGCCCTTGCAAATGTCGAGCCAGCACTCTTCAACCCGAAAGGCATCCGTAAAAAGCAATACATGCCACATGGGGTGATGAACGCTGTCTTCTCTTCGTCTTCTCTCGCCATGAAGATTTGGTGGTACCCCGAGTAGGCGTCAAGGAATGATAACAGATCACACCCGGCCATGGAGTCAACAATTTGGTCAATGCATGGCAACCGGAAAGGGTCCTTGGGATAAGCCTTATTGATATCTGTGTAGTCAATACACAAACTCCACTTCCATGCCTTGCGCACCACCACTAGATTGGCCAACCACGTCGGATGGAGTACTCCTCTCACCAAGCCTGCTGCTTCCAACTTCCTGATCTCCTCCGTAATGAACCCCTGTCATTCCAAAGCTTGCTTCCTGACCTTCTGCTTGACGGGTCGCGCATGAGGACAGATAGCAAGATGGTGCTCAATCACCTACCCAGGAACGCCGGGGATGTCGGATGCTTGCCATGCAAATACGTCGACATTCGCCCATAGGAAGGTGATGAGCGCTCTTTCCTATTTGCTTTCTAGGGTGGAGCTTATGGTGAAAGCCCCTCCCGTGCCACCCTCCTCGACGGACACCCTCTTGGTCTCTAGTGGCGCAGCTCTGGATTTCTTGCTCTTGCCAGTGGAGCTCTCTGGCACGTCCTCGACAGGAGCACAACACTCCGAAGAGGTGCACTTGCAGGAGTGGGCGCGAGAGATCTTGCCGGTCTTCTTCCCTGCCAGGGCTCCAGCGGCAGGAGCGAGTGCCTTGGTGGCAGTCGCTGCAACTGCTTCCCGGTAGAGTTGGTCGGCGCAGATGAGTGCAGCCTTCTAGTCAGAGGGGACGGTGATGATGGTCATTGGCCCGGCATCTTCAGCGTGTTGTAGGTGTAATGCGCCGCCGCCATGAACTTGGCTAGTGCCGGGCGGCTGAGAATCCCGTTGCAGGGCAAGGGGATCTCGGCTACATCGAAAACAATCCTCTCTGTCCTGTAGTTTAACTCGCCTCCAAACATCACGGGCAGCGTGACCTTACCCTTCGGTTGACTCCTCCCCGGGTTGACCCCTTAAAATGTGCCCGTCTCTTCAAGGTCTCCGTCAGGAATCTGCAGCCTTTTGATCACGACGGGCGAGAACAACTTCAGACCAGCCCCGCTGTCAACTAGCATCTTCGTCACCTTGAGGTTGCGTATTGTTGGGGAGACCAACAACGGCAAACACCCAACCGCAGTTGTGCGATCAGGATGGTCTTCGGCGTCGAAAATGATAGGCGTGTTGGACCATTTTAGTGGCCTCTGAGCATCGAGTGATGGTTCCGTTGCTGTGATCTCATGCGCCCACTGCTTGAGCTGGCGGTGAGAAGTGTGCAGCGAGGCACCACCGTCGATGCACATGACCTCCGTAGCCTTCTGGAACTCGTGCTCACCGGAGTTGTCATCTTTGTCATGATCATCATCTCCTTGCTTCTTTTCACGGCCCCGAGCGGGCCTCTCTTGCAGATTATCCTTTCCGCGGCGGCCTCCTTGGCCGCCATGCTTCTTGCCAGACCCCTCGGCACCATCCTGGCCCTTCTCCTTGTCCCACCTCTCATACTCAGCTTTTTGCTTCTCAGCAAGCAGCTCGACTTGCCGACAGTTCTGGAGGTCATGGCCCTTGGTGCGGTGGATCTTGCAATATTGCTTGTCGGAACCTCCTGGCTTGTCGGCAGCCGCCAAGGCCAGGCAAGCGGTGCACCCGGCAATTTCTTTGTTGGGGTCGTCTGCCTTGGCCTTCTTGGTAGTGCCGGTGTCCTCGGATCCCTCAACGGCAAGTACGGTCTTGCCCTTGCGCTTCCTGTTGCGGCGCAGGCCCTTCTTCGTCGGGGTGGCTATGTCTTCGTCAGTGGAGTTGGTTTCCGCGCTGGCGTCCTCGTCGGGGTACTTCCTCCCCTCTTTAGCCCGAGCGCACCTATCGGCCAGAACATAAAGTTCGGCCACATCTTTGACCTTGTTCATCGCCAGCTCTTCACGCATCTTACGGTTGTGCACATTCTGATGGAATGCGCTGATCACGACGGCGGGATGAACATCTAGGATGTTGTATTGCACCCGGATGAACCTCTGTATGTACTTGCGTAGGGTTTCACCTTCCTTCTGGGGGATGATATGCAAATAGCTCACCTGGCCATGAGCCTGGTGGCCTCCAGAGGTGCCAACGAACTCATGGCACAAGTTCGACCAAGAAGAAATGGAATCCCCTGGCAAGTGCATCAGCCATGACATGACATTGGGTTTGAGTGCCAGCGGGAAGTAATTGGCAAGCACCTTGTCGTCGCGGGCTCCAGCTGCTTGCATCGCAATGGTGTAGATGTTGAGGAACTCTGATGGGTGGGTCTTGCCGTTGTACTTCTCGCCAACGTCTAGCTTGAACGTGCGGTGGGAGGGCCACTAGAACTGCCGCAGCTCGCGGGTAAAGGCCGGGTAACCCAGCTCGTAGGGTAGGTCGCCGGAGCCCCCGGTGTTGGGTGGTCCATAGTGGGCCCCGCCCGACTATCTGACTGGTGGTGTGCATCGCGCCGGCGCTCGATGGTGGTTCGAGTGTCTTCATGAGCTCGCTCCCGAAGAACTTGGCGCTGATCGCGGTGGGTCCGTGGGTCGAACGACGCTATGGAAATGTTATCACAAGCGTCATCACGACGGATTGACACCCGCGGTGGCTGGCGTGGAGGAGGAGAGTGCACCGTGGCCGCAGCGCCCCCGGTCCTAACACCACTGGCATGTGGCGACTCGACGGAGCGCCGGCCAGAGGGCCCCGCCGATCGTGGCTCATCTTTGTTGGCAACACCGACAAGGCTTCGGATGGTGGCTCTCCACTCATCGAGTTTTTCCGCAGCAAGAGGAAAGTCGAGGAGCAACTGCGCGCGTGCCAAGGCTTCTGCTGGCGTGGGTGGTGGAGAAAGCTGCATGGACCGTGATCCGCTCCGACTTCTAACCACGTTAGAAGGAGCTCTATCACGGCCTGGCGGCTGTATGACATTTTTCCAGCGCCTCAGCACGTGTGCTGGCCTTCTACGTCCCGCGAATTATGCACGGGACCCTTCCCACGACGGTGCCCAGGGTCACCAGCGTGGTGACGCTGCTCATCGCGCACAACCTGGGAAGAGCGCCTCGGGGGCACCGGCGTAGGTGCCTCGGAAGTCGCTGTGCCGCCCGTGGGTGGCACAATGCCGCCCCTAGAGGGCCCCGCGCCGCCTGCGGGAGGCCTGGCTTTGTCTTTGGATTTGGTGGTGTGTGGCCCGTCGTCTCGCGCACGAACGATGCATCTCGCCAGGCTTTGGCTGCCAGAGCGATGCGGGTGTTCACGAGCCGCGCCTCGGCTTCCATCCGCGACCACCCCACCACTGGCCTGTACTAGTACGGGCCGTTCTGCCCCCGACAAACTGATCGATGTGATTATCTTCTTCTTGGGAGCCATTGCGATGAAGAACTGCTAAACTAACTGCTAGACTGGATTCGCACAATTATGCACCCCCTACCCGGCGCACCAGAGATGTCGGTGGGAAACGACACCTATGGTCTCACTGGGACCCCTTCTACGGTTGGCGGGTGCGGGGTTGTGCAAAGAGTGGGTCTGGCGGTCAGCACAGATCGTTTACCCAGGTTCGGGCCGCGGAGACGCATAAAACCCTTGTCCTGTTTTGATGTATATTTAGGTGTTCTTGTGTTCTTGAACTAGCTGCGGTGGCTCTCTAGTCCAAAGATCTGAATCCCTCTCCAGTACACCTCAGGCCTCCTTTCATAGACAAAAAGGGGTCGCCACAATGGCACACAGGAGGTGGAAAGGTGTACATGGGCTGAGTCTATCCCCTGGCATCATAGGACAAACGCATTTAATGCGCCGCCGACGTGCCCCTCTTGCTTTATTGGGGACGGCAAAGAAGCTTGTCCCAGCTGTCGTTGCCTCGCCTGGCTCTGACGCGCATCCAAGCTAACGAGGCGTTGTAGCGCCATGTTGGCCGGCTGCTGGCCTGGCACGGTGGTGGAGCCTTCATGAAGATCTGCAAGCCACCACGCAGGTGCTTGCTGAGTTGGTGTAGAGGCTGCGTACCACCACACAGATGCCTGCCCGGCTGGTCGAGCTGGCAGCTGTATGGGAGCGGCGGTGGAGTCTTTGGCAGACGCGGGCCTAGCTGTGGCCCCGCGGGCATCCTCGGCAAGGATCTTGCCGAGGGCCCGACAAGGATCTCGCTGCGGCACGCGGTCATCCCCGGCAAGGATCTTGTCGGGGGTCTCGTGGATTTCCTTGGCAAGGGTCTCGCCAAGGATCATTGTCTTGTAGTTCCCATCTGTTCTTGCGTATCTATGATCTCTACAAACACCTGCATGCCACCACAGAGGTGCCTCCCGAGCCTTGGTTCCAATATGGTTGATGGTGTTGGAACCCCTTGGGCTCAAGGGTTGCGTGCTCTGCTGGCGCCATGCAAGTTGCCCCAGCAAGGATCTTGCCGAGGCTGCGGAAGACACCCCGGCAAGGGTCTTGCCGGGGGGAGTCCACCTCACCCTCTTGCTTTGTTTGCGCCTCTGGTCTTGGCTTTCCTTTAGTCGTCTTGTGCTCCGGCTTCCCTCCTCTGCCCTGCTTAGTTTGGTCGTGGACGCGGCTCTGACTGCTCGTGCACAAGTAAAGGGGTGCAAAAGGAGAGCCCCTACTTTTGTACACCGACAGCTTGGTTCTCCTACTAGATTGATAACCTTGGTTTTGTAAGTGAGGGAAATACTTACCTCTGCTGTGCTGCATCATCCCCTCCTCCTCGACCAACCATAGATTAAAAGTAGCAGGAATAATTTATGGCGCCGTTGTCGGGGAAACATCATCAACATCTATCAAGTACCTACGCATAAACTCTCATCTCCTTGCATTTTACTTTATTTGCCATTTGCCTCTCGTTTACATCTCCTCCACTTCTAAAAAGATTTTATAAAAATATTTCTCGTTTGCCTTTTTGTCTTTGTTATTTTCTCATCATGACTAGCCTAACTATCCCTCCTTTGTCACCGGATTTTGAAGTTCTTCATTTCAAGAAGAAATAAGGAGAAAATCTTAAGGATGCTTATTATAGGTTAAAGGAATCTTACCATGTTTGCTCCATAAAAGGGGATGCAAAGATTTTGCTTCACAATTTTATATAGGTTTAGCCATGCATCATAGACAACTTTTGGATATTGCCGCTAAAGGGAATTTTGTTGAGATTGATGCCAATGCTGCTTATGAAATAATAGAGGGAATATTGGGAGTTCCACCACCACAAAAGGGATTTACCTTTACTCAAGTGGGGATACAAATATTAGACAAATTGGGTGATATACTGCAAAATTTGGTCAAGTTGCAATAGTCTAACAAACCTCTCAAAAAATTAGTGAAACCTCACTCGCATGAATACTCTGATTACTTTGTGTAAGAAGCGGTTGTATATTTTAGATCTTAAAATGGTCCCTGCGAATTATTGGAAGCGTAAAGAGCCTCCCGGTTTTGAGAAAACACCTATGAAGCTAGCAAAAACTAAAGATCACAACACTTGAATCTATGCATTATGCCTACCTAAGGGCGTAAAACAATAGCGCTTGTTGGGAGGCAACCCAATAATTATCTTTGATTTTTTTATATTTCTATTCTTCAATAAATATACACTTATCCTTCTGTTATGATTGTGCTTTTTATGTTTTAGTTAGTGTTTGTTCCATGTAAAGCCTTTAGGATGGTTTGGGTGATAGTTGCTTTGATTCTATGCATTAATAGAAACTTTTACGTCCAATAGTAGAATTTTAAAAAATACAGGAGCGACGAAAGTTTCTCAAATTTTGACACATGATTGATATACAAATTGTCTACGTCGCCATAACTTTTCAGAATTTTTGGAGTTACAGAAGTATGGGCTTAATTCAGGTTTCTACAGAGTGTTCTGGTTTTTATGGATTCTATTTTCGTTGCATTCTGTTCCTATTTTGATGAATCTATGGATTGTATCGGGGGGGTATAATCCATAGCAAAGTTAGAATATGGTAGTTATAATACAATAACTAAATATGAATGGGTTTGAAACAATACTTAAAGTAGTGACTTGTCTTCTTATACTAACGGATCTCATGAAGGTTTTGTTAAGTTTTGTGTGATTGAAGTTTTCAAGTTTTGGGTGAGATCACGGTGGATGAAGGAACAAGGAGTGAAAATAGCGTAAGCTTGGGGATGCCCATGGCGCCCCAGATAATGTTCAAGGAGTACAAAGCAACTAAGCTTGGGGATGCCCCGGAAGGCATCCCCTCTTTCTTCTGACGACCATCGGTAGTTTTACTTGGAGCTATACTTTTATTCATCACCTATCATGACTTTTGATTGGAGCGTCTTGTATTATGAGTCTTTGCTTGTTTTGCTTTTTAGTTTGTCACAATCATCCTTGCTGGACACACCTATTTTAGAGAGCCATAATGATGTTATGATTTGTTAGAATTGATCTTTGTGCTTCACTTAAATTTTTTGAGCCATGGAATTGCTCTAGTACTTCACTTATATCTTTTTTAGCATGGTGGTGGTTTAATTTTTGAAGAAATATACTCTCATGCTTCACTTAGATCATTTTGAAAGTTAGTAAAATTTTGAATAAATATCCTCTCATGCTTCACTTATATTATTTTGAGAGATGAAAATTTTCAAGAAATATTTATGCTCGCGTGCTTCACTTAATTTTGTTTGAGAGCTTGTTATTAGCAATGGTAATTTTCTTAAGATATGAATTTGGTCCCAAAGTGATAGATATTCAAGAGGGATATAATAAAAACTTTCATCAAGATCATTGGATATTAAAACTTCATTCCTTGCAATAGTTTTGCGATATGGGGATAGTAATATGTGAGTCATGTTGGTGAGTAATCATGCTTTAGTAAGAATATTGGTGTTAAGGTTTGTGATTCCCTATGCAAGCACGGGAGTCAATAGTTATGCAATGAAGTTACATCCTACTTGTGGTGCATTATTCAGTGTTAGCTATGTTCAATGATCGTTTATGATCGTTTTCGTTTTTTGGTTGGTTGCTTCTCAGTCTATTTCCTAGCCTTTCCTTGTACTAAGAGGAATACTGCTTGTGCATCCAATCCTAAACTAAGTTGTGCCAAATGAGTCCACCATACCTACCTATATGCGATATTTCCATGCCGTTCCATGTAAATTTGTATGTGCCAACTCTAATTTTCAAAATGAATTTCCTTTTTGTGTGCCCGTACCACTCTTGAAGCGGCAGGGGGTGGCCAATATTTTCATGCTAGGTATGTTATTCTCAAGATTAGTGTGTATTCACTTGTCATTGGACGAGAGTGTGGCAAGTAATAGGGATGTCCAGTCCAGAAATGAAAAAAATATGTGTTTTCAATAATAAATTCCATGGAAAGTGTTGGTATGGAAGGCACACGTGGATATGGCTAGCCATGGATTGTGAAAGAATGGTGGAAAGGGAAATAAACTGTATATTACGTTTGGCAACCACCTATGATTTATCTAGCATGGAAGTGCTACTTCTTCAGCTTGTGTTGGTTTTTCCCTTGAGGAGGAAAGGGTGATGCAGCAAAGTAGAGATAAGTATCTCCCTTGGTTTGAGAACCAAGGTATCAATCCAGTAGGAGACAACGCACAAATCACCGAATACCTGCACAAACAATCAAACAACTTGCACCCAACGCGATAAAGGGGTTGTCAATCCCTTCACTGTTACTTGCAAAAGTGAGATCTGATAGAGATAGATAAACGATAAAGTAAATATTTTTGGTATTTTTGGTTTATAGATCGGAAAGTAAAAGATTGCAAAATAGTAGATCGGAAACTTATATGATGGAATATAGTAGATCAGAAACTTATATGATGGGAAATAGACCCGGGGGCCATAGGTTTCACTAGAGGCTTCTCTGAAGATAGTAAATAATACGGTGGGTGAACAAATTATTGCCGAGCAATTGATAGAAAAGCGCAAAGTTATGACAATATCAAAGGCAATGCTCATGAATATAGGCATCACATCCGTGTCAAGTAGACCGAAACGATTCTGCATCTACTACTACTGTTACTCCACACATCGACCGTTGTCCAGCATGCATCTAGAGTATTAAGTTAATAAGAACAGAGTAACGGATTAAGCAAGATGACATTATGTAGAGGAGTTAACTCAAGCAATATGATGAAAATCCAATCTTTTTATCCCCGATGGCAACAATACAATGCGTGCCTTGCTGCCCTACTGTCACTGGGAAAGGACACCGCAATATTGAACCCAAAGCTAAGCATTTCTCCCATTGCAAGAAAAACCAGTCTAGTTGGCCAAACCAAACCGATAGTTCGAAGAGAATTACAAAGATATCAAATCATGCATAAAATAATTCAGAGAAGATTCAAATAATATTCATAGATAACTTGATCATAAATCCACAATTCATCGGACCTCGGCAAACACACCGCAAAAAGTATTACATCGAATAGATCTCCAAGAACATCGAGGAGAAGATGGTATTGAGAATCAAAGAGAGAGAAGAATCCATCTAGCTACTAGCTATGGACCCGTAGGTCAGTGGTAAACTACTCACGCTTCATCGGAAGGGCAATAGAGTTGATGTAGAAGCCCTCCATGATCTGATCCCCCTCCGGCTGGGTGCCAAAAAAGGTCCCTAGATGAGATCTCATGGGCACAAAAGGTTGCGGTAGTGGAAAAGTATTTTCGTGGATGCCTCTGGTGGTTTGGGGATATATGGGAATATATAGGCGAAATAATTAGGTCAGGAGGTGCACGAGTGGCCCAGAAGGGTGGGGGCCGTGCCCTACCCCCTGGGCACACCCTCCGTCCTTATGGCCACCTTGTGGCTCCTCCAACTTCATCTCCAAGTCTCCTAGTTGTCTTCTGGTCCAAGAAAAATCGTCACAAAGGTTTTATTCCGTTTGGACTCCGTTTAGTATTCTTTTTCAGGGAAACTCAAAAACAGGGAAAAACAGGAACTGTCACTTGGCTCTAGGTTAATAGGTTAGTCCCAAAAATAATATAAAATAGCATATTAATGCATATAAAACATCCAAAACATATAATATATATAATAGCATGGAACAATAAAAAATTATAGATACGTTGGAGATGTATCAAGCATCCCCAAGCTTAATTCCTGCTTGTCCTCGAGTAGGTAAATGATAAAAACGGAATTCTGATGTGGAATGCTACCTAACATATTTATCCATGTAATTTTATTTATTGTGGCATGAATGTTTAGATCCATATGATTCAAAACAAAAGTTTAATATGACACAAAAACAATAATACTTCAAGCATACTAACAAGGCAATTATGTCTTCTCAAAATAACATGGCCAAAGAAAGTTTATCCCTACAAAATCATATAGTGTGGCTATGCTCCATCTTCATCACACAAAGTATTTGAATCATGCACAACCCCGATGACAAGCCAAGCAATTGTTACATACTTTTGAAGTTCTCAAACTTTTTCAACTTTCACGCAATACATGAGCGTGAGCCATGGACATAGCACTATTGGTGGAATAGAAGGTGGTTTGGAGAAGACAAAAAGGAGATAGTCTCACATGAACTAGGCATATCAACAGGCTATAAAGATTCCCATCAATAGTTATCAATGTGAGTGAGTAAGGATTGCCATGTAACGGATGCACTAGAGCTATAAGTTTATGAAAGCTTAAAAAGAAACTAAGTGGTTGTGCATCCAACTTGCTTGCTCACGAAGACCTAGGGCAATTTGAGGAAGCGCATCATTGGAATATAAAAGCCAAGTTCTATAATGAAAAATTCCCACTAATATATGAAAGTGACAACATAGGAGACTCTCTATCATCAAGATCATGGTGCTACTTTGAAGCACAAGTGTGGTAAAGGATAGTAACATTGCCCCTTCTCTCTTTTTCTCTCATTTTTTTATTTGGGCCTTCTCTTATTTTTTTGGCCTCTTTTTTCGTCCGGGGTCTCATCCCGACTTGTGGGGGAATCATAGTATCCATCATACTTTCCTCACATGGGACAGTGCTCTAATAATGAAGATCATCACACTTTTATTTCCTTACAACTCAAGAATTACAACTCAATTCTAGAACAAAATATGACTCTATATGAATGCCTCTAGCAGTGTATCGGGATGTGCAATGACTCAAGAGTGACATGTATGAAAGAATTATGAATGGTGGCTTTGCCACAAATATGATGTCAACTACATGATAATGGAAAGCAATATGACAATGATGGAACGTGTCATAATAAACGGAACGGTGGAAAGTTGTATGACAATATATCTCGAAATGGCTACGGAAATGCCATAATAGGTAGGTATGGTGGTTGTTTTGAGGAGGGTATATGGTGGGTTTATGGTACCGGCGAAAGTTGCATGACACTAGAGAGGCTAGCAATGGTGGAAGGGTGAGAGTGTGTATAATCCATGGACTCAACATTATTCATAAAGAACTCACATACTTATTGCAAAAATCTATTAGTTATCTAAACTAAGTACTACGCGCATGCTCCTAGGGGGATAGATTGGTAGGAAAAGACCATCACTCGTCCCCGACCGCCACTCATAAGGAAGACAATCAAGAAATAAATTACTCTCCGACTTCATCACATAACGGTTCACCATACGTGCATGCTACGGGAATCACAAACTTCAACACAAGTATTTATGCAATCCACAATTACTCACTAGCGTGACTCTAGTATCACCATCTTTATATCTCAAAACAATCATAAGGAATCAAACTTCTCATAGTATTCAATGCACTTTATATGAAAGTTTTTATTATACTCCCCTTGGATGTCTATCATATTAGGACTAAATTTACAACCAAAGCATGAGAGTTCAACAATTTCTATAAAATAAAACTACCGCCGTGCTCTAAAAAGATATAAGTGAAGCACTATAGCAAAATTGCCTAGCTCAAAAGATATAAGTGAAGCACATAGAGTATTCTAATAGATCATGATTCCTGTGTGTCCCTCTCCAAAGGTGTGTATAGCAAGGATGATTGTGGAAAACTAAAAAGAAAAGACTCAAATCATGCAAGATGCTCCAAGAATAACACATATCATGCGGTGAATAAAAATATATCCTCAAGTAAAGTTACCAATAGACAAAGACGAAAGAGGGGATGCCTTCTGGGGTATCCCTAAGCTTAGGCTCTTGGTTGTCCCTGAATATTACCTTGGGGTGCCTTGGGCATCCCCAAGCTTAGGCTCATGCCACTCCTTATGAAGGAAAAATGCCCAAGATGCAATAATAAAGTTGTGATTTAAATTTCCTTATATCATGACAAATGTTTATTATTCATGCTAGAATTGTATTAACCGGAAACTTAGTACATGTGTGAATACATAGACAAACAGAGTGTCACTAGTTTGCCTCTACTTAACTTGCTCGTTGAGTCAGTGATGGTTATGTTTCCTAACCATAGACATGAGTTGTCATTTGATTAACGGGATCACATCATTAGAGAATGATGTGATTGACTTTACCCATCCGTTAGCTTAGCATGATGATTGTTTAGTTTGTTGCTATTGCTTTCTCCATAACTTATACATGTTCCTATGACTATGAGATCATGCAACTCCCGAATACCGAAGGAACACTTTGTGTACTACCAAACATCACAACGTAACTGGGTGATTATAAAGGTGCTCTACATGTGTCTCCGATGGTGTTTGTTGAATTGGCATAGATCG
Source organism: Triticum dicoccoides (assembly GCF_002162155.2). Taxonomy (NCBI): domain Eukaryota; kingdom Viridiplantae; phylum Streptophyta; class Magnoliopsida; order Poales; family Poaceae; genus Triticum; species Triticum dicoccoides. The sequence goes on from NC_041392.1 coordinate 413,107,763, forward strand.
AGATTAGGATTTGTCACTCCGATTGTCGGAGAGGTATCTTTGGGCCCTCTCGATAATGTACATCACTATAAGCCTTGCAAACAATGTAGCTAATGAGTTAGTTACGTGATGTAGAATTACGGAATGAGTAAAGAGACTTGCTGGTAACGAGATTGAACTAGGTATTGAGATACCGACGATCGAATCTCGGGCAAGTAACATCCGATGACAAAGGGAACAACGTATATCGTTATGCGGTTTGACTGATAAAGATCTTTGTAGAATATGTGGGAGCCAATATGAACATCCAGGTTCCTCTATTGATTATTGACCGGAGACGTGTCTTGGTCATGTCTACGTAGTTCTCGAACCCATAGGGTCCACACGCTTAACGTTCGGTGACGATCGGTATTATGAGTTTATGTTTTTTGATGTACCGAAGGTAGTTCAGAGTCCCGGATGTGATCACGGACATGACGAGGAGTCTCAAAATGGTCGAGACATAAAGATTGATATATTGGACATCTATATTCGGACACCGGAAGTGTTCTGGGTGATTTCGGAGAAAACTAGAGTACCGGAGGGTTACCGGAACCCCCCCCCCTGGGAGAACTAATGGGCCACATGGGCCTTAGTGGATAGAGAGAGAGAGAGATGGCCGGTGCAGGTCGTGCGCCCCTCCCCCTCTGGTCCGAATTGGACTAGGTAAGCGGGGGCAGCGCCCCCTTTCATTCTCCCTCTCCTCCTTCCTTTCCCCGTCCTAGTAGGAGTAGGAAAGGGGAGTCCTACTCCTACTAGGAGGAGGACTCCTCCTCTCTTGGGGCGCCCCAAGGGCCGGCCGGCCTCCCCCCTTGCTCCTTTATATACGGGGGCAAGGGGGCACCCTAGAACACACAAGTTGATTGTTTCCATCCGTGTGCGGTGCCCCCCTCCACCATAATCCACCTCGGTCATATCGTAGCGGTGCTTAGGCGAAGCCCTGTTCCGGTAGCATCATCATCACCATAATCACGCCGTCGTGCTGACGAAACTCTCCCTCGACACTCTGCTGGATCGTGAGTTCGTGGGACGTCACCGAGCTGAACGTGTGCAGATCACGGAGGTGCCGTACTTTCGGTACTAGGATCGGTCGATCGTGAAGACGTACGACTACATCAACCGCGTTGTCATAGCGCTTCCTCTTATGGTCTACGAGGGTACATAGACAACACTCTCCCCTCCCATTGCTATGCATCACCATGATCTTGCGTGTGCGTAGGAATTTTTTGAAATTACTGTGTTCCCCAACACCTTATTCCATTGTCCGCCAAATCCTTACCCAAAACTTGAAAACTTCACAACACAAAACTCAACAGAAAATTTCATAAGCTCCGTTTGTATGAGAAAATAAATCACCACTTTGGGTACTGTTGTGAACCCATTCTTTATTTATATTGGTGTACTATCTACTGTATTCCAACTTTTCCATGGTTCATACCCCCCGATACTACCCATAAAATCATCAAAATAAGTAAACAACACATAGAAAACAGAATCTGTCAAAAAACAGAACATTCCGTAGTAATCTGTAACTCTCGAACACTTCTATAACTCCAAAAATTCTGAAAAATAGGACGACCTAAGCAATTTATTTATTAATCTTCATTACATAACGGTTCACCATACGTGCATGCTACAGAAATCATAAAATTTAACACAAGTATTTCTACAATCCACAATTACTCACTAGCATGACTCTAATACTACCATCTTTATATCTCAAAACAATCATAAGGAATCAAACTTCTCATAGTATTCAACCCCTCTTGGATACCCATCATATTAGGACTAAATTCATAACCAAAGCAAATTACCATGTTGTTTAAAGAGACTCTCAAAATAATATAGGTGAAGCATGAGAGGTTGCACAAACAATCAAACAATTTGCACCCAACGCGATACAGGGGTTGTCAATCCCTTCACGGTTACTTGCAAAAGTGAGATCTGATAGAGATAGATAAACGATAAAGTAAATATTTTGGCTTATAGATCGGAAAGTAAAATATTGCAAAATAGTTGATTGGAAACTTATATGATGGAAAATAGTAGATCGGAAACTTATATGATGGAAAATAGACCCGGGGCCGTAGGTTTCACTAGAGGCTTTTCTCAAGATAGTAAATAATACAGTGGGTGAACAAATTACTACCAAGCAATTGATAGAAAAGCGCAAAGTTATGACGATATCTAAGGCACTGAACATGAATATAAGCATCGCATCCGTGTCATGTAGACCGAAATGATTCTGCATCTACTACTATTACTCACACATCGACCTCTATCTAGCATGCATCTAGAGTATTAAGTTCATAAAGAGCGGAGTAACGCATTAAGCAAGATGACATGATGTAGAGGAATTAACTCAAGCAATATGATGAAAACCATATCTTTTTATCCTCGATGGCAACAATACAATATGTGCCTTGCTCCCCTATTGTCACTGGGAAAGGACACCGCCAGATTGAACCCAAAGCTCAACACTTCTCCCATTGCAAGAAAAACCAATCTAGTTGGCCAAACCAAACCGATAGTTCGAAGAGAATTACAAATATATCAAATCATGCATAAAAGAATTCAGAGAAGATTCAAAATAATATTCATAGATAAGTTGATCATAAATCCACAATTCATCGGATCACGACAAACACACCGCAAAAAGTATTACATTGAATAGATCTCCAAGAACATCAAGGAGAAGATGGTATTGAGAATCAAAGAGAGAGAAGAAGCCATCTAGCTACTAGGTATGGACCCGTGGTTCTATGGTAAACGACTCACGCTTCATCGGAAGAGCAATAGAGTTGATGTAGAAGCCCTCCATGATCGAATCCCCCTCCGGCAGGGTGCCGGAAAAGGTCCCTAGATGGGATCTCGCAGGTACATAAGGTTGCGGCGGTGGAAAATTCTTCTCGTGGATGCCTCTGGTGGTTTGGGGATATATGGGAATATATAGGCGAAAGAATTAGGTCAGCAGGTCCATGAGGGGCCCACAAGGGTGGGGGCGCGCCCTACCCCCTGGGCGCGCCCTCTGTCCTTGTAGCCGCATCGTGGATCCTCCGACTTCATCTCCATGTCTCATGGTTGTCTTATGGTCCAAGAAAAATCATCGCAAAGGCTTTATTCCGTTTGGACTCCATTTGGTATTCCTATGAAACTCAATAATAGGGAAAAACAGGAACTGGCACTGGGCTCTAGGTTAATTGGTTAGTCCCAAAAATAATATGAAATAGCACATTAATGCATATAAAACATCCAAAACAGATAATATAATAGCATGGAACAATCAAAAATTATAGATACGTTGGAGACGTATCAGGAAGATATTGGGAATTCTTGATCGTTTTCGTTGACAGGAAAACATGCCTCTCAAAACAATGTGATCTCTCAATTTAAGCTTTGTTCTCTGGCACCTCTACAAAACTCTGCTTCACTCTGCGATGGACCTATCTATTTACTTTTATGACATTTTTACTGACTCTCCATCTTCTCTTATAAAGCACCAACTAGGAAACACTATTGTCATACTTGTGCATTGATGTAGCTAATATTTGAGTGTGTTTCATGAATGGATCAATGATTGAGCATAATGGGTTAGGGATAGCTTTGTTTAGTGTTGATATTTCGAAAGACATGGTTGCTTGTTGATATGCTTGAGTATTGATGTCTTCATGTCAAATTATAGACTATTGCTTTGAATTACTTAAAGTCCAAATGTTCATGCTAACAAATAAAAGAATATGCGATGAATATGATAGGTAGCATTCCACATCAAAAACTCCATTTTTATCATTTACCTACTCGAGGACGAGCATGAATTAAGCTTGGGGATGCTTGATACATCTCCAATGTATCTATAATTTTTTATTGTTCCATGCTATTAAGATATCAATCTTGGATGTTTTATATACATTTACTAGCAACTTTATATCATTTTTGGGGACGAACCTATGAACTTAGTGCCTAGTACCAGTTGTTGTTTTTTACTTTGTAGAATATCAATACCAAAAGAAATCCAATTGCCACGAAACTTTTTGGAGATTTTTTCTGGTGATAAGAGACCTTGATAACTTCTAGAGGCCATGAGAAGATGAAGGTGGGGCCCACTAGACACCAGGGCGTACCAAGGGCCTCTAGCGCGCCCTAATGGGTAGTGGGGCCCACAGGCTGCTTTTTGACCTACCTCCGCCTCTATAAATACTCTAAAACCAAAAAACACTAGGGGAGTCCACGAAATACCTTTTTCGCCGCCACAAGTTGCAAAACCACGAGATCCGATCTAGAGGCCTTTGACACTCTACCGGAGAGGGCAACGATCACAGAGGGATTCTTCATCATCCTTGCTGCCCCTCCGATGATGTGTGACTAGTTTACCACAGACCTACGGATTCGTTTTTAGTAGCTAGATGGCCTCTTCTCTCTTTTTGATCTTCAATACAATGTTCTGCTCGATGTTCTTGGAGATCTATTTGATGTAACTCTTTTTTGTGGTGTGTTTGCTGGGATCCGATGAGTTGTGAGTTTATGATCAGATCTATGCATGAATATTATTTGAGTCTTCTTTGAAATTTTTTATGCATGATTATTATAGCTTGATATTTCTTCTATGATTTATTGGTTTGGTTTGGCCAACTAGATTGATTTATCTTGCCATGGGAAGAGGTGCTTTGTGATGGGTTCGATCTTGCGGTGCTCAATCTCAGTGACAGAAAGAGACATGACACGCATGTATCTTTGCTATTAAGGGTAACAAGATGCGGTATATTCATACTTGAGTTTATCTTTTCTACATCATGTCATCTTTCCTAATGCATTACTCTGTTTTTTCATGAACTTAATACACTAGATGCATGCTGGATAGCGGCCGATGTGTGGAGTAATAGTAGTAGATGCAGAATCGTTTCGGTCTACTAATATTGGATGTGATGCCTATATACATGATAATTGAAGGAAATATGCCCTAGAGGCAATAATAAAGTTGTTATTTTATATTTCCTTATTCATGATAAAGGTTTATTATTCATGCTAGAATTGTATTGATCGAAAACCTCAATACATGTGTGAATACATAAACAAACATTGTGTCCCTAGTGAGCCCATACTAGACTAGCTCGTTGATCAAAGATGGTTAAGGTTTCCTAACCATGGACATGAGTGCCATATGATAAAGGGATCACATCATTATGAGAATGATGTGATGGACAAGACCCATCCTTTAGCTTAGCATAATGATCGTTCAGTTTTATTGTGATTGCCTTTTTTGCGAAACTTATTGCTATTGCTTTCTTCATGTCAAATACATATTCCTTCGACTATGAGATTATGCAACACCCGGATACCAGAGGAATGCCTTGTATGCTATCAAACGTCACAACGTAACTGGGTGATTTTAAAGATTCTCTACAGGTATCTCCGAAGGTGTTTGTTGAGTTGACATAGATCGAGATTAGGATTTGTCACTCCGAGTATCGAAGAGGTATATCTGGGCCCTCTCGGTAATACACATCATAAGCTTGCAAGCAAACGACTAAGGAGTTAGTCACAAGGTGATGTATTACGGAACGAGTAAAGAGACTTGCCGGTAACGAGATTGAACTAGGTATGAAGATACCGATGATCGAATCTCGGACAAGTAACATATCGACGGACAAAGGGAATTACGTATGTTGTCATAACGGTTCGACCGATAAAGATCTTCATAGAATATGTAGAAGCCAATATGGGCATCTAGGTTCCGCTATTGGTTATTGACCGGAGAGATGTCTTGGTCATGTCTACATAGTTCTCGAACCCGTAGGGTCCGCACGCTTAACATTCGATGGTGATATAGTATCATATGAGTTATGTGATTTGGTGAGCGGGTGTTGTTCGGAGTCCCGGATGAGAACACGGACATGATGAGGAGTCTTGAAATGGTCGAAAGGTAAAGAGTGATATAGAGGACGATATTATTCGGACACCAGAAGTGTTTCGGGGGTTATCAGGTACTTATCGGGTCACCGGAAGGGGTTCCGGGCACCCACGGCAAAAGATATGGGCCTTACGGGCCAAGAGGGGAAACACACCAGCCACAATGGGCTGGTGGTCGCCCCATATGGGCCGACCAAGGAGAATAAGGAAAGAGGGGAAGGGAAAATAAAGAGAGGACTAGGATTCCCCGTTCCTTCCCTCTCCCCCTCATGTTCCTTCCCCCTTCGATATATATGGCAGGGGGGAGCGCGGCTTGGGAGGAGCCCAAGTAGGATTCAGTCCTACTAGGGGTGCCTCCTGGCCTCTCCCCTCCCCCTCCCACCTATATATATATATATGTGGGCGGGCTAGCACACACCACACAATTATTAGCATTGTGCGGCGCTCCCTCCACCGTTTACACCCCCGGTCATATTTTGTAGTGCTTAGGCGAAGCCCTGCGGAGATCACTTCACCATCATCGTCACCATGCCGTCGTGATGACGGAACTCATCTACTACCTTGAGGTCTTGCTGGATCAAGAAGGCGAGGGACGTCACCGAGATGAACGTGTGCAAAACGCGGAGATGTTGTGTGTTCGGTACTTGATCTGTTGAAGCGTGAAGAAGTTCGACTACATCAACCGCATTGTGAAACACTTTCGCTTATGGTCTACGAGTGTATGTAGACACACTCTCCCCCCTCCCCCGCATTTCTATGCATCTCCATGGATAGATCATTGCATGTGCATAGTTTTTTTTGTTTTCCATGCAATGATTCCCAACAGTGGCATCATGAGCCAGGTCTATGCGTTGATGATATGCGCGAGTAGAACACAAAGAGTTGTGGGCAGCGATAGTCATAGTGCTTAACACCAACATATTATTTTGATTCGGCAGTATTGTGGGATGAAGTGGCCCGGACCAACCTTACATGTCCACGCACATGAGACCGGTTCCACCGACTAAGATGCATCTAGTTTTGCATAAAGGTGGCTGGCGGGTGTCTGTTTCTCCTACTCTAGTTGAATCGAATTTGACTGCGGCCGGTCCTTGAAGAAGGTTAAAACAGCAAACTTGACGAAACACCATTGTGGTTTTATGCGTAGGTAAGAACGGTTCTTGCTAGAAGCCCGTAGCAGCCACATATAACTTGCAACAACAAAGTATAGGACATCTAACTTGTTTTTGCAGGGAATGTTGTGACGTGATATGGTCAAGACATGATGTGATTGTATGAGATGATCATGTTTTGTAAGATATCTGACAACCAGCTAGAGCCTTATGGTTGTCTCTTTATTGTATGAAATGCATACGCCATGTAATTGCTTTACTTTATCGCTATGAGTTAGCAATAGTTGGAGAAGCAATAGTTGGCGAGACGACCATGACGCTACGATAGAGATCAAGGTGTCAAGCCAGTGATGATGGAGATCATGACGATGCTTTGGAGATGGAGATCAAAAGCACAAGATGATGATGGCCATATCATGTCACGTATTTTGATTGCAGGTGATGTTTATCCTTTATGCATATTATTTTGCTTAGAACATGGTAGCATTATAAGATGATCCCTTCACTAAATTTCAAGGTAAAAGTGTTCTCCCTGAGTATGCATTGTTGCTACAGTTCGTCGTGTTGCGGCACCACATGATGATCGGGTGCGATAGACTCTACATTCACATACAACGGGTGCAAGACAGTTTTGCACATGCAGAATACCTGGGTTAAAATTGACGAGCCTAGCATGTACAGACATGGCCTCCGAACGTTGGAGACCGAAAGGTCAAACATGAATCATATAGTAGATATGATCAACATAGAGATGTTCACCATTGATGACTACCCCATCTCACGTGATGATCGGACATGGGTAAGTTGATTTGGATCACGTATCACTTAGATGACTTGAGGGATGTCTATTTAAGTGGGAGTTATTTAGTAATATAATTAATTGAACTTAATTTATCATGAACTTAGTCTTATAGTTTTGCATATCTATGTTGTAGATCAATGTCCCGAGCTACCGTTCCCCTGAATTTTAAAGTGTTCCCAGAGAAAGCTAAGTTGAAAGATGATGGTAGCAACTACACGGACCGGGTCCGTAACTTGAGGATTATCCTCATTGCTGCACAGAAGAATTATGTCCTTGATGCACCGCTAGGTGAAAGGCCTGCTGTAGGAGCTGAAGCTGATGTTTTCAATGTCTGGCAAGCTAGATCTGATGACTACTCGATAGTTTAGTGTGCCATGCTTTATGGCTTAGAACTGGGACTTCAAAGACGTTTTGAACGTCATGGAGCATATGAGGTGTTCCAAGAGTTGAATTTAATATCTCAATAAAATGTCCGGGTTGAGAGATATGAAGTCTCCAACAAGTTCTATAGCTGCAAGATGGAGGAGAACAGTTATGTCAGTGAACACATACTCAAAATATCTAGGTATTATAATCAGTTGACTCAGTTGGGAGTTGATCTTCTCGTTGATTGTGTCATTGACAAAGTTCTTCAATCACTGCCACCAAGCTACAAAGGCCTCGTGATGAACTATAATATGCAAGGGATGAACAAGACAATTCCCGAGCTCTTCGCAATGCTTAAATCTGCGGAAGTAGAATCAAGAAGGAGAATCAAGTGTTGATGGTTAACAAGACCACTGAAAGGATTGATATAGTTGACTAGAGGGGGGGTGAATAGGCAACTAAATTTTTTTAACTTTTCTTTACCAATTTAAACTTTGCATCAAAGTAGGTTGTCTAGATATGCAACTAGGTGAGCAACCTATATGATGCAACAACAACAAGTACACAAGCAAGCAAGGGATATATCACAAATAAGCTTGCACAAGTAAAGGCACGAGATAACCAAGAGTGGAGCCGGTGAAGACGAGGATGTGTTACCGAAGTTCCTTCCTTTTGAGGGGAAGTACGTCTCTGTTGGAGCGGTGTGGAGGCACAATTCTCCCCAAGAAGCCACTAGGGCCACCGTATTCTCCTCCCGCCCTCACACAATGCGAGATGCCGTGATTCCACTATTGGTGCCCTTGGAGGCGGTGACCGAACCTTTACAAACAAGGTTGGGGCTATCTCCATAACTTAATTGGAGGATCCCAACGATACCACAAAGCTTCACTACAATGATATATGGCTTCGCGGTAACCTCAACCGTCTAGGGTGCTCAAACACCCAAGAGTAACAAGATCCGCAAGGGATGAGTGGGGGAATCAAATTTCTCTTGGTGGAAGTGCAGATCTAGGCCTTCTCAACCAATCCCTAGAGAATCAACAAGTTTGATTGGCTAGGGAGAGAGATCGGGCGACAAAGGAGCTTGGAGCAATAATGGAGCTTGGGGATGGAAGAGATAGTCAACTCGGAGAAGAAGACACCCCTTATATAGTGGAAGAACAAATCCAACCGTTATCCACCAACCCAGCCTGCGTAGCACGGTACTACCGCGCCAGGGACGCGGTACTACCGCAGGGGCATGCGGTACTACCGCAGGGCCCCGCGGTACTACCGCCCGAGCAGCACAAACCAGGACAGCCCAAAATGCACTGAAGCAGAGGGCAATAGAAACGATGGCGTGGTACTACCGCTCCCCCTTGCGGTACTACCTCAAGGCAGGGATGTTCTAGATTTTAAGAAGGCACGGACATATAAAAATACATCCGTGGCAACTTCCGCTGAGTTGGAGTCAATGCAAAAATCCGACATGGTAGTACCATGTGCCAGGGGCGGTACTACCGCGCGGTGTGCGGGTGTAAAAAATTACATCTGCTCCTACTGCCACGCAGGCTGCTAAGCCAGACCACAACGCATGGTACTACCGTGCACCGAGCGCGGTACTACCGCGTAGGGCGCGGATGTAAAAAATTACATCCGCTCCTACTACTGCAGCCGCAGCAACGCCTGGCCTGGGGCCACGGTACTACAGCTCCAAAGGAGCGGTACTACCGTGGGTGCTTGCGGTACTACCACGCCTGGGCCCGGTACTACCGCAAGGGCCTGCGGTACTACCGCTCCTAGGAGCAGTACTACCGCATGCCCAAGCTCAGCCAACACGACAATTTGCATAGTCGAGAAAAGACGGAGGATGCTCCAAAGTGCCAAAGGAAAGGCGGTGCAAAGGAGAAGATGTGTACGTGTTGATTCCACCCGAACCTTTCCAAAGCGGACCCCTTCTTAATAGTACGGCTTTCCTACGACTCAAATCCACCGAAAAGAAACATAGAGAAACACCATCTTCAAAAGTCTTCGAGGGGCACCAAAACGTCTTGTGCCTAGTGATGAAATGTCTGAAATACTCAATGCACACGATTAGTCCACAAAAGCATTGTCATCTTTCACCAAAACAACTAAGGGATAAATATGCCCTTCCAACCACTAGTTTCAAGAAAAGGGGCAAGGGAAAGAAACGGAACTTCAAAAAGAATGGCAAGCAGGTTGCCACTCTCGGGAAGAAGCCCAATGCTGGACCCAAGCCTGAAACTGAGTGCTTCTACTGCAAAGGGACTGGTCACTGGAAGTGGAACTGCCCCAAGTATTTTGCGGATAAGAAGGATGGCAAAGTGAACAAAGGTATATTTGATATACATGTTATTGATGTGTACAATACTAATGCTCGTAGTAGCGCCTGGGTATTTGATACTGGTTCGGTTGCTCATATTTGTACCTCGAAATAGGAGCTACGGATTAAATGAAGATTGGCTAAGTAAGAGGTGATGATGCGCATCAGGAATGGTTCCAAGGTCGATGTGATCGCCGTCGGCACGCTACCTCTACATCTACCTTTGGGATTAGTATTAGACATGAAATAATTGTTATTTGGTGCTAATGTTGAGCATGAACATTATATCTAGATCTTGTTTAGTGCTAGACGGTTATTCATTTAAATCAGAGAATAATGGTTGTTCTTTTTATATGAGTAATTTCTTTTATGGTCATGGACCCTTGAAGTGTGGTCTATTTTTATTGAATCTTGATTGTGATGATACACATATTCATAATATTGATGCCAAAAGATGCAAACCTGATAATGATAGTGCAACATATTTGCGGCATTGCCGTTTAGGTTATATTGGTGTAAAGCGCATGAAGAAACTCCATACAGATGGACTTTTGGAATCACTTGATTATGAATCATTTGATACTTGCGAACCATGCCTCATGGCAAGATGACTAAAACTCCATTCTCCGAAACAATGGAGCGAGTCAATGACTTATTGGAAATAATACATACCGATGTATGCGGTCCAACGAGTGTTGAGGCACGCGGCGGGTATCGTTATTTTCTGACCTTCACAAATGATTTGAGCAGAGATGGGTATATCTACTTAATTAAACACAAGTCTGAAACATTTGAAAAGTTCAAAGAATTTCATAGTGAAGTGGAGAATCATCGTAATAAGAAAATAAAGTTTCTACGATCTGATCATGGAGGCGAATATTTGAGTTACGAGTTTGGCCTTCATTTAAAACAATGTGAAATAGTTTCACAACTCACACCACCTGGACAATGTAATGGTGTGTCTGAACATCGTAACCGTACTTTATTAGATATGGTGCCACTACTGCAGGATGCTGCTAACGTGGCACTATGATCAGAGACCCTTCGAGAAACTGTGTGCGATGCAATAATCGCAAACGGTGTTGTATGAAAACCGTCAGAAATGTATAAAATGTTTGCGATGATGGATGCATCAAACACGGTTCAGGTTTTAGTTGCGTGTGCGATGAAGGGCATATGGTTCAGTTCAATTACCTGTTTGCGATGAGGAGGAACAAAAGAAACGGGTGGCCAGATGAAGGCGTGTGACTCAGATGAATTGTTTGTGATTAGGCAACACAAAAGAAACGGTCAGCCAGATCAAGGTGTGTGTGATTGAGGGCATACGCTTCACAAGGATTAACTGTTTGCGATTAGGCAACAGAATAGAAACGGGTCAGCCAGATCAAAGTGTCTGCGATTGATGGCATACACTTCACATGTTTGAACTATTTGCGATTAGCCACAACAAACTGAAACAGTTAGATAGATCAACGTGTGTGCGCTAGACGGGCACACACATTCTAATTAAAAGAACCGTGCGCGATGGTGCTGACATGTAACACCCACAATGCGGCTATATCTCCCACGTGTCGGGGCACGACTTAGAGGCATAGCCGCATGGTAGTTTAGTCACAAGTGGGGTAATCTTCACACAATCCCATGTACTGGAGAAGAAAGGGATAAAGAGTTGGCTTACAATCGCCACTTCACACAAAATACAAGTTAAACATACATCATCCAGAATACAATCAAGGTCCGACTGCGGAACCAAAGTAAAAGAAGACAACCCCAAATGCTAGATCCCCGATCATCCCAACTGGGCTCCACTACCGATCATCAGGACAAGAAACATAACATTGACCAAGTTTTTCATCGAGCTCCCACTTGAGAACGGTTGCGTCACCTGCACTGGTATCAACGGCACCTGCAACTGTTTGGAAGTATATGTGAGTCATGAGTACTCGGCAATCTCACGCCCGCGAGATCAAGACTATTTAAGCTTTTGGGTAGGATAGGGTAATGAGGTGGAGCTGCAGCAAGCACTAAGCAAATATGGTGGCTAACATATGCACATAAGAATGAGAAGAGAAGCAACGCAACGGTCGAGAAGCTAGAAGTGATCAAGAAGTGATCCTGAAACTACTTACGCACAACCATAACACAAGAACCGTGTTCACTTCCCGGACTCCGCCGAAAAGAGACCATCACGGCTACACACATTGTTGATGCATTTTAATTAAGTTAAATGTCAAGTTCTCTACAACCGGACATTAACAAATTCCCATCTGCCACATAACCGCGGGCACGGCTCTCGAAAGTTTATACCCTGCAGGGGTGTCCCAACTTAGCCCATCACAAGCTCTCACGGTCAACGAAGGATATTCCTTCTCCCAGAAAGACCCGATCAGTCTCAGAATCCCGGTTACAAGACATTTCGACAATGGTAAAACAAGACCAGCAAAGCCGCCCGAATGTGCCGACAAATCCTGATAGGAGCTGCACATATCTCATTCTCATGGCACACCAGATGAGAAATCCGTACAACTAAAACCAGCCCTCAAGTTTCCCCGAGGTGGCGTTGCAAGGGGCTCTAGTTCGTACCAACACTTAGAGAAGCACTGGCCCAGGGGTTAAAATAAAGATGACCCTCAAGAGCGCGACTCCCAAGGGAAAAGTATAGGTGGTGATGAGGCAAATGGTAAAACCAAGGTTGGGCCTTGCTGGAGGAGTTTTATTCCAAGCGAACTGTCAAGGGGTTCCCATAACACCCAACCATGTAAGGAATGCAAAATCAAGGAACATAACACCGGTATGACGGAAACTAGGGCGGAAAGTGTGGAACAAAACACCAGGCATAAGGCCGATCCTTCCACCCTTTACCAAGTATATAGATGCATTAATTAAATAAGAGATATTGTGATATCCCAACATATCCATGTTCCAAAATGGAAAAAACTTCAGCTTCACCTACAACTAACAATGCTATAAGAGGGGCTGAGCAAAAGCGGTAACATAGCCAAACAACGATTTGCTAGGAAGGTGGGTTAGAGGCTTGACATGGCAACATGGGAGGCATGATATAACAAGTGGTAGGTAGCGCGACATAGCGATAGAGCGAACAACTAGCAAGCAAAGATAGAAGTGATTTTGAGGATATGAACATCTTGCCTGAGATCCCACAAGGAAGAAGAACGAGTCCATGAAGAAGGCAAACGGACGTAGTCGAATGAATCCTCACAACTCTCGAACGGAACCGAAGCTAACGAGAGAAGCAACCCGGAAAGAAGCAAGCAACAAAGTAAACAACCATCACATAAACATGGTATGATGCACAACCAAGTATGATGCATGTCTGGTTTAATGAGGCATGGCATGGCAAAGTGCACAAATAACTCTACAAGTTAAGTGGAGCTCAATATGCAACGAATTGCATATTGACGAAACACCACATTAAACCATTTAGTTCACTCTCGTTTATGTACCCAACAATATTAAATGTTGCTAAACATGGCAAGAGGTGAGGCATAAGAGAACTAAAAATCTAGCAAGTTTAAATGAGGCCGGAACAACAAAAAAACAAGTCCGGAAAAATCCTCATGTGCATATTTTAGATTTGGTATTGTTCTTCCCTAAACCACATTTTTAAAGTTGTTAAACATGCAAAGTAAGTACACCATGTTAAAATAGGCATTTTTCTACCCCATTTACATATAAAGTTTATTAAATTTGAAGCTACGGTTATTAAGTTATGAACTAAAACATTTTAGCATGTCATTTATGCAAATTAATGCAAACAACAATTTTAAATATTTTAACATGGAAAAAAGATGCATGTTATGAAAGTAGATGAAAATCTAAGCATTTTACATATATGACACGTTTCATTTGGGTGCATGCACATTTAGTTATTAGCAATGCAAAATAAAGGCATTTCTGTAAATATGCAATGCATTGGAAATTAACCGAAACCACAGGCGGAAAAAAATATAACATGCACGGGCCCGAAGCATCACGCTGTAGGCTGCAGCAGCCCAGATGAGGAATCGGCCCAAGTGGCTGTGGGTGTGCAAAATAGTAGGAAAACAGAGCCAGAAAAAAAGGGGGCGGCTGGGACTTGAACCCACGACCTCCTAGATAGAGGAGCAGAGTGCTGACCATTGTGCTGCTACTGTACATTTGTACAAAACAAGGGCATGGCTGAACTTGAACAAAATAACAGAGGCCAGGCCTTCTTCTTCATGGAACACAGACGAACCGGGCGACGACGTCGGCGAGCAAGACGGCAACCATCATGATCACAAGCCGACGGCGGGGTTGCGAAAATAGGTGAGTGTGTATGTGGCGTGAAGGGCGCGTGCCTAGGTGGTGAAGCGCTTCAAGAATGATCTCGAACAGGAGCTCGTCTCAGACGCGGCAGTGAGGCACGGCGAGGCGCTGGCTGTGCTGGGTAGTGCGAAGGTGCGGGCGTGCTGCGTGAGCGTGGGACGTGACCTGCGGGGGCTGTAGTGTGGACCAGCGAAGCGAGCAGCGGCATGAGCATCGAAGCAAGCAGTCACAAGCACATGCAAGGAGCAGAGAAGAACAAGGCGGGCGACCAGAACAACGGGTGAATCGGCGGAGGAACTCTGGCGACCAAAACTCGCAGAGGAGGGCACCAAAAGATGCTGTGCTACAAGGCGATCGTAAAGGTGCTACGGATGCATCGAAACACAGACGAAAACCTCGCTGGCGATGAGGTCCCGCGGTGGTGGGGCTAGAGCAAACCAACGACGAAAATTGAAGACCTTATATGCCCTACGCGCTGGTGCGAGTGCAGCGGAAGCAAAATCGCAAGCAGGGGTCACCGGAACTACGTCGGCGACCATGCCGTGGCGGAGAAGCTCTCGGGTCCGAGAGGACATGACCGAAACAGGGCACAAACGAGAGGAGGACCATGCATGTGTGACGCCCCCAATTTGACCGTACACTAATCATACACGCAAACGTGTACGATCAAGATCAGGGACCCACGGGAAGATATCACAACACAACTCTACAAATAAAAATAAGTCATACAAGCATCATATTACAAGCCAGGGGCCTCGAGGGCTCGAATACAAGAGCTCGATCATAGACGAGTCAGCGGAAGCAACAATATCTGAGTACAGACATAAGTTAAAGAAGTTTGCCTTAAGAAGGCTAGCACAAACTAGGATACAGATCGAAAGAGGCGCAGGCCTCCTGCCTGGGATCCTCCTAAACTAATCTTGGTCGTCGTCAGCAGGCTGCACGTAGTAGTAGGCACCTCCCTAGTAGTAGTAGTCATCACCGACAGTGGCGTCTGGCTCCTGGGCTCCAACATCTAGTCGTAGCAATCGGGTATAGGAAGGGGGAAAAGGGGGAGTAAAGCAACCGTGAGTACTCATCCAAAGTACTCGCAAGCAAGGGGCTACACTACATATGTATGCATTGGTATCAAATGGAAAAGGGGTATTTTATGTGGACTGAACAGCAGAATGCTGGAATAAGAGGGGGATAGCTAGTCCTGTCGAAGACTACGCTTCTGGCAGCCTCCGTCTTGTAGCATGTAGAAGAGAGTAGACTGAAGTCCTCCAAGTAGCATCGCATAGCATAATCCTAACCGATGATCCTCCCCTCGTCGCCCTGTGAGAGAGCGACCACCGGTTGTATCTGGCACTTGGGAGGGTGTGTTTTATTAAGTATCCGGTTCTAGTTGTCATAAGGTCAAGGTACAACTCCAAGTCGTCCTGTTACCGAAGATCACAGCTTTTCGAATAGATTAACTTCCCTGCAGGGGTGCACCACATAACCCAACACGCTCGATCCCATTTGGCCGGACACACTTTTCTGGGTCATGCCCGGCCTCGAAAGATCAACACGTCGCAGCCCTATCTAGGCACAACAGAGATATCAGCACGCCGGTCTAAATCCTATGGCGCAGGGGTCTGGGCCCATCGCCCTTTGCACACCTGCATGTTGCGAACGCGGCCGGAAACAAACCTAGCCTAGCAGGCGTTCCAGTCCAATCCGGCGCGTGCCGCTCAGTCGCTGACGTCACGAAGGCTTCGACTGATACCACGACGTCGAGTGCCCATAACTGTCCCCGCGTAGATGGTTAGTGCGTATAGGCCAGTAGCCAGACTTAGATCAAATAGCAAGATCTCGTTAAACGTGTTATTTTGAAATAACCGCGAACGCCGACCAGGGCCAGGCCCACCTCTCTCCTAGGTGGTCTCAACCTGCCCTGTCGCTTCGCCACAAAGATCCACTCAGAGGGCCGTCGTGACAAACGTCCTTTCGGACCCAATCCGTGGATCACTCGCGGGTACTCCTACGAGCCGACCCGTCTTTAGTCACCTCAAGTATCATATATAAGGTATATAGTATATACCCGTGATCACCTCCCGAGTGATCACGGCCCGATAGTATAACATGGCAGACAGACAAGAATGAAGGGCCACTGATGATAAACTAGCATCCTATACTAAGCATTAGGATTGCAGGTAAAGGTATCAATAGTAGTAGCAAGGACATGCTATGCATCAGGATAGGATTATCGGAAAGCAGTAACATGCTACACTACTCTAATGCAAGCAGTATAGAGGAGAGTAGGCGATATCTGGTGATCAAGGGGGGGCTTGCCTGGTTGCTCTGGCAAGAGAGAGTGGTCGTCAACACCGTAGTCGTACTGGGTAGCAGCGGCGTCGGTCTCGGTGTCTAGCAGAGAAGAGGGGGAAGAAACAATAAATATAATGCAAACAAATGCATGATGATGCATGACATGACAAAGCGTGATGCTAGGTGTGCCCTAACGTGGTACGAGGTGGTACCGGTGAAGGGGGGAACATCCGGGAAATTATCCCCGGTGTTTCGCGTTTTCGGGCAGAGGAGCCGGAGGGGGAAAGTTGCGTGTTCGCTATGCTAGGGATGCGTGGCGGACAAATGGGCTGCGCATCCGGATTCGTCTCGTCATTCTAAGCAACTTTCATGTTGAAAATATTTTAATCCGAGTTACGGATTAAAAGATATGATTTTCTAAAGATTTTATTAATTTCTGGAATTTAATTAATTATTTAAATTAATTCGAAATGGATTTATGACATCAGCATGATGTCATGCTGACGTCAGCAGTCAACGGGGGTTGACTGGTCAACCTGACCAGTGGGTCCCACTGGTCAGTGACACATGTTAATTAAACAGTTTAATTAAACTAATCAAAATTAATTAGGGGGTGGGCCCCACTGTCATACTAATTAATTAGCTAATTAACAGTAGTTAATTAGGTTAATTAATCATTAGGTTAATTTATCTTAATTGGTTTATTTAATCAGAATTAATTAAGTTAATTAATTAGTTAATTACTTACTTAATTAATTATTTTTATTATTTATTATTTTATTTTTATTTTTATTATATATTTTTATACGTTCTAGGGGTTTGGGCCCCCTGTGTCATTGGCAGGGGGTCTTGGCTGTTTTGGGCGTAACGGGCACGGGCGCCTGTGCACCCAAACAGCGCAATAGGGGGGCGCCGGCGGAGGCCGTAGCCCAGCGTGGCGGGGCGAGGCACGCGGGCCGGAGCAGCGGCGTCAGCCAGCGGCGGAGGGGCCCTAGCGGCGAGCAGCAGGGGACAGCGGCGCGCGGGCGCGTGCCCGAGGCCACCAGGGGAGGCGGGCTCCGGTGAGCCGTGGAGCACGGGACAGAGGCGAGGCCACCGCGGACACGAGCCAGCAGGGCTCGCGGATGGCGCGTATAGAGGGAAGTGGTGCGGCAGCTGGGCGCAGGGAGCGGGGCGTGGCGGAAGGCGAGCTGGCGCGCGCGTGCGCTAGACGAGGTAGCAGCGGGGGGGAGAGGGCGCGGCCACGGCGCGTGCGGAGGCACTCCGATCACGGCGAGGCCGCGGTGAGCAGAGGCGCGAGAGAGAGGAGCGCGGAGACGAGCGCGGCAGCGGGCTCACATTGGGGCGTAGGGAACGGGGCAGTGGGGGTTGGGGAGGACGACGGCGACGACGTGCGTGGCGGAGACGAGGTGCAGGCCGGCGAGGAGGTGCGGGCTCCGGGCGCGGCATCCTGGCGCGGGATGGCGAGGTCGTCGCGGCGACGGGCGACGGGATCAGGGGTGCAGGGCGGCGCGGGATCGGGCCCCTCCCCGATCCAGAACCAGCCGAGTGTGGGGGCGCCGGGAAGGAGGGTTGAGGAGGCGGGCGCTGGGCGGCAGCGGCGATGGTGAACAGCAGCGGGGCGACGGGACGGCCCGATCCGATCCGATCTGGATCGGGT
>NC_041392.1:413126772-413133995 GCF_002162155.2 Triticum dicoccoides
GAGTGCGTTTAGGGTTTGGGGGGAGTGGGAGTGGGACAGGCCTATGTAGGCCAGAGGCATGGGCCGGCCTGGTAAGTTGGTTGGCCGGCTGGGCCGGTTGGCCCAGGGGAGGGGGGAAGGGGGTGGTTTCCTTTTTTTCCTGTTTTGTTCTTTTCCTTTTAATTATTCTTTGGTTTGTTTTTATTTTACTTTAGTTCTATTATTATGAATCCATGTCCTAAGATAGAATTTCAATTTGGTACACTGTCACAAAGAGTTTGGTGCAATAAATAGAATAGTTTGCATATTTTTATTATGTAAAAGGCATTTAAATATTTGTTTTAGCTGCTGTTTTATTTACCTTTGAGCATCTAAACATTTTATAAAAATGTGGTTTCATCATCATAATTACCTATGCATTATATGTCACCCCTCGAACATTTTAGTTTTAACTTTTGAAAACCTTTGTTGTTTGCTTGATTTTGAATTTGAATTTGAATCAGTTTCGAACTAACTCGAGTTTGTCAACTGTAACCGAGGTGACGTGGCACCATTAGCAGAGTTTTACTGTAGCTTGATTATCCGGGCGTCACAATTCTCCTCCACTACAAGAAATCTCGTCCCGAGATTTAGGAGGGGAGTAAGGGGGAAAGACTAGGTTGCGAAATTCTAATGGGTCTTCTCGGTCTTTGTTGCACTTCCCGAAGTAGTTGATCCTTTACGTTGATGTCTCCATTTCTCTGCTTCAAGTCATCATGATGAAGTCGGCATCCTTTCTTCAGGATCTACATCGTATTTACGAATAGGTAACAGGGTAAATCGGCAACGACAGAATGCTACAAGGGTAATAATCTGGGATTAACCCATGAATGAGCATACGAGTACCTCTCGAGTTGAACAAATAAAACACATCAAGAGTAAAGTTGGAAGGTACAATAAGAAGTTTCAAGCAGCCAAGCAATCGTTCAATGCCTAGACAGAAGGTGAAAGGGGTTTCAAAGCAACGGAATAATTATTGTGGCCGATATCAGAATAGATCACTAGGAATGTGGCTCGTGAATTGCATACGAAGCCAAGCGCGAGAATTAACTTTGGAAACGGGGTGTACAGGAGAGTCAGGTTCTGATCCTGTGGCACTGTGGGTTATGGGCCCACCATGTGGGTTAAAGGTAGGAAGGTGCTAAACAATTTGCATGGTCAAGATAGCAAGGTAGGTCAGAGTATCGCCTGTCAGTTATGTCAGCAACAACATCGGTACCAAGGGCGAGGGACGAAGAGAACCATCTTCCTGCTCGTTGAACGAGGCAGACCAATAGGCAAAGTTCTCGTCCATCGGTGGTTACCAGAATGTCAACAACATTAGTAACAGGGTCTTACTGATAGAGTTGTACACTGAGGTGCTTATAAAAGCAGCGACGTATTACTGCTTAGATCATATAAACCTCAAGAAGGTTGAACAGAACAATGGAAAGGAAAATGTGATTATCAGATTAAACAGAAGAATGGAAAGGAAAAGGTCCAAATGGGAATCATTGTCCAATAACTCTGAAGCAATAGGGTTGCTAGAGATATTAAATTTGCACAACAGAGTTCACTCAACACGGGGACCAGGTAAAGAATGGTGATGGCGAGAAGCATCACTGTATCACGAATTCTTAAGAGGTGGTAAAATTCTCACAACATTGATGACCTAATAGATGGTAATGTTCCAAGGTAAAGAAAACCAATTGCTGGATAGCAAGGAACTGAAGTTATAACACCAAACACGAACAAGCTTGTGCTGGTGGGAAGGCAATAAAGTGGTCGATGATAATAAAATTCATCGAGGGAAAGGATGGTATTTCTCATCATGAATTCAATTGATATCTTGGAAGGGGTCAAAATGTTGATGATGATCATGACACATTTGTCGAGGGGTTTCAAGAAGATACTGGTCGGCGATGACATCAAGCCAAAGGAATGATGAAGCAAAAGGTTATTGAACCCAAGGGTATGATACAAACTCGAAACCAAGCTCGTTGTTTAAGGCAAAGTGGTATGATGAGGAAGATCGACGTAAGCTTAGCTCATCGTCGAAAATTGTGCTCCGGGAATAAGGACCAGGTAGCACAGTTAAAATCGGCACGACAATGATATAGCCAAACAGGCTAGGAATGATGTGATGGTGTTCAAACTCGTAAGTAATGAAGGTTATCAAGAGTTGCTTAATCGCGATGCGGACTCGAGTCAGTTATCGGTGTCTTTGAGTGTTTAATAACTTAGAGCCCGTGAAAAATTGGAATCAATGAGAATGTAGCACTTGATGAAGAACTCATAAGAAGTTATGCAGCTCCATGATAATCTTGAGATACCAGGGGTATTACTCGACGACAAATCAAAGTAGAGGTTGGACAGGTGCAATGATCTGCACAAGACAAGTACTCAACTTGTCTGATAAATGGTATTAATGAGAAAATATTGTCGGAACCATGAATGCAAAGGACCAAACATAGATACAGGACGAACTTATAACAAGGGGATTAATATCATTTGCAAGAAGCTTTGATGATAAGTTTCACATCGGGTCCATGGGCATGAACGCAAAGGCTCAAGGTCGACTCCCACTTCCTCCATGCATAACCTTTCATTTTACTTCTCGCTTTTGATGACGCTGCAGTGTAGAAATTTTATCTAGCAAAATACCAGATGAGTATGACTCATGAAAACTTTCGAGTTCACACATAATAAGGAAGGCATAGGTTCAACCCATCGGGGTATCGTGGAAACATATTCCGCAAGCTTTAATAATAAACATCACCAGCTCGAAAGTAGAGCATTGTTCAAAAGTAGATGATACAATTTACCAAAGGTATTGTATACCCATGGAAAGGCTCACAAGGTTATTCAATATGAAGGACACTGTCGGATAAAATCCAACAAAGGAACCCATGGTCCACAAGGGATCTGATGTGAGCATCGTACTCAACCAGAGGAAGAAAATGCAAGGAGATCTGATTATAGAAACAACTGACTAATTCAAAGTTCAAATGCAAAAGACTTATGATTTCCAAACCAGGGGATCAGAAGCAACGCTCTGATCAAGGATGGATAAGTTGAGTAGGCTTAGGGGTAAAATTGACAACAATTTGATTGGTCGAGATCCAGCTCATGTTAAAAATGACGTCTGAGCTGAAAGGATGAATTCTAGGATCTGATTGAGGATTGCGAGCATTCGCAATATTTTGAATCAATGGACTCAAAATGATAGTGACAAAGGCTGCCAATAAGAGTACTATACTTATGGGATTAACCATAATGCAAGCAAGCAAGAATTTCAAGAGCAATAAGCTGCTAAGGATTTTGGGAAGATCGAATATTATTTTGAAGACCTTAGTGAAACACATAAACAACCGGGGATGGGCGGATACTCAGTATGTGTGAGGAATAATCCGTAGGGGTGTCCATGTGGTTAATGAACTGCAAGGCAGTAGGCACAAAGTATTCTCGGAACAATAAAGAGAATTTTTAGGGTATCTTGTAATAACAAGATCCATGGGATTGAAAAGGCAAGTGTATGTAGTTATCCGTAATGATATAACAGTGGTAGGGAATTGCAAAAGCAACGGGCACAAAGTCTCAAAAGAGTATCGGAGAGTAACTTCAAAATCTTCTGGTGCAGTAGGCGATCATTTGTGATAAGGGGCTCTCCGGGTGAAGTAATTACGAGAACCTAGAGTTAGAGTTAGAAAAACCATTTAACCCGAATAGAAGAGAGGTTAGAATCCTAGAGTATAGGTCGAGGAGTAAAAGATCCTAGAACCACCCAGATGGCGACGTGGGCCCGTAAGGCACACAGCCATGTTAGTAAAAGTTTTTTGTAATGTCTAGACTCGACTTCGGCCAAGGAGTGTGGAAGGGGGCTTCCTACAGGCAGTCGGCTCTGATACCAACTTGTGACGCCCCCGATTTGACCGTACACTAATCATACACGCAAACATGTACGATCAAGATTAGGGACCCACGGGAAGATATCACAACACAACTCTACAAATAAAAATAAGTCATACAAGCATCACATTACAAGCCAGGAACCTCGAGGGCTCGAATACAAGAGCTCGATCATAGACGAGTCAGCGGAAGCAACAATATCTGAGTACAGACATAAGTTAAACAAGTTTGCCTTAAGAAGGCTAGCACAAACTAGGATACAGATCGAAAGAGGCGCAGGCCTCCTGCCTGGGATCCTCCTAAACTACTCCTGGTCGTCGTCAGCGGGCTGCACGTAGTAGTAGGCACCTCCCGAGTAGTAGTAGTCGTCATCGACAGTGGCGTCTGGCTCCTGGGCTCCAACGTATGGTCGCAGCAATCGGGTATAGGAAGGGGGAAAAGGGGGAGTAAAGCAACCGTGAGTACTCATCCAAAGTACTCGCAAGCAAGGGGCTACACTACATATGTATGCATTGGTATCAAATGGAAAAGGGGTATTTTATGTGGACTGAACAGCAGAATGCCGGAATAAGAGGGGGATAGCTAGTCCTGTCGAAGACTACGCTTCTGGCAGCCTCCGTCTTGTAGCATGTAGAAGAGAGTAGACTGAAGTCCTCCAAGTAGCATCGCATAGCATAATCCTACCGATGATCCTCCCCTCGTCGCCCTGTGAGAGAGCAACCACCGGTTGTATCTGGCACTTGGTGGGTGTGTTTTATTAAGTATCCGGTTCTAGTTGTCATAAGGTCAAGGTACAACTCCAAGTCATCCTGTTGCCGAAGATCACGGCTATTCGAATAGATTAACTTCCCTGCAGGGGTGCACCACATAACCCAACACGCTCGATCCCATTTGGCCGGACACACTTTTCTGGGTCATGCCCGGCCTCGGAAGATCAACACGTCGCAGCCCTATCTAGGCACAACAGAGGTCAGCACGCCGGTCTAAATCCTATGGCGCAGGGGTCTGAGCCCATCGCCCTTTGCACACCTGCACGTTGCGAACGCGGCCGGAAGCATACCTAGCCTAGCAGGCGTTCCAGTCCAATCCGGGCACGCCGCTCAGTCGCTGACATCACGAAGGCTTTGACTGATACCACGACGTCGAGTGCCCATAACTGTCCCCGCGTAGATGGTTAGTGTGTATAGGCCAGTAGCCAGACTTAGATCAAATACCAAGATCTCGTTAAACGTGTTATTTTGAAATAACCGCGAACGCCGACCAGGGCCAGGCCCACCTCTCTCCTAGGTGGTCTCAACCTGCCCTGTCGCTTTGCCACAAAGATCCACTCGGAGGGCCGTCGAGACAAACGTCCTTTCAGACCCAATCCGTGGATCACTCGCGGGTACTCCTACGAGCCGACCCGTCTTTAGTCACCTCAAGTATCATATATAAGGTATATAGTATATACCCGTGATCACCTCCCGAGTGATCACGGCCCGATAGTATAGCATGGCAGACGGACAAGAATGAAGGGCCACTGATGATAAACTAGCATCCTGTACTAAGAATTTGGATTGCAGGTAAAGGTATCAACAGTAGTAGCAAGGATAGGCTATGCATCAGGATAGGATTATCGGAAAGCAGTAACATGCTACACTACTCTAATGCAAGCAGTATAGAGGAGAGTAGGCGATATCTGGTGATCAAGGGGGGGGGGGAGCTTGCCTAGTTGCTCTGGCAAGAGAGAGTGGTCGTCAACATCGTAGTCGTACTGGGTAGCAGCGGCGTCGGTCTCGGTGTCTAGCGAGAGAAGAGGGGGAAGAAACAATAAATATAATGCAAACAAATGCATGACGATGCATGACATGACAAAGCGTGATGCTAGGTGTGCCCTAACGCGGTACGAGGTGGTACCGGTGAAGGGGGGAACATCCAGGAAATTATCCCCGGTGTTTCGCGTTTTCGGGCAGAGGAGACGGTGGGGGAAAGTTGCGTGTTCGCTATGCTAGGGGTGCGTGGCGGACAAACAGGCTGCGTATCCGGATTCGTCTCGTCGTTCTGAGCAACTTTCATGTTGATAATATTTTAATCCGAGTTACGGATTAAAAGATATGATTTTCTAAAGATTTTATTAATTTCTGGAATTTAACTAATTATTTAAATTAATTCAAAGTGGATTTATGACATCAGCATGATGTCATGCTGACGTCAGTAGTCAACGGGGGTTGACTGGTCAACCTGACCACTGGGTCCCACTGGTGAGCGACACATGTTAATTAAACAGTTTAATTAAACTAATCAAAATTAATTAGGAGGTGGGCCCCACTGTCATACTAGTTAATTAGCTAATTAACAGTAGTTAATTAGGTTAATTAATCATTAGGTTAATTAATCTTAATTGGTTTATTTAATCAGAATTAATTAAGTTAATTAATTAGTTAATTAGTTAATTAATTAATTAATTTTATTATTTATTATTTTATTTATATTTTTATTATATTTTTTATACGTTCTGGGGGTGTGGGCCCCCTGTGTCATTGGCAGGGGGTCTTGGCGGTTTTGGGCGTAACGGGCGCGGGCGCCTGTGCACCCGAACAGCGCAACAGGGGGGGCGCCGACGGAGGACGTAGCCCAACGCGGCGGGGCGAGGCATGCGGGCCGGAGCAGCGGCGTCAGCCGGCGGCGGAGGGGCCCTAGCGGCGAGCAGCAGGGGACGGCGGCGCGCGGGCGCGTGCCCGAGGCCACCAGGGGAGGTGGGCTCCGGTGATCCGTGGAGCACGGGACGGAGGCGAGGCCGCCGAGGGCGTGAGCCAGCCGGGCTCGCGGATGGCGCGTACAGAGGGCAGTGGTGCGACAGCTGGGCGCGGGAAGCGGGGCGTGGCGGAAGGCGAGCTGGCGCGCATGTGCGCTGGACGAGGTAGCAGCGGGGGGGGAGAGGGTGCGGCCACGGCGCGTGCGGAGGCACGCCGGTCACGGCGAGGCCGCGGTGAGCAGAGGCATGAGAGAGAGGAGCGCGGAGACGAGCGCGTCAGCGGGCTCACATTGGGCGTAGGGAACGGGGCAGTGGGGGTTGGGAAGGACGACGACGACGACGTGCGTGGCGGAGACGAGGTGCAGGCCAGCGAGGAGGCGTGGGCTCCGGGCGCGGCGTCCTGGCGCGGGACGGGGAGGTCGTCGCGGCGACGGGCGGCGGGATCGGGGGTGCAGGGCGGCGCGAGATCGGGCCCCTCCCTGATCCAGAACCAACCGAGTGTGGGGGCGCCGAGAAGGAGGGTTGAGGAGGCGGGCGCTGGGCGGCGGCGGCGGCGATGGTAAACGGCGGCGGGGCGACGGGG
>NC_041392.1:413134358-413141678 GCF_002162155.2 Triticum dicoccoides
CAGGGGAGGGGGGGAGGGGGGGAGGGGGTGGTTTCCTTTTATTTTTCCTATTTTTTTTTTATCTTTTAATTATTCTTTGGTTTGTTTTTATTTTACTTTAGTTCTATTATTATGAATCCATGTCCTAAGATAGAATTTCAATTTGGTACACTGTCACAAAGAGTTTGGTGCAATAAATAGAATACTTTGCATATTTTTATTATGTTAAAGGCATTTAAATATTTGTTTTAGCTGCTGTTTTATTTACCTTTGAGTATCTAAATATTTTATAAAAAATTGGTTTCATCATCATAATTACCTATGCATTATATGTCACCCCTCGAACATTTTAGTTTTAACTTTTGAAAACCTTTGTTGTTTGCTTGATTTTGAATTTGAATTTGAATCGGTTTCGAACTAACTCGAGTTTATCAACGGTAACTGAGGTGACGTGGCACCATTAGCAGAGTTTTACTGTAGCTTGATTATCCGGGCGTCACAGCATGGGAGGTTATCGTGCTCACGTAGGGTTGGTTGCTGGAGTAGATTGAGCTCGTGGATGGCCGGCGGTGACGAATTCCGATGGCGGTGTGCTCCTGCCGAAGATGAAGAAGATGAAGACGACAACAAGGATCTTGGCATTCCGCGGTGATGAAGAGGAAGAAGACGATGTCGTGGAAGAAGATCGCAGCGCCCTCGGGCCCTTTTGGCTCCTGGCCTTGCTTGAAGTCGGAGAAGATGACACTGAGGCCTCGCAAACGACGGTGGAGCACGCTCGGTGGTTCTCTACTCCTCTGTTTCTTGAGAAAGAAGGAGAAACAGAGGGAAGGAAAGGGGTGGCAGCAGCGAGAGGGGGAGAGTAAACCCTAGGGCGTGGGGCTGCGGTCTTTATAGGATGGGAGGCGCGAGGTCGTGGCCTTTCCTCGTGGCCATGTGCCTCTGTTGGAGGAGTTTTACCGTGAGAGGGAAACGAGCGAAGGAGGAGGAAGCACTGTAACGAAGGGAGGATGACATGCAGGCCCCGCGTGAGTGAAAGTGGCTGGCGGCGAAGGAGCTGCTGCTGGGCCGCGACACTAGTGGGCTGGCAGATGATGCTACTGGTGCTAGAAGGCTGGGGTCCAGGTAAATCCCTTCTCCTGTTTCTTTCAAATCTCTGTGTATTTATAAATAACCAAATAGAAGAACGGAAAAGACCAGGGTGTCTGGAGAAGAATAAGGAGGAAGTAAAAATATTCCTAGGCTCCTCGATTTATGAAGGATTTGAATAAAAATGGTTTGGGCATTTTTAAGGATAGAAAAATAATTCATGTTTGAATTAAATTTAAACTTGAGCCATTTTTGAACCCAACCAAAACATCTTCAAATGAGCTGAAAATTGGCAGAGAGGGTTTAGGCATGGTGAACTAGCATCGGGAAAAGAATGAACATTTATGGAGGAGGGGAAAAGGCCACTTGCCAAAATGAAAGAAAGAAGAAGGAAGGAGGAGGTGATGATGCAAGATCATACATGGAGCATCCAACAATGTAACATGCATGAATATGACAATGCACATGATGATTATAAGAATGCAAAATTACAAGAGGCACAAATGCAACATGACAACGATGGGCATGGCAATGCAATATAACCAAATGATGAACATGATGCAAGAAGCAAAAAAATGACAATGGCACTCATCCGATCATGGCAACAAATAGATCAAACACATAACGACAACGAGATAAAAGTAAGGCATCTGGAGCGTCGGTCTTGGGGCGTTACAACTCTCCTCCATTAACAGAAGATCTCGTCCCGAGATCTAAGGATGGCACCGGAGAAAAGTGGAAGAGGAAGAGGTAAAACAAAGTTGCTTCTTTGACAAACAAGTGAAACCCTGAGACGAGGTTGAACAAAATGAAAGAAAGAATACCATTGAGATGAACAAGATTGCAAACAGTCCGTTGGGCAAGAGGAACAAGGAATACGACGAGAACGAAGAGCTCGAGGTAGAAGTTAGGCTTTGAAATCACTCCGGTAGAAAACAGAAGGAGAACTTGATAAGATGAAAAGAACTTGAAAAGAGAACACCACACTCAAGTCGAATGGATAAGCGAAGGAAAGAACAAGATCTTTGACAAAAATGGAATGATGGGTCGAAGAGTGCAACATCACAATGCTTCCGGAATGAATGAATAGAAGCTAGATCGTTATCAAGAAAGAAAGTAGAAGAAAATCATAACTTGTACCCCCAATGAATTAGAAGGCATCCCTAGAAAGAAGGATTGAATGGAGTTGTTGAGAATTAAACAACAAAAGAATAAGGTTTTTGTGGGTTTATGGAAACCGTCTCAAAATTATGAGGTGAAATTCTGCCACTAACGGAAACACCGAATTGGATTGATATCAACAAGGAGACGAGAAACTTATTTCACCGGGAGGATAAATGAAGAACTTGGGTCATTTATGGGCACCATAGATAGCAACAATCCTTAGGGAAGGCTTTAGGTGAAATATAACCCAAGATAATTCCAAGGAAGAAAATGATGGGTTGAAAAGATGTCTTGAGCGAAGAGAAATGATGGATTTAGATATGCCACTCTTGAAAATTTGTGAATCATGAAACGCGAAGGGAAATTATCAACAATGACATAACACCACCTGGAAAAAATAAGATAGAAAGAACTGCACTTCAGAATGCAAGATGAAGAATGCTTGAACTCCTCAAAACAAGACATGTGTTGATTACCATGTTTATTTGAGAGTATAGCTTGGTGGGTCATGACTTCGAGAGAGATCTTGAAGAACAACTAAAGAATGAACAGAATCCTTGATGAGCCACCATGAAGAAACTCTCTAAGAACTCCAGATAGATAAATAGAAGGTCGCAAGGAAAATAAGCTTGAAAAGAATGAGATGAATCCTTGCGTTGATTAAATGGAGCTTCGCGATGATATAACCGAGAAAAACATGGAACTCCAGAAAGAAAAGATAAACCATCTCGAACCGAGAAATGTGACATGAAGAACAATTCTGGAACGAAGAAACTAGATCACTTGGATGAAACACTACTAAGAATTACGTTATGTGTATCCTTCACCAATTTAAATTGATGACAAGCAACGGATTTGGCATACTACTTATTCTCGTAGAAAGGATTAAGAGAGATATATCCAAACTTGAGAAAAGACTTCAATGAACCGCCGGTAGGATTGGAAAGAAGGAATGAATCTGTATGATAACAAAGGAAGAGAACTCTTGAACGAACCACCATAAGAATTTTTAAGAGAACGGGCGAACAAAACAAACACATCGCCAGGAGGAATTCGAAAATGAACGAAGATACTTGGGAGAATTTAGCTAAAAGTGAAATGAAGAGATCATGAACTGACTAGAGAATACTTGAGCGATGCACCAGTAAAATTTGGAGAATGAGAGCTGAAAGCTGAGAATGAGTAATGTTTGAAAAGATGGCCTTCGGAGAATCGAACTGAAAAGGCTCCCGAATTGCTCTGGATGGGTGAAAAGAATTCTCACAATCGAAAGCAATAATGAGAGGATGACATCAAGCTTGAACTTCGCATCTTTGAGAGAAACGGATAAGATTTGGAGGAAAAACTCTTCTTTGGTCTTCAACTGTTGAGAATGATGACGAGAACCACCACTAAGAATTGTTAAGGCACTCCAGGATGGAAAATTAGAATGGTTGAACCATGATGAAAAGAATGTGAAAGATCTTGGAGAAGGCATTTGACTGATGATAACTCATTCTTACGTCAAACTTGGAAAAGAATTTGAGAGTAACTCCGAGAAGATTAGAAGAGTTAGGTAAGAGACTGGGAAAAGACCTATGGGTTAGGTGTGACGCCCCAAGGCCGGAGCTTCAGATGCCTTCCATGGTTTCCGAGTTTCGTCATGTGTTTTGTTTTGTCTGTTGCATCCATCTTTGCATCATGTACATTGCATCATGTCATCATGCCTTCATGTCTTTAATCTTTGCAACTCAACTAAATAAATTGCATGGATCTTTGGTCCATTTAAACCGAGGGAAGTCACATTGTGATTCTCTTTACAACATATTCTCCCAATATTTTAGGGAGCTATATAAAACTATATTCCAATAATTTGGAATCACCCGTAAACACACTTGCAACTTAAACTCTCATGTATTTTCTACTTCGAGTTTGCTCCTCAAACTTCACCCAGAAATTCTTTTATCTTTTTCCGGAGGTCTACCAAAAATATCAACATTTTTGGGACCTCTCTAACGCCCACTTCTTATTCAAATTCATTTGAATTTAATTCAAACGAGTTCGAATCCAAACTTTGCACACATGCTCATTTATACTTCTCTTGGATCGAGATCATTTTTGCGAGTCCAGTAAAATTAACTCCATGCCCAATCTCCACTCCAATCTCGCTTAACATTTCTTCTGTTTCCTTTTTTTAATTAGAGACGGAATAAGAAAGAGAGAGAGGAGTTCACCCAAGCAGGCCTCCTGGCCTATTCCCCTCCCCACCAAATTGGCCAAGGCCCACCTAACCCCTTCCCTGCGGCCTGACCTAGCCGGCCCGAGGCCCAGCCGCGACCTCACCCCTCGCTCCCTTTCCCCGTTCCCTCTCGCGCCGCCAGGGAACCGCTCACCCGATCCCATCTCCCTGCTCGTTCCCCATCTCCCCCAATCCCTTCCTCCACCGCCGCCTCTCCCCTTCATCCCGACCCCCTCGCTCTCCCTTCCCTCGTCTCCCTCTCCTCTCTTCCACCTCGAGCCAGGGGAGGAGCCCCCGCGCCCAATCCCCTCTAGCGCCAGCGGCGACGACCGAGCCTCCCCCGGCGCGCCCCTGCTTCTCCTCCGCCTCTCTGCGCCTCCTTGCGGACGCCGAGGAATGATGTGGACCGTGCCTTCCGGCCTCCCTGCTCCCTCACACGGGCCGTGACCACCCTCAAGTCCAAGCTCCGCCGCCCTCTCGTGCCTCTGCCGCGCCGGC
Source organism: Triticum dicoccoides (assembly GCF_002162155.2). NCBI lineage: Eukaryota > Viridiplantae > Streptophyta > Magnoliopsida > Poales > Poaceae > Triticum > Triticum dicoccoides. The sequence continues at coordinate 413,139,304 of NC_041392.1, forward strand.
CTGCGAGCCCGTCGGCGACCTCGGCCTTCAGGCCGTCGCCGCGCCTCCGCCGAGCCTCCTCTTGCCGCTGCCGGTCGAGCTCAAAGCTCCACTAATGCATGTTGCTTGCTCATCTCGCGCCACTCCTCCATGCCCCATCAGCCTCCTCTGCTCGCGCAGCAGCGTTCCACCTCCATCACCATGTGCTGGACCCCGAGTTCACCTTCCTCAACGTCACCATGCCATGGCCAATTTTGTTGCTTCACTGTTGGGCATGAGTTGCCTTGCTGCTGCCTCGAGAGGCCCTTTTGTCGTGCTTCATTTTGGGTCGGCCAGAACAAGGACGCGAAGTACCGTCGCCGAAGACCCATTTACAACTACCGTCGCCAAGACCCCGTGAACGTCTACCCGACGACCGCCGAGTACCTCTTCGCGAGTACCACTACCATCGCGTGGATCGGCCAAGACGGTGGAGTAAACGAACATGTACCACTACGCCCGGAGACATCGGATCCGTCAAGTCCGAAGACCCGTAGTACCACGACAACCCCGACAGGATTTGTATTCGTCAAGTTCGACTACAACGACTACAACGTGTACCACTACCATCGTCAAAGACCCGTGTAATGCATGCGTCAAGTACCTCTTCGGAAGACCCGAACGTCTACGAACCGTGTACGACTACGGTCGCCGAAGACCGCGAGTACAACTACTTCCCAATACGGCACCTAGTTCCACCACCGACGCCCGTGTTGGATGCACCAAGTACCGCACCGGAATGCCAAGTACATGGATATGCCAAGTTCCCCTCCGAACATGTACGAATATGCCCGGTGATGCGACAAGTACCCCGATAACGTGTACAACTACTCCATCAAGATCGGACCGACAAGCACCCCGACGTCGTGTGAACCACTACCGTCACCCCGAAGACATTGGAGTCATCAAGTACCTCTTCGAACGAACATGAACCACTACTTCCGCTACTACCGAACCCAATCCGCTTCGAAAATGAACGCTTCGAAGGTATAACCGCCGAGTCGTTGACCCCGTGGATGACAGCTTGTGTTGTATGAGATGCACCCTTTGTCTGCACCGTGTCCATTTTGTCACCCGTTTCCATGTCACTAACCTGTGGGAACCCGGTAGTCGGGAGAACCCCACCATCTTGCTCAACTCGCTCACGCCCTATCTTTTCACCGACATCTCAATCGAGTTACCAGAACCGGAATGTTGCCGTGGCACCATTTCCATTGTCGTTGTCGTGGCACCCCTTTCGTTTCTGCCACGATGACAAATGCTTCATATTATGGTCATGTCAACATTTTCATAAAATTGCATAAACTTGAACATGGCATCCGCATCATGTTAACAACATCAAGAATGGTTTAAATTGTTGTTTGCATTAATTTACTAATGCATATGGGGATTTACCGGATTCGTTGTTTGTTATATCCGACCCCATTTAAATTGTTTAGATAGTATAGTTTTTTTATGCTTCACCTATTGCCATGTTAACCAACATTTAATATTGTTGAGTACCTAATCGGGTGTGAACTAAATAATTGATGTGGTGTTCCGTCAATATGCAACTCGTTGCATATTGAGCTCCACTTAATTTGTAGTTTTGTTTGTGCACTCTGCCATGCCATGCCTCTTTAAACCGGACACGCGTCATACTTGGTCGTGCATCATGCCATGTTGATGTGATGGTTATTTACTATGTTGTTTTCTTATTTCCGGGTTGCTTCTCTCGTTAGCTTCGGTTCCGTTCCATAGTTGTAAGGATTCGTTCGACTATGTCCGTGTGTCTTCATCTTGGACTCGTTCTTCTTCCTTGTGGGATCTCAGGCAAGATGACCATACCCTCAAAATCACTTCTATCTTTTCTTGCTAGTTGCTCGCTCTTTTGCTATGTTGTGATTCCTACCACTTGCTTTATCATGCCTCCCATACTGCCATGTCAAGCCTCTAACAAACCTTTCCTAGCAAACCATTGTTTGTCTATGTTACCGCTTTGCTCAACCCCTCTTATAGCGTTGCTAGTTGCAGGTGAAGATGAAGTTTGTTCCTTGTTGGAACATGTTTATTGTTGGCATATCATTATTATATCATGTTTATTTTAATGCACCTATATACTTGGTAAAGGGTGGAAGGCCCGGCCTTATGCCTGGTGTTTTGTTCCACTCTTGCCGCCCTAGTTTCCGTCATACTGGTGTTATGTTCCTTGATTTTGCGTTCCTTACACGGTTGGGTGTTATGGGAACCCCTTGACAGTTCGCTTTGAATAAAACTCCTCCAGAAAGGCCCAACCTTGGTTTTACATTTGCACTAACAACCTATCGCCTTCCCTTGGGTTCTGCGGACTCAAGGGTCATCTTTATTTTAACCCCCCC
>NC_041392.1:413141879-413157988 GCF_002162155.2 Triticum dicoccoides
AGTGTTGGTCCGAACAAGAGTCCTTTGCAGCGCCACCTCGGGGAAACTTGAGGGCTGGTTTTAGTTGTACGGAGTGCTCATCCGGTGTTGCCCTGAGAACGAGATATGTGCAGCTCCTATCAGGATGTCGGCGCATCGGGCGGTCTTGCTGGTCTTGTTTTACCATTGTGGAAATGTCTTGTAACCGGGATTCCGAGTCTGATCGGGTCTTCCTGGGAGAAGGAATATCCTTCGTTGACCGTGAGAGCTTGTGATGGGCTTAGTTGGGACACCCTTGCAGGGTTTTGAACTTTCGAAAGTTGTGCCCGCGGTTATGGGCATATGGGAATTTGTTAATATCCGGTTGTAGAAAACTTGACACTTAACTTACTTAAAATGGATCAACATCGTGTGTAGCCATGATGGTCTCTTTTCGGCGGAGTCCGGGAAGGGAACACGGTGTCGTGTTATGCTTGAACGTAAGTAGTTTCAGGATCACTTCTTGATCACTTCTAGTTCACGATCGTGCTTTGCTTCTCTTCTCGCTCTCATTTGCGTAAGTTAGACACCATATATGCTAGTGCTTGCTGCAGTTCCACATCACTACCTTTTCCTACCCATAAGCTTAAATAGTCTTGATCGCGAGGATGTGAGATTGTTGAGTCCCCATGACTCACAAATACTTCCAAACAGTTTCATGTGCCGATGATACCATTGCAGGTGACGCAACTCAGCTCGAGTGGGAGCTCGATGAAGTTCGTGTTCGTTGTATTGTTTCGTTTCCAGTCGATCAGTAGAGGGGCCCAGTTGGGGCGATCGGGGATCTTTTGCATTAGGGGTTGTCTTTCTTTATTTGGTTCCGTAGTCGGACCTTGATTGTATTCTGAATGATGTAATGCTATATTTATGTATTATGTGAAGTGGCGATTGTAAGCCAACTCTTTATCCCTTTCTTATTCAGTACATGGGATGTGTAAAGATTACCCCTCTTGCAACATGCCTACCATGCGGTTATGCCTCTAAGTCGTGCTCCAACACGTGGGAGATATAGCCGCATCGTGGGTGTTACAAGTTGGTAATCAGAGCCTTCCCCGACTTAGGAGCCCCCTGCTTGATCGAATTGCTGATGTTGTTGAGTCTAGAAAAATGTTTTGAGTCTTATAGGATTATATATATCAAAGAGTAGGATTCTTTTTACTCCTCGGTCCCTTCGTCGCTCTGGTGAGGCCTCCTGACGTAGTGTTTTGACTCTCCTCTCCTCAAATTTTCACGAATTTTTTTTAGGATCACGCGGGTATCTTGGAATCGTTCCGATGGTTTTGTGACGAGAACATTGTTCTTGGTGCCTCCTGACATTTAGGGGTTGTGGCAGTGTCCCGAGGAGTTGAGCTCCGAGGTGTTGTCGTCACAATTTTATCGTTGCAGTTCTGGAATACCCGAGTTTCGCCGACATCGAAAATCTCTTTTATACAGTTGTTGGTGAGATAACCTCGACGGCACCCAGTACAGGGGCGGGAGTTCGGGAGTATTACCATAACTCGTATAACGGATGCTTTTCAAAGGTTGAGGTAAATGATTTCCGAAGGTTTCTTCGTTATGTGTTGAAGGATGGATACAGCTGGATGTAGGTATTACTAGTTTGGGTGAGATATTATGCTTCCCCTGTATCCCCAACACTTTATTGCATAACCAGAAAGTTTCGGAAGTTTATAAGTGTGAATTCAAGTATCTCGTAGGATATCTTTCCAATAGACACATGATTCGATATGGGATCTATCATATGTTTGTTCCGGCTTATTGTGCAAGCCAATCCTTTGTTTTGTTTTTGTTGTGGTATTCGAGTTGCTTCGAAGTCAAATGTTGATTCCATACCTTTTATAAGCGGTGTTCTCATATTTCTATGTGAGTACCAATCCTTCATGATAATCGAGATTTTCATGTCAATCCTTTTCAACCGGCGCGCTTCTCGTCAAGTGGATCCGATCATTTCAACATCCGCAAGATCAATTATCAGTTCTTCTCAACGGTGCTCATTTCATCTGTCCCAAGCTGCCTTTGTTTTCCCGCCCTCCCAACCTTTTTCTTCAAGGACTCGGAGATATTCAAATTAACTATCCATTTTATTCACACGAAGTCTCTTCATTCTTTCCCTTCAATCTTCTTATCCGGTGATTCTCAGGAAGACACTAACGGAGTTTCAAGTTCATCATTCTTCGTTCTCTTTCTTCTTCGGTGTATTCAATTCAAGCTTTGTCGATCATATCCTTCCCTCGTTTCAATGCTTTCTCATACCGGTGCACCTCTTAATCATCCACTTCTCACTATTCAATTGTTCCGGAGTGCCAAAGATATCTCAGAAGATTCACGTTTCCATTCCCGATCCGTTCAAGTTATTTCGAGGTTATTATCTCATTCAAGCCATTTAATTCAACCGGTGCAATCTCCCTTCAAAACCATTTCAACAGTGTTTCTTTTGAGTGGGCCCTAACCCACAAGTTTTTTTCCAAGATCTTACCTGGCTCTTCTAATTTTTTTTCCGGAGTTATTTTCAAATTCATTTCAAAGTTTGATGTAAGAATGAATTGTTATCGGCCAAATGTCTTTCTCCAAGATCTTTCAAATTCTTGTCATCGTCGGTTCAACCTTGCTAATTTTCATCCTGGAGTGTCTCAACAATTCATGGTGGTGTTTCCCATCGTCATTCTCTGCTTTTGAAGACTGAAGAAGAGTTTCTCTTAAATCTTGCTCCGTTCTCGTGAAGATTCATGGTGCTAGCTTTATGCCATCCTCCATTAATTGTTTTTGATTGTGAAAATTCTTTTCACCCTTTCGGAGCAAATCAGGAGCCTTTTCAGTTGGATTCTTCAGAGCCCATCATCTCAGATTTATTCATTCTCAGTGTGTAGCTATCATTCTCCAAATCTTACCAGTGCATCATTCAAATATCCTCAAATCAGTTCATGATCTCTTCTTTCCCTTGTATCTGAATCCCCTCAAGTATCTTCATTCATTTTCAAATTCTTCCCCGTGAATTGTGCTAGGGGTACATTCATTTTTAATTCTTACGGTGGGTTTGCTCAAGATTCTCTTCCATGGTTATCATATTAATTCATTCGTTGTTTCAATCCTACCGGTGGTTCGTTGAAGACCTTCTCAAGTTAGAGATATATCTCTCTTAATCTTTTCTACCAAGAATAAGTAGTATGCCAAATCCGTTGCTTGTCATCAATTTAAATTGGTGAAGGATAAGCATAATGTAATTCTTATTCTTGTTTCATCCAAGTGATTAATTCCTTATTCTGTAGGTTCATCAAAATTCTTGATTTCGTTTGTTCATCTTTCTTTTCGGGGTTCCAAGTTTTTCTCGGTTTTATCATCGCGAAGCTCCATTTAATCAATGCAAGGATTCATCTTATTATTTTCAAGCTTATTTTCCTTGCGACCTTCTTTTTATCCATCCGGAGTTATTCGAGAGTTTTCTACATGGTGGTTCGTCAAGGATTCTTTTCATTCTTCAATTGTTCATTAAGATCTCTTTTGAAGTTCAGATTCGCCAAGCTATACTCTCAAATAAACAGGGTGTTCAACACATGTCTTGTTTTGAGGAGTTCAAGCATTCTTCATTTTGCATTCCGACATGCAATTCTTTCATATCTTATCTTTTCAGGTGGTGTTATGTCACTCTTGACAATTTCCCTTCATGTTTCATGATTCATAAGTTGTCCAGAATGAGATAGTTAAACCCATCAATTTCTTCGAGCATGAGCACTTCTCAATCCATCAATCTCTTCGTTGGAGTTATCTTGTGTCATATTTCACCTTAAGCCTTCCCTAAGGGTTGCCTCTATTTGTGGTGATTATGCATGACCCAAGCTTACTCTTTTCGATGTTGGTTTTCCAACAACTCCGTTCGACCCTTCTCCTAAAGATGCTTTTCCAAGCTCATTTGAGGTAGAAGATGTGGTCTTCTCCTCCGTAATTTTGATTTCATTCTTACTTTTGTTCTGGAGGCATTGTGATGTTTCTCTCTTCTCTCATCATCTCAAGTTGTGAGGATCGCGTTCTTTTCATGCTTATCCATTTAACCAGAGTGTTGTGTCCTCTGCTCAAGTTCTTTTCATCTTATCAAGTCTTGCATCGCGTTTCTACCGGAGTGCTTGCATGTACTTCTTATCCATTGCAACCCTTTTCTTATGTCTTTCAACCTACAAGGTTCCCGTAATGTTCCTTGTTCCTCTTTTCTAACGGAGTGCTTTCAACTTTGTTCATCTCCGTTGTATTTCTTTCTTTCCAGTTGTTCAACCTCTCAAGGTTCTTTGGTTTCACTTATTTTTCAAAGAAGCAACTTAGTTTTACATCTTCTCTTCCTCTTCCGTTTTCACTCCGATGCAATCCTAGATCTCGGGACGAGATCCTCTCGTAGTGGTGGAGTGTTGTGACGCCCCAAGACCGGAGCTTCAGATGCCTTCCATGGTTTCCGAGTTTCGTCATGTGTTTTGTTTTGTCTGTTGCATCCATCTTTGCATCATGTCATCATGCCATCATGTCTTTAATCTTTGCAACTCAACTAAATAAATTGCATGGATCTTCGATCCATTTAAACTGAGGGAAGTCACATGGTGATTCTCTTTACAACATATTCTCCCAATATTTTAGGGAGCTATATAAAATTATATTCCAATAATTTGGAATCACCCATAAACACACTTGCAATTTAAACTCTCATGTCTTTTCTACTTCGAGTTTGCTCCTCAAACTTCGCCAATAATTCTGTTATCTTTTTCCGGAGGTCTACCAAAAATCTCAACATTTTTGGGACCTTTGCACACATGCTCATTTATACTTTTCTTGGATCGAGATCATTTTTGCGAGTCCAGTAAAATTAACTCCATGCCCAATCTCCACTCCAATCTCTCTCAACATTTCTTCTGTTTCCTTTTTTAATTAGAGAGGGAATAAGAAAGAGAGAGAGGAGTTCACCCAAGCAGGCCTCCTAGCCTTTTCCCCTCCCCACCAAATTGGCCAAGGCCCACCTAACCCCTTCCCTGCGGCCTGACCTAGCCGGCCCGAGGCCCAGCCGCAACCTCACCCCTCGCTCCCTTTCCCTATTCCCTCTCGCGCCGCCAGGGAACCGCTCGCCCGATCCCCATCTCCCCCGATCCCTTCCTCCACCGCTGCCTCTCCCCTTCGTCCCGACCCCCTCGCTCTCCCTCCCCTCGTCTCCCTCTCCTCTCTTCCACCTCGAGCTAGGGGAGGAGCCCCCGCGCCCAATCCCCTCCAGCGCCGTTGGCGACGACCGAGCCTCCCCCGGCGCACCCCTGCTTCTCCTCTGCCTCTCTGCGCCTCCTCGCGCACGCCAAGGAACGATGTGGACCACACCTTCTGGCCTCCCTTCTCCCTCGCACGGGCCGTGACCGCCATCAAGGCCAAGCTCCGCCGCCCTCTTGTGCCTCTGCCGCACCAGCCTGCGAGTCCGCCGCCAAACTCCACCAGGCCCCCGCCGGCGCCCTCGACCTTCAGGCCGTCACCGCACCTCCACCGAGCCTCCTCTGGCCGCTGCCAGTCGAGCTCAAAGCTCCACTGATGCACGCTGCTTGCTCGTCTCGCGCCACTCTGCTACCACTTGAGCACTGCGTTGGATTTCCCCGAAGAGGAGAGGATGATGCAGCAAAGTAGCGTAAGTATTTCCCTTAGTTTTTGAGAACCAAGGTATCAATCCAGTAGGAGGCTACGCGCGAGTCCCTCGTACCTACACAAAAACAATAGCTCAACGCAGCCAATGCGCTTAGGGGTTGTCAATCCCTTCACGGTCACTTACGAAAGTGAGATCTGATAGAGATGATAAATAATATTTTTGGTATTTTTGGTATAGAGATGCAAAGTAAAAAGTAAAATCAAAGTAAAAGCAAAGCAATAATAAAGTGATGGAGATTGATATGATGAGAAAGAGACCCGGGGGCCATAGGTTTCACTAGTGGCTTCTCTCAAGAGCATAAGTATTCTACGGTGGGTGAACAAATTACTGTTGAGCAATTGACAGAATTGAGCATAGTTATGAGAATATCTAGGTATGATCATGTATATAGGCATCACGTCCGAGACAAGTAGACAGACTCCTGCCTGCATATACTACTATTACTCCATTCATCGACCGCTATCCAGCATGCATCTAGAGTATTAAGTTAAAAACAGAGTAACGCCTTAAGCAAGATGACATGATGTAGAGGGATAGTTTCATGAAATATGATAAAAAACCATCTTGTTATCCTTGATGGCAACAATACAATACGTGCCATGCTGCCCCTTCTGTCACTGGGAAAGGACATCGCAAGATCGAACCCAAAGCTAAGCACTTCTCCCATGGCAAGACCAACCAATCTAGTAGGCCAAACCAAACTGATAATTCGAAGAGACTTGCAAAGATAACCAATCATACATAAAAGAATTCAGAGAAGATTCAAATATTATTCATAGATAGACTTGATCATAAACCCACAATTCATCGGTCTCAACAAACACACCGCAAAAAGAAGATTACATCGAATAGATCTCCACAAGAGAGGGGGAGAACATTGTATTGAGATCCAAAAAGAGAGAAGAAGCCATCTAGCTACTAACTATGGACCCGTAGGTCTGAAGTAAACTACTCACACTTCATCGGAGGGGCTTGGATGATGATGTAGAAGCCCTCCGTGATCGATGCCCCCTCCGGTGGAGCTCCGGAACAGGCCCCAAGATGGGATCTCGTGGATACAGAAAGTTGCGGCGGTGGAATTAGGTTTTTGGCTCCATCCCCGATCATTTGGGGGTACGTAGGTATATATAGGAGGAAGAAGTACGTCGGTGAAGCTTCGAGGGGCCCACGAGGCAGGGGGCGCGCCCTAGGGGGGCGCGCCCTCCACCCTCGTGGCCGCCTCGTGGCTTTCTTGACGGAGGGTCCAAGTCTCCTGGATCTTATCTGATGAGAAAATCATGTTTCCGAAGGTTTCATTCCGTTTGGACTCTGTTTGATATTTTGTTTCTCCGAAACACTGAAATCGGCAAAACAACATCAATTCTGGGTTGGGCCTCTAGTTAATAGGTTATTCCCAAAAATAATATAAAAGTGGAAAATAAAGCCCAATATAGTCCAAAACAGTAGATAATATAGCATGGAGCAATCAAAAACTATAGATACGTTGGAGACGTATCAAGCATCGACAGAATTTTTGATGCGGAGTGCTACTTGGCATAATTTTAATGTAATTCTTCTTAATTGTGGTATGAATATTCAGATCCGAAAGATTCAAGACAAAAGTTTATATTGACATAAAAATGATAATACTTCAAGCATACTAACTAAGCAATTATGTCTTCTCAAAATAACATGGCCAAAGAAAGTTCATCCCTACAAAATCATATAGTTTAGTCATGTTTCATTTTCGTCACACAAGAATGCTCTCATCATGCACAACCCCGATGACAAACCAAGCAATTGTTTCATACTTCCGTAATCTCAAACCTATAAACTTTCACGCAATATATGAGCGCGAGCCATGGATATAGCACTGTGGGTGGAATAGAATATAATGAGGGGGTTATGTGGAGAAGACAAAAAAGGAGAAAGTCTCACATCAACAAGGCTAATCAATGGGCTATGGAGATGCCCACCGATTGATGTTAATGCAAGGAGTAGGGACTGCCATGCAACGGATGCACTAGAGCTATAAATGTACGAAAGCTCAACAAAAGAAACTAGTGGGTGTGCATCCAACTTGCTTGCCCACGAAGACCTTGGGCACTTGAGGAGGCCCATTGTTGGAATATACAAGCCAAGTTCTATAATGAATAATTCCCACTAGTATATGAAAGTGATAACATGAGAGACTCTCTACTATGAAGATCATGGTGCTACTTTGAAGCACAAGTGTGGTAAAAGGATAGTAACATTGTCCCTTCTCTCTTTTTCTCTCATTTTTTTTGGGCCTTTTCTTTTCTTATGGCCTTTCTCTTTTTTGGGGCCTTCTCTTTTTTATGGCCTTTCTTTTTTTATTCCTCACTTGGGACAATGCTCTAATAATGATGATCATCACACTTCTATTTATTTACAACTCAATGATTACAACTCGATACTAGAACAAAGATGACTCTATATGAATGCCTCCAGCGGTGTACCTGGATATGCAATGAACCAAGAGTGACATGTATGAAAGAATTATGAACGGTGGCTTTGCCACAAATACTATTTCAACTACATGATCACGCTAAGCAATATGACAATGATTAATGTGTCATGATGAATGGAATGATGGAAAGTTGCATGGCAATATATCTCGGAATGGCTATGGAAATGCCATAATAGGTAGGTATGGTGGCTGTTTTGAGGAAGATATAAGGAGGTTTATGTGTGAAAGAGCGTATCATATCACGGGGTTTGGATGCACCGGCGAAGCTTGCGCCAACTCTCAATGTGAGAAAGGGCAATGCACGGTACCGAAGAGGCTAGCAAGGATGGAAGGGTGAGAGTGCGTATAATCCATGGACTCAACATTAGTCATAAAGAACTCACATACTTATTGCAAAAATCTACAAGTCATCAAAAACCTCGGTACTATGCGCATGCTCCTAGGGGGATAGATTGGTAGGAAAATACCATCGCTCGTCCCCGACCGCCACTCATTAGGAAGACAATCAAATAACACCTCATGTTCCAAATTTGTTGCATAATGTTTACCATACGTGCATGCTACGGGACTTGCAAACCTCAACACAAGTATTTCTCAATTTAACGACTACTCAACTAGCATGACTTTGATATTATTACCTCCATATCTCAAAACAATCATCAAGCATCAAACTTTTCTTAGTATTCAACACACTCATAAGAAAGTTTTATTATTAATCTTGCATACCAAGCATATTAGGATTTTAAGCAAATTACCATGCTATTAAGACTCTCAAAATAATATAAGTGAAGCATGAGAGATCAATAGTTTCTATAAAACAAATCCATCACCGTGCTCTAAAAGATATAAGTGAAGCACTAGAGCAAAACTATAAAGCTCAAAAGATATAAGTGAAGCACATAGAGTATTCTATCAAATTCAAAATCATGTATTGCTCTCTCAAAAGGTGTGTACAACAAGGATGATTGTGGTAGACTAAAAAGCAAAGACTCAAATCATAAAGGACGCTCCAAGCAAAACACATATCATGTGGTGAATAAAAATATAGCTCCAAGTAAAGTTACCGATAGAAGTAGACGAAAGAGGGGATGCCTTCCAGGGCATCCCCAAGCTTTGGCTTTTAGGTGTCCTTAGATTATATTGGGGGTGCCATGGGCATCCCCAAGCTTAGGATCTTGCCACTCCTTGTTCCACAATCCATCAAATCTTTACCCAAAACTTGAAAACTTCACAACACAAAACTTAAAGTAGAAAATCTCATGAGCTCCGTTAGCGAAAGAAAACAAAAGACCACATCAAGGTACTGTAATGAACTCATTATTTATTTATATTGGTGTTAATCCCTACTGTATTCAAACTTCTCTATGGATTATAAACTATTTTACTAGCCATAGATTCATCAAAATAAGCAAACAACACACGAAAAACAGAATCTGTCAAAAACAGAATAGTCTGTAGTAATCTGTAGCTAGCGTAAGATCTGGAACCCCAAAAATTCTAAAATAAATTTCTGAACGTGATGAATTTATCTATTAATCATCTGCAAAAAGAATTAACTAAATATCACTTTCCAAAAAAATGACAGCAGTTCTCGTGAGCGCTAAAGTTTCCGTTTTTTACAGCAAGTTCAACAAGACTTTCCCCAAGTCTTCCCAACGGTTCTACTTGGCACAAACACTAATTAAACACAAAAAAACACAACCAAAACAGAGGCTAAATAATTATTTATTACTAAACAGGAGCAAAAAGCAAGGAATAAAAATAAAATTGGGTTGCCTCCCAACAAGCGCTATCGCTTAACGCCCCTAGCTAGGCATAACAAGCAAGAACAGATCTAGGTATTGCCATCTTTGGTAGGCAATCCATAAGTGGATCTCATGATAGATTCATATGGTAATTTTATTTTATTTCTAGGGAAGTGTTCCATGCCCTTTTTTAATGGAAATTGAAATCTAATATTCCCTTCCTTCATATCAATAATTGCACCAACCATTCTAAGGAAAGGTCTACCGAGAATAATAGGGCAAGAAGGATTGCAATCTATATCAAGAACGATAAAATCAACGGGCACATAATTCCTATTTGCAAAAATAAGAACAACATTAATTCTTCCTATAGGTTTGTTAATAGTGGAATCCGCAAGATGCAAGTTTAGAGAGCAATCATCAAAATCACGGAAATCTAGCAAATCACACAAAGTTTTGGGAATAGTAGAGACACTAGCACCCAAATCACACAAAGCATAAAACTCATAATCTTTAATTTTAATTTTAATAGTAGGTTCTCACTCATCATAAAGTTTTCTAGGGATAGAAACTTTCAACTCAAGTTTTTCTTCATAAGATTGCATCAAGGCATCAACGATATGTTCGGTAAAGGCTTTATTTTGACTATAAGCATGAGGAGATTTTAGCACGGATTGAGGAAATACAATCAATTAAAGAGCAATTTTCATACTTAAATTCCTTGAAATCCAATATAGTGGGTTTAACATCATCTAGGGTTTTATTTCTTTTAATCCCACTTTTATCAATTTCATCATCAAGATCTAAATACTCCGAATTTTTAGAACGCCTTCTAGGTAAAGGTGGATCATATTCAGTCCCATCATTATAAAGATTAATATTGCAAAACAAAGATTTAATAGGGGACACATCAATAACTTTTAGATCTTCATCATTATTTTCATAGGAACTAGAAGAACACGCTTTAATAAAGGCATCTTTCATAGCACGCGTCCTAGCGGTTCTTTCCTTGCACTCATCAATGGAAATTCTCATGGCTTTGAGAGACTCGTTGATATCATGATTAGGAGGAATAGATCCAAGCTTTAAAGAATCAACATCAAGAGAAATTCTATCAACGTTCCTAGCCAAATCATCAATCTTAAGCAATTTTTCTTCAATCATAGCATTAAATTCTTTTACGAAGAAATAAATTCTTTAATATTATATTCAAAATCAGAGGGCATCTTATTATAATTTCCATAAGAATTGTTGTAGGAATTACCATAATTATTAGAGGGATTACTAGGATAAGGCCTAGGATTAAAATTTCCTCTATACGCGTTGTTACCAAAGTTTTTCCTACCAAAAAAATTCACATCCATAGATTCATTATTATTCTCAATCAAAGTAGACAAGGGCATATCATTAGGATCAGAAGAAACACTCTTATTAGCAAATAATTTCATAAGTTCATCCATGTTTCCACTCAAAATATTAATTTCTTCTATCGCATGCACCTTTTTATTAGTAGATATTTCAGTATGCCATTGAGAATAATTAACCATTATATTATCTAGGAGTTTAGTAGCATCTCCTAAAGTGATTTCCATAAAAGTGCCTCCCACGGCCGAATCTAAAAGATTTCTAGAAGCAAAATTCAATCCGGCATAAAAATTTTGTATAATCATCCACAAATTCAAACCATGAGTAGGGCAATTACGTATCATTAATTTCATTCTCTCCCAAGCTTGTGCAACATGTTCATGATCAAGTTGCTTAAAATTCATAATATCGTTTCTAAGAGAGATGATCTTAGCGGGAGGAAAATACTTAGAGATAAAAGCATCTTTGCACTTGTTCCATGAATCAATACTATTTTTAGGCAGAGATGAAAACCAAGCTTTAGCACGATCTCTAAGTGAAAAAGGAAATAGCTTCAATTTAACAATATCATTATCAACATCTTTCTTCTTTTGCATGTCACGCAAATCAACGAAGCTATTAAGATGGGTAGCGGCATCCTCACTAGGAAGGCCGGAAAATGGATCTTTCATGACAAGATTCAGCAAAGCAGCATTAATTTCACAAGATTCAGCATCGGTAAGAGGAGCAATCAGAGTGCTAAGGAAATCATTATTGTTGGTATTGGTGAAGTCACACAATTTAGTATTATCTTGAGCCATCGCGACAAACAAGCAATCCAACACACGAGCAAACAAAAAGCAAACGGGCAAAAGAGGCAAATAGAGAAAGAGAGGGAGGATCGAGAGAGAAGGCGAATAAAACGGCAAGGGTGAAGTGGGGGAGAGGAAAACGAGAGGCAAATGGCAAATAATGTAATGCGGGAGATAGGGATTGTGATGGGTACTTGGTATGTTGACTTTTGCGCAGACTCCCCGGCAACGGCGCCAGAAATTCTTCTTGCTACCACTTGAGCACTGCGTTGGATTTCCCCGAAGAGGAGAGGATGATGCAACAAAGTAGCGTAAGTATTTCCCTCAGTTTTTGAGAACCAAGGTATCAATCCAATAGGAGGCTACGCGCAAGTCCCTCGTACCTACACAAAAGCAATAGCTCAACGCAACCAATGCGCTTAGGGGTTGTCAATCCCTTCACGGTCACTTACGAAAGTGAGATCTGATAGAGACGAAAAATAATATTTTTGGTATTTTTGGTATAGAGATGCAAAGTAAAAAGTAAAAGCAAAGTAAAAGCAAAGCAATAATAAAGTGATGGAAATTGATATGATGAGAAAGAGACCTGGGGGCCATAGCTTTCACTAGTGGCATCTCTCAAGAGCATAAGTATTCTATGGTGGGTGAACAAATTACTGTTGAGCAATTGACAGAACTGAGCATAGTTATGAGAATATCTAGGTATGATCATGTATATAGGCATCACGTCCGAGACAAGTAGACCGACTCCTGCCTGCATCTACTACTATTACTCCACTCATCGACCGCTATCCAGCATGCATCTAGAGTATTAAGTTAAAAACAGAGTAACACCTTAAGCAAGATGACATGATGTAGAGGGATAGTTTCATGCAATATGATAAAAAACCCATCTTGTTATCCTCGATGGCAATAATACAATACGTGCCTTGCTTCCCCTTCTATCACTGGGAAAGGACACCGCAAGATTGACCCAAAGCTAAGCACTTCTCCCATGGCAAGAACAACCAATCTAGTAGTCCAAACCAAACTGATAATTCGAAGGGACTTGCAAAGATAACCAATCATACAGAAAAGAATTCAGAGAAGGTTCAAATATTATTCATAGATAGACTTGATCATAGACCCACAATTCATCGGTCTCAACAAACACACCGCAAAAAGAAGATTACATCGAATAGATCTCCACAAGAGAGGGGCAGAACATTGTATTGAGATCCAAAAAGAGAGAAGAAGCCATCTAGCTACTAACTATGGACCCGTAGGTCTAAAGTAAACTACTCACACCTCATCGGAGGAGCTTGGATGATGATGTAGAAGCCCTCCGTGATCGATGCCCCCTCCGGTGGAGCTCCGGAACAGGCCCCAAGATGGGATCTCGTGGATACAGAAAGTTGCGGTGGTGGAATTAGGTTTTTGGCTCCGTCCCCGATCGTTTGGGGGTACGTAGGTATATATAGGAGGAAGAAGTACATCGGTGGAGCTTCGAGGGGCCCATGAGGCAGGGGGGCGCCCTCCACCCTCGTGGCCGCCTCGTGGCTTTCTTGATGGAGGGTCCAAGTCTACTAGATCTTATCTGATGAGAAAATCACGTTTCCGAAGGTTTCATTACGTTTGGACTCCGTTTGATATTCTGTTTCTCCGAAACACTAAAATAGGCAAAAAAACAGAAAATTCTGGGTTGGGCCTCCGGTTAATAGGTTAGTCCCAAAAATAATATAAAAGTGGAAAATAAAGCCCAATATAGTCCAAAACAGTAGATAATATAGCATGGAGCAATCAAAAATTATAGATACGTTGGAGACATATCACACTCCTCCATGCCCCATCGGCCTCCTCTGCTCGCGCAGCAGGGTTCCACCTCCGTCACCATGTGCTGGACCCCGAGTTCACCTTCCTCAACGTCACCACGCCATGGCCAATTTTGTTGCTTCACTGTTGGGCATGAGTTGCCTTGCTGCTGCCTCGAGAGGCCCTTTTGTCGTGCTTCATTTTGGGTCGGCCAGAACGAGAACGCCAAGTACCGTCGCCGAAGACCCATGTACAACTACCGTCGCCAAGACCCCGTGAACGTTTACACAACGACCGCCGAGTACCTCTTCGCGAGTACCACTACCATCGCGTGGATCCGCCAAGACCGTGGAGTAAATGAACATGTACCACTATGCCCGGACACATCGGATCCGTCAAGTCCGAAGACTGTAGTACCACGACAACCCCGAAGGGAGTTGTATTCATCAAGTTCGACTACAACGACTACAACGTGTACCACTACCATCGTCGAAGACCCGTGTAATGCATGCGTCAAGTACCTCTTCGGAAGACCCGAACGTCTACTAACCATGTACGACTACCGTCACCGAAGACCGCGAGTACAACTACTTCCCAATACGACACCAAGTTCCACCACTGACGCCCGTGTTGGATTCACCAAGTACTGCACCGGAACGCCAAGTACATGGATATGCCAAGTTCCCCTCCGAACATGTACGAATACGCCCGGTGATGCGACAAGTACCCCGATAACGTGTACAACTACTCCATCAAATCGGACCGACAAGCACCCCGACGTCGTGTGAACCACTACCGTCACCCCGAAGACATTGGAGTCATCAAGTACCTCTCCGAACGAACATGAACCACTACTTCCGCTACTACTGAACCCAATCCGCTTCGAAAATGAACGCTTCGAAGGTATAACCACCGAGCCGTTGACCCCGTGGACGAAAGCTTGTGTTGTATGAGATGCACCCTTTGTCTGCACCGTGTCCGTTTTGTCACTCGTTTCCATGTCACTAACCTGTGGGAACCCAGTAGTCGGGAGAACCCCACCATCTTTCTCAACTCGCTCACGCCCTATCTTTTCACCGACATCTCAATCGAGTTACCAGAACCAGAATGTTGCCGTGGCACCATTTCCATTGTCGTTGTCGTGGCACCCCTTTCGTTTTTGCCACGATGACAAATGCTTCATATTATGCTCATGTCAACATTTTCATAAAATTGCATAAACTCGAACATGGCATCCGCATCATGTTAACAACATCAAGAGTGGTTTAAATTGTTGTTTGCATTAATTTACTAATGCATATGGGGATTTACCGGATTCGTTGTTTGTTATATCCGGCCCCATTTAAATTGTTTAGATAGTATAGTTTTGTTATGCTTCACCTATTGCCATGTTAACCAACATTTAATATTGTTGAGTACCTAACCGGGAGTGAACTAAATAATTGATGTGGTGTTCCATCAATATGCAACTCGTTGCATATTGAACTCCACTTAATTTGTAGTTTTGTTTGTGCACACTACCATGCCATGCCTCTTTAAACCGGACACGCATGATACTTGGTTGTGCATCATGCCATGTTGATGTGATGGTTGTTTACTATGTTGTTTGCTTCTTTCCGGGTTGCTTCTCTCGTTAGCTTCGGTTCCGTTCCGGAGTTGTGAGGATTCGTTCGACTACGTCTGTGTCTCTTCTTCTTGGACTCGTTCTTCTTCCTTGCGGGATCTCACGCAAGATGACCATACCCTCGAAATCGCTTCTATCTTTGCTTGCTAGTTGCTCACTCTTTTGCTATGCTGCGATTCCTACCACTTGCTTTATCATGCCTCCCATATTGCCATGTCAAGCTTCTAACCCACCTTTCCTAGCAAACCGTAGTTAGGCTATGTTACCGCTTTGCTCAGTCCCTCTTAAAGCGTTGCTAGTTGCAGGCGAAGATGAAGTTTGTTCCTTGTTGGAACATGTTTATTGTTGGGATATCATTATTATATCATGTTTATTTTAATGCACCTATATACTTGGTAAAGGGTGGAAGGCTCGGCCTAATGCCTGGTGTTTTGTTCCACTCTTGCCGCCCTAGTTTCCATCATACCGGTGTTATGTTCCTTGATTTTGCGTTCCTTACGCGGTTGGGTGTTATGGGAACCCCTTGACAGTTTGCTTTGAATAAAAATCCTCCAGCAAGGCCCAACCTTGGTTTTACATTTGCACTGACGACCCATCACCTTCCCTTGGGTTCTGCAGACTCAAGGGTCATCTTTATTTTAACCCCCCC